>NC_060145.1:166908447-167236470 GCF_021461385.2 Schistocerca piceifrons
AATTGGGAGAGTCATGTTATCAAAACTGGTGATAGAGATAGTAATTCGTGTGAAATTATTCTGAATGTATTGTAAAAAAAATTTCTTCGAGTCGATATATAGAGAACCAGCTCGAGAAGAAAACGTCTGAGACCTCCTAGCTACGAACATTAACTTACAGAATCAGCTGACGTAAATGAAGGTACCAGTGATCATAGGTCTCTGATAGCAACTGTTGCTACGGGTATAACAAGGAATGGTCGGAAGGGGAAGGAAATATTTTTGCTTAGCACTGTGACAGGACTGAAATTGCAGAGTAGCTGAGTAGCCAACAACGAAATTTACTGCTGAGGACGAACAAAGCGCAAATTGTGAAAACTCAAAAGCATAGTTCAGTATGCCTTAGAGAAGTGCTCGTATGTTCCAAGTAGGATCTGAAAGGAAGGAATAGACCCACACGTGGTTTAATAGCCATTTTAGAAAACAGCTACATAAACAAAGAGAGCTCCATTACAAATCCAATAGAATTGAAAACCCAGCAGACGAAGCAAAAATAAGCGTAAGGAGGTCAATGAGAAAAAAGTTCATTGACAATGAAAGTAAAATTTTGTCCACCGATCTGACTAAACACCCTAAGAGGTTTTGGGCCATACCAAAATCAGTAAGTGGGTCGAAATTATCTATTCAGTCACTCAGTGACGATAATGGCACCGAGGCGGAAGATAACATGTCTTCCGAAATTTTTTCACCGTGGAAATCATAATAGGGCCCCTCCTTTCAATCGTCGTACGAACGTCTACATGGCAGGACTGAGATAAGGGATCGCGAAATACCTTTCCACTTAGCAGTGGAAAGGCATCAGCACTAGATGAGATGTTTGTAAAATTCTACAAAGATTATGCGATAGAATTTACTCTCCTTCTAACAGCAGCCTGTCATAGCGCGCTGGAGCAACGAAGTGCACATATTGACTAGAAAAGGCGCAACTCAGTCCCGTTTTCGGGAAAGGCCGTGGGATAGATGCACATATCATCGAAGTCAGTCTGTTGAAGAATAATGGAGCATGTTTTATGTTCAGAAATTATGGCGTTTTTGGAGAACGAAAACCACCTCTTTAGGAGACAGAACCGTTACTGTTTATACACTTAAGAGCCAAAGAAACTGGTACACCTGCCTAATATCGAGTAGGGCCCCCGCGAGCACGCGGAAGTGCCGCAGCTAGACATGGCATGTACTCGAATGTCTGAAGTAGTGCTGGAGGGAACTGACACCATGAATCCTGCAGGCTGTCCATCAGTCCGTAAGATTACGAGAGAGCGGAGATCTCTTCCGAACAGCACGTTGTAATGCGTCCAAGACATGGTCAATAATGTTCGTGTCTGGGGATCTTGGTGGCCAGCGGAAGTGTGTAAACTCAGAAGAGTGTTCCTGGAGCCACCTTGTAGCAAATCTGGACGTGTGAGGTGTCGCATTGTCCTGCTGGAATTGTCCAAGTCCGTCGGAATCCACAATGGACATGAATGGGCGCAGGTGATCAAACAGGATGCTTACGTACGTGTCGCGTGTCAGAGTCGTCTCTAGACGTCTCAGGGATCCCATATCAATCCAACTGCACGTGACACACACCATCATAGAGCCTCCACAAGGTTCAACCGTCCCCTGCTGACATGCAGGCGCCATGGATTCATGAGGCTGTCACCATACCCGTACACGTCCATCCACTCCAAACGATCTGAAACGAGACTCATCCGACCAGGCAACGTGTTTCCAGTCATCAACAGTCCAATGTCGGTGCTGACGGGTCCAGGCGAGATGTAAAGCTTTGCATCGCGCCGTCATCAAGGGTACACGAGTGGGACTTAGGCTCCGAAAGCCCATATCGGTGACGATATTTCATTGAATGGTTCGCACGCTGACACTTGTTGATGGCCCAGTACTGAAATCTGCAGCCTTCTGCAGAAGGCTTGCACTTCTGTCACGTTGAACGATTCTCTCCAGTCGGCGTCGGTTTCGTTCTTGCAGGATCTTTTCTCAGCGACGTCGGAGATTTGATATTTTATCGGATTCCTGATAGTCACGGAACACTCGTGAAATGGTCGTACGGGAAAATCCCGACTTCATCGCTACCTCGGAGATGCTGTGTCCCATCGCTCGTGCGTCGACTATTAACACCACGTTCAACCTGCCATTGTAGCAGCAGTAACCGATCTAACAATTGCGCCAGACACTTGTTGTCTTATGTAGACGTAGCCGACCGCCTGTTTACATATCTTTGTTTTTGAATACGCATGCCGGTACCAGTTTCAGTGTACATAATATAGCAGAAATCCTTGGAAGCTCTTTAAGGCTGTTCGCAGGGGATGCGGTTATCTACAAGAAAGTAGCAGTTCCAGAAACTATAATGACTTGCAGATGGCCCTGCAGAGGCCTAGTGAATGGTTCAGGGAATGTCGATTGACCCTGAACGTAAATGAGTGCGACATATTGCGCACACATGAGAAAAGAACTCCACTAGTGTGCCACTGCGTTATTGATGAATGATTGCTGGAAACGAGATCTAAAGTAAAATATGTAGAGCGGTCTTAAGTGGAATGACCACATAAAACAAATGATGGGAAAAGTAGACGCCAGATTGAGATTCATAGGAACAGTCTCAATTAAATGTAACCCACTCACGAGAGAGGGGCTTACAATGCGCTTGTACGGCCGATTCTTGAGTACTGTTCATCGATCTGAGACCCTTACCAGGTAGGACTGATAGAAGAGCAGCGCGTTTCGGCTCGGGAACTTTTAGTTGACGCGAGAGCTTTACAAGACGCTTAACAAACTCCAGTGAAAGACACTACAAGAGAGGAGCTGTACACCACGGATTATTCAAATCTCTACTATTCAAATCTCGAGTGAGTACTAGTATTCAAATTTCGAGTGAGTATTTTCCTGGAACAGCCGGACAACGTATTACTTCCTCTCACATACATCTCTCGAAATGAGCACGACGAAAGAATTCGAGGGATCAGATCAATACAAAGCCTTACCGGCAATCATTCTTCCCTCGCGCCACTCGCGAGTGGAACAGGGAAGCGGGGTTCAATTAGTGGTAACAGAAGCACCCTCCGCCTCACAGCGTTAGGGGGCTTGCGGAGTATTGATGTAGATGTGGACATAGAAAAGTACGTGAGAAAGTCGAACACTTAAATCTTCCCTGTTAGCTTAAATTTCAAAACGTATTCAGCCTGTAACCGGTTTTTTTACAATACTTCTACTTAATTTTATTTCACTTGTTGATTGCTGGTGCGTAGCAGGATAACAATGTGGCAGAGAGACGATTATACACGATTTCAGTAGAATATTTGTTCCTAGTTCGTTCCCATCTTGTGTCTTGGAACGTGTTGTTACAGCTGGCAAAATCTTAATTTTCGGGGTATTTTTCGTAACTTCAGAAAGAGACTAGAGCAGTTAAAACATGAATGCCTTCATTTAAAGATGGAACATGAAAATACATTAAACTTGCATTACGTGGCTGTGTAGAGGCGAAGGTCTGAATAGTGAACTAGGGTAGAAAACTCTCCCCTACCGTCAAAAAAATGAATGTCAGAAATAGTCTAAAAGAGCAAGCAAGAAACGATAAAGTAGCGCGTGTAGACTCTTGGAACGAAAAAAAAAAGACTATCCACAGTACATAATACGCAAACCATACTGGCTTCAGTATGAGTGTAATGTAATCCCGCTTTTGGTCATTGAAATGTAATAAATTTTCCGTAATGAATGTTATCATCTTCCTAAAGCGGCTCCTGATCAATCCCTTTTCATACCAGCAAAACTTGACAACAATATTAGTATTTAACGTGATGTCGACAACGAAGTTAGTAGAAATAAAGAGGAGAAAAAAATATAATGTGAGGTTTAACGTCCCGTCGACAGAGTGAAAATTGAGACGGAGTTCAAATGGTTCAAATGGTTCTGAGCACTATGGGACTCAACGGCTGAGGTCATTAGTCCCCTAGAACTTAGAACTAGTTAAACCTAAGTAACCTAAGGACATCACAAACATCCATGCCCGAGGCAGGATTCGAACCTGCGACCGTAGCGGTCTTGCGGTTCCAGACTGCAGCGCCTTTAACCGCACGGCCACTTCGGCCGGCGGACGGAGTACAAACTCGGATTTAATAAGAAAATAGAAGATCAGCCATGCTCTTTATAGGCAACATCCTAAAATTCGCTCCAGTCGATTTAGGAAAACCTAGACTTGGATAGTCAGAACGGAATTTTAAATCCGGTATATCTGAATGTGACCCAAGTGTCGTTAAATCCGGGACAACTTTCTCGGTCCTTGCCCCAGGTCTATACAAAAATCTCAGTCATTGATCCATGCTATGTGGGCATAATGACTGCTTGTGTAGCCTGATACTGTGTTGCATTTATTTGAACGAGTGTAGAACTGACTAAATGTAAAATGTAAAATCAACGCCCGCTTAAGAAATTATTTTGCAGGTAGTCCATCTCTGTCCTCTTGTGCTAACCTTTTCCTCACTGCATACATTCTTCTTCCAACAGTCACGATAATTTGTTGTACTGATTGTAATCTCTTACTGCCTACGATTTATATTCATAAACGTCCCTACTAGTGTCAAATTAACTGTTCTTGAACACATTTGTAGATGTCCCACCAAGTTATCAATTCTGTTCATAAGTGTTTTTTGCTGACATTTTTCGTCATTTGCCCAGTTTTTCTTCATTTCATGCTCTATGAAACAACTGCCTTCCAATGTCTTCTTCTAGCTCAAAATTTAAAATTTCTATATTTTCTTGTTCTCGTTTCTGTTCTCATATTGGTGTTTCACTTTCAAACACTGCTGCTCTGAGAAACCTCTTTCTCTTTCCGTATCGAGTATCGTTCGCTGATATTCAGACGTTTTACATTTCGTCCAGGCAAAAATTCGACCGTTGAGCTTAAAGACTGCATCAGAGTAACTGTTTTCAACAGTGTCGTACGATATATCATTTTGAGGCACAGTATTTTAAAATAAATACACACATCACTTCCGCACTTGTTCACTTTCTTGTTTAGAAAATTCGTTTCGCCTGTAGAATTCGACTGGACTCTCTGCAAGGCAGATACAACCACGTTACACCAGAGTAGCGAAATAGTCAACGGTGGTGTGTGCGACTCTGTTGTACCATTGAGTAAACTGAGTCGTAGTGCTAACCACTGTGTATTGGTTATTGTGTTTACTATAACTGCTATTGGATATGTTTCTGTCTTCTAATGATTGCGATGTCTATGTGGTGCGAAAAGTGGCAGTTTTCCCTAAACAATTAAAAAGTGAGCAGCCCTCCCCATGAATACTAAAAAAAAATTCTGTTACACAATAAACCACACAAATGGAAAGGCTATCGACTCAACTAAATACCTACACGTACAACTTAAATTGAAATCATATCATAGAAAATCTTGTGGAGAAGATGAAACTAATGGCAAATTACTTACAAGATACCACAAATCTACGAAGTAAAGAGACCGTCTACACTGCACTTGTCTGCCATGTTCGAGAGTACTGGTACGTCGTATGGGATTCATAACATAATGGGCTGATGGAGGACACCGAAAAAATCCGAAGAAGAACAACAGTTCGTTTTGTATTATCGCGAAATATGGGAGGGAGTGAAACGGATACGATTCGCGAGTTCTGGAGCAGTCATTAAAATACAGATGTTTCTTCTCGCAGTGAGATACGTATTTTTCACTAAATTTAACTCACCAACTTTCTTCGAGTGCAAAAACATTTTATTGACTTCCACCTCCATAGTGAGATACGGTCATTGCAGTAAATTAAATCAGAGAATGATTCTATGAACTCCCTGCAAAGTTCTTGACCATGAGTTACAGAATAGTGATGCGAATGTAGAAGTTATAAGTTGGTGACAGATAGTCAAAGTATTTACCTAATCATACTTTTAGCAGCGGAAACTACCTAACCCTAGTTCAGCTCACGAAAGATTGACGGAAGAGCTGTGTGGCTGAAATCCAATTGGAAATGTCCTACATCCAGGTTTCAGAATGGAGTCTACAGATATTCTTTAGTTGCCTGTGTGTTCTCCTGAAGTGACTATGCTGATGCAGTTGAGGCAATAACAGATTAAGATACAGTTTATCAGTCATTTCTTCCTTGTTCCAGAAATGGAGCAGGACAAATAGTAAGATGTAGGGCAATAAAATTTTTCTCTACTTATTTTGTTGAAGACATGAACTACACCAAGGACTTTGAGGTCATTGGATTCCTGAGATGAAAGTGCGTCTGAGCAGCGCACCAGCGCGGCGCCTGCTGTAAAGGAAGCCGTCAGGCGTCCTGGCAGGGTCGCCATATCCGCAGATGGACCAGCGCGCCAGCTGCGGCCCACCCCCTCCGCCGCCCCCAGTTTCCGCGGTCATGCTCTCCCCCAGCAACCGCGCCCCGACCGCAGCTGCCGTTCGGCGGCAGTAGCGATTCATTTTTCAGAGTTATTACATGTGAGATTGGATTAGAGCGCCGGTCGCCAGTACATCACGCCGCAGCCTCCCCTCGACGGGCCTTATGGCCGCAACAAGCCGCTGGGCTCACCGACGCTTCCCTATCACCAGGGCGCAATCTCCAGAAGTTCGACAGTCACTGCTCGACACGCTGTTTGGCTATTTTTACTTCCTTTACTTATGATTGATACCTGTTATACGTCACTGAATTAGACGCTGTATGTATCAACTTCAATTTGAAAGACGCCTCCAACGGCCTTTTCATTAAAGTGTCGTTAACGCTAATATTATTTCGCGCACTAATGAGAACTCCAGTCTAACTGCCAAACATGTGCATTATGATTCCTTTTAAATCATTGTTTACGTTGTGTAAAAAATTCTTGGACTTCTTGCCGCATCAGTTCAAAGTAAAACCTATAGTTTTTGACGATTATCCGCATCGTCTTCATCAAGAGTAACTGACTGTCAAAGCTGCAGCCATACTGACCTTATGCAGACCACAGGCGGCTTCTGATTGGTCGGTAACTATGTAATGCTGTCGCAGACGTCAACCCCTTTGCTGGTGGCACCACCGCTTCCGTCTCAGCGTAAATATTGTGACGAATCTCTCTGGCCGGCCGAAGTGGCCGTGCGGTTAAAGGCGCTGCAGTCTGGAACCGCAAGACCGCTACGGTCGCAGGTTCGCATCCTGCCTCGGGCATGGATGTTTGTGTTGTCCTTAGGTTTAACTAGTTCTAAGTTCTAGGGGACTAATGACCTCAGCAGTTGAGTCCCATAGTGCCCAGAGCCATTTGAATCTCTCTGTCTCTTCTCTGCATCAAGCGCTCTCTTCCACGCACCGCTAAGATTACATCTACTGTCACGACTGAAGATCTCACACATTCTAGTTTCTACAGTTTCTTTAATTACAGAATCCCAGTATATAGGTTTCAGGGACAAAACTTCTGATTTGTCAAACAGAATTTTGTGTTTGTTTGTAAAGCTGTGCTCAGTACCTCACATTTCTCTAGTTCTACATTTTTAAAACGTATGTTGTGTTCTGCATAGTGGTTGGAAACGGTGCGGATAAGCTACCGATAAAACCGCTTCTGCACTCACAATGGATGTTGTAAATCCCAGGGATCGTAGGTGAAATATGCTTAACAAGGCGTATCATTTCCCTTACCTTCTTAAGAGGTAGCAAAATCGATCTCGTAGCTCGTTATCCTAGGACCTCTCTACTTTACGACATTTAAGGTCGCAGATAGGAAGAAATGCAATCGGTGGCTCATCACGTGAATGTTCAACATTTTCACGTTTGAAACTTCCTGGCAGATTAAAACTGTGTGCCCGACCGAGACTCGAACTCGGGACCTTTGCCTTTCGCGGGCAAGTGCGTGCTCTACCATCTGAGCTACCGAAGCACGACTCACGCCCGGTACTCACAGCTTTACTTCTGCCAGTATCTCGTCTCCTACCTTCCAAACTTTACAGAAGCTCTCCTGCGGTAGCTCAGATGGTAGAACACTTGCCCGCGAAAGGCAAAGGTCCCGAGTTCGAGTCTCGGTCGGGCACACAGTTTTAATCTGCCAGGAAGTTTCGTATCAGCGCACACTCCGCTGCAGAGTGAAAATCTCAAAATGGCTCTGAGCACTATGGGACTTAACAGCTGCGGTCATCAGTCCCCTAGAAATTAGAACTACTTAAACCTAACTATCCTAAGGACATCACACACATCCAAGCCCGAGGCAGGATTCGAGCCTGCGACCGTAGCAGTCGCGCGGTTCCGGACTGAGCGCCTAGAACCGCGAGACCACCGCGGCCGGCTGAAAATCTCATTCTGGATTTTCACGTTTCCTTTTATTATCAAACGCTGACTTCATATCACGTGACCTATAGTCATTCTTTCGGAACACATACTTCAGATGATTCATTTCGGTATACAGGTTTTGCTCTGTGTACCAGTCCGAGAATGTTTTATACAACAGTGCCATCGGGAAGACTTCATTCCTGTTCTTTACGTATTTCAATCGAATTATGTATGTGGATGATGAAGTACAGTACGCGGTAGTGATTCTGCAGCGTTCTAATGTTCCCATGTTCGTAAAATAAACATCACTGCCTGTTTGTACAGCTAGGGTCGTTTGGCGTAACAGTATAGTGAGCCCGTACGACTTGGAGGACTGCAGGGTAAACAGTAACACCATCGATAAAATATTATAGGTACTTTAGGGATGTTTCCTGAATATTGTAGTGTAGGAGATCCACGGTCTCCAACGGTTATTACAGGGTACATGGATTTTGTTTCATTTCTTTCTCCAATTTTTCTTTTCACATGCATCTGCACTGAAAATATTTGCGCTTCATTTTTCGCCTCCAACTTTCATTCAGAACAGCTAAGTTCTGTCTAGCACTGTTTGTTTTATGTTAGCAGTGATTCACAAGAATATAAGAATATGGGTAGGTTTACCGATTAACGGTTGGGTGGCGTGCTCCTTGTGGACGCTTCACGCAGTGAGAGAACATCACGATGGCGCTATGTCAAGCTGTTTCCGCAGCTACGGCAACCACATTACAGTACCTTGGCACGTAAGTATTTCTGCATATTACAGGCTTTCTCTCTACTTTGAAGATAAATTCACAGAAACATACATTACTGGAGTAACGAACCGAATAAATCATAATTACATTACTCCTCTGTAACGAGCCATAGAGATCACGGTTCTCGTATATATGCAGAAGATGTCTTTGAACGACCTTCAGACGTTTTTTCAGTGGAGTTCGGGTTCACCCTGCGTTCGGAAACATGTTGGTTATTGCGATCTCTCTTTTTCATAAATTGGTTAAGTTTCGAACGTATGCTCTGTGCCTACTCTGATAGGGCAAGTAAATCATCATTTGCATGCTGGACGGCTGTGCACAGTTTTTTTGGACTTGCACTTACATGAGTGGAGGTCGTCAGCGTATACGTGATGACGCATCTTTGACATACAATGAGAAGAGTAATGGACCAAATACTGATCCTTGTGGGACCTCTAATTCAATCAGGTCTGCCAGGTGTCTGGATACTTCTAATCACATAGTGTACTTTGTTCATTAGGTGACAGCGCATACCGAACTGATTCACTTGCAGAAGTCAAGGAACACTGCATCAGTCGACAAAAAAGTTAAATCAAGATGACCGGACGAAGGTTTAACCCCTGTCCGTCCCGAATATAAGAGTGGAAAAAAATGGGGGGGGGGCGGGGGATGAGTCAGTGTGGATACATTTGTGGGATGGAGATACATTGACCAAGAAAACGACGCAGCACCAAGAAGCAGTTGTACAACCTAAACGGAATTGGTAGGCGTGTTTCTGCATCTGAAAGCTGATGTTGGTTCAATTTAGTTTCAGCTGCATAACAGTGGCGCTCGTAGCGCCACTATGAGGATGCTTTAGATAAACGCTTCAACGATCGTGAGCGGTAGTTACCTGTGAGATTGGACGTGGTGAGTTGACATTAGTCAAAAATCCATTTAAGGGCGACAAAGATGCCATTATCAACACCCCACTGAGTTGGAACGATGTCGTGTAATACGGCTACGAGAAGCTGGGTGTTCCTTTTCGCAGGAATGTAGCCACTGTAACTGATTGCTAGCAGCGGTGCTCATGAGAATGTACGGTCGGCCACGTGGCATTGTCGAGAGGGGAGGCCATCGTGTTTGGCTTATGGCTGTGGCGCATCGTGCTGTGACAGCAGCAGCAGTTTGAGCAGTAGTTGGCACTACAGTGACACAACGAACTGTTACAAACCAGTCACTTCAAGAACAGCTCCGAACCAAACGTATGTGAAGTGCTTTCCGCTGACCTCAAAGCAACGTTGGTTGTGACTTCAGTTGTGCAAAGCGAGAGCTCATTGGAGGGCAGGTTGCAGGTATGTTGTGTTTTCTGGTGAAAGCTGGTTCTCCTTTGGGGCTAGTGATGGCAATGTGTTGGTTAGGAGACGGGAAGTTGAGAGCCTGCAACCAGCGTCTATGCATGTTAGACACACTGGACCTACGGGTGCTGTTATGGTCTGGGGATATCCCACGCACCATGACTGCAAATCTGTACGTCAGTTTGGTGATTCAACTGTCGTGCTACGATTCAAGAACAGCATTCCAGGTAGTATTTTCCAACAGTTAAGTCCCATAAGATTTCACACACATTTGAACAATTGAAAACACATGGGATATCATCGAACGACAAGTCCAGCGTCATCGACAACCAGCAGTAACCGCCCCTGTAATGCCCGACCAAGTGCTCACGAACTCACATCCGGCACCTATGCAACATAACGTATGCACGTTTTCATGGTATCATCCAACATGCTAGTGGTTACACCGGTTATTAATGTACCAGAATTTCACATTTGCATTAACTTACCTCGTACTTACGTTAACTTGTGATCTTGCAATGTTAATCAGTTAAGTAGGTCACGTAGACAAATGTATTCGCGAAAGTTCATTACTCTATATTAATTATGTTTTGACGTTGCGTTTTCTTTCCCCTCACTGTATAATGAGAAGAATAATGGATCCAATACTGATCCTTCTGGGAGCCCTAGTTAAAATATTCTCCACCTTTCATAGAATACGATAACGTAAATAAACCCAAAAATTTGTCGTTAAATAATTGGGGTAGTTTTATACACATTGTGAAGAAGAATCTTGCTTTAATAGTTCCTTTTGATATGCTCGGTGTTACCGCTACGTCCGATGGCTTCATTCCGTTAAGTATGACAGGATGTCTACTGTTTGCTACGAACTCTTCAGTGCATTGACAAAGATACTCTGTTCGTTAGGTGACAGCTCCCAACTTTGCCTTTCGCGGGCAAGTGCTCTACCATCTGAGCTACTCAAGCACGACTCACGCCCCGTCCTCACAGCTCTACTTCCGCCAGTACCTGGTTTGCTACTTTCCACACTTGACAGAAGCTCTCCTGCGAAACTTGCAGAACTAGCACTCCTGGAAGAAAGGTAGAGCACTTGCCCACGAGAGGCAAAGGACCCGAGTTCGAGTCTTCGTCTGGCACACAGATTTAATCGGCCAGGAAGTTTCAGCTCCCAACTTAATCAACAACTTCTGAAAGTCGAGGAACATGTTATCAATGGAGAACTAACGTCAGGATGGCCGAACAGTGGTCTGACCGTACCCCTTTCTAATATGAAACGTGAATTTAACACTGAGAGAGGGAGAGAGAGAGAGAGAGTGTAGTAAAGAGAGGAGAACGGGGGACGGGTTGAGACGGAGTGGATACGCTTGTGGCACAGAAATAAATAAATAAACGTAGGAAAGAAAACAGGGTACAGTGTGATAAATCGAAAGCTGATTCGGAGACTGTCGGCAGGTTCGGTAGCTGGAGACGAGCCCGCGAGGTAATGAGAGGGCCGCTAATTGGAGCGTGCTTGGCGCCGCACGCCGGGCTTAATTTGATTACGGCGGCAGATAGCGCGAGACCTGCGCCTCGCACCACGCCGCGCCGCGCCGCTCCCTCAGAAGCCGGGCCGGGTCCCCGCGGAACTCAATATTTAATACGGGCCGCCGCCCTCCGCGGCGCACCGTCCATAAATACCGCAATCTCCAGGATGCGCCCGGACCGGGGTCGGCGCACGCGCCGCCTCACGCACTTGCCGGCCAGCTTGCCTACTTGTGCCACAGCGGGAAAGGTGGTGGAACATCCATTCCCCCCACCTCACGAAGCATCTAGTCACAGTCTGGAGACTTTGTGAACACCTGATAGCTAAACATCTACGTTTCTAAAACGTTTTCTATACCTACGAAAAGTTTGTCCCCGCCGTCGTTCTTTAGAAACCGAGCTACGAAACCGAATATCACACCAAAGATAATGTTTTTACGAAATAAACTGTACCAAATGGAAACATGACTGGTTTAAAAGGGGGAAAACAACCATCATATAACCAACTTTTAGGTTTGATTCCGTAGGGAAACAATTGTACCCAGCGACTGTATTGTTTTCAAGCAGGAAAGCGTATAGCAATTAGTCGCACTGCTGTTTCATGCATATCTAGATTTCCGTCAATGTGCGGCCATCTTCAATACAATAAATGTGAGACGCCCAGCTTAGCCCGCAGGACAGGACAGGTAGTTTATATTGTGGAAAGGGATCAAAATAAGGGGCTGTCAGTTACACTCGAACATACAACTTTATTATTTGATGGAGCATTACAAGAGACATTTTAGACATACAGCTTTAATCTTTGGGACTTAATTACCTGCTGAATGTCACTTTAATTTAAAAACGGCTGAAGGTCAATAACTTAAAACGCAAGCATAATCAGAAATTTAAAAGGCAAGCCCTATCTTACAACAGTTCATTATATAGGCTGACGGCCCCAAGAATCTGAGATTTTCAAAACAAACAATTTGAATTCAAAATCGGCTGAAAGCCCAACACTTAAGGCTAAACAACATTAATTTATTTGAAAAAAACAAAGGCCTTAATTAAACCAGATCTTAACCAGGCAAACCTCAACCAAAACAGAAATTTAAAAGGCAAAGCCTTATCGTAAAACAGTTCCTTAGTGAGGCTGGACGCCCAAAGAATCAGACACTTCAAGAGCAAACAAGTTAAATTTAAATCGGCTGAAAGCCTAAGACTTAAAACTCGATAACATTAATTTTTTAAATACCGAAGGCCTTACGTGAACAGTTCTTTAATTTAAGCTGAAGGCATTAAGATCAAAACAACTCAAACTCAAAAATGGCTGAAAGCCCAACACTTAAAATTCAACAACATTAAAACGTTTAAAATGTCAAAGGTCTTACGTGAAAGCGTTCCTTAAATTAGGCTGAAGGCCTAAAGAATCTTACGCCTTAAGGGCAAAACAGCCTTAATTTTTTTTAAAAATGGCTAGAAAACATACAAGTACAAAAAACAAGAGCAAAAAAAAGGCAGTACACCCAAAGGCGCTCAGGTGTTCGAGGGTCGGCCTGGAATTCAAACAGTAACTGTCGCTTGGGTGACACAGGCAATCGGGCCAACCATTCACGATCCGACAACAACCCCACAGACCGACAATCAACGGACCCACCGACAAGATAACTTCCACCTCACCCGACCAGGGCACACAGGGAGTTCAACGGAACAACGTAGAAGATATTGGCGCCCACAACCAATCATACATGTAGCTGTCAAACTACACACCATGCTGGACAGCAACAACATGATGAGTAAACTACACTGCCTGAAATTTACGTCAACGGCCATGGCAGGTAACCGGAACGTTAACGGCCACAAGGCAGTAGATTCAGCTGGTGCACTTCAACTTAAATAAAAAAATACAGTGAAACTCCACCGCAGTGTGGTTAGAATTTTCCAACTTGAAAACCACGTTGTTGCTCGCAGGAATAGCCCAACAGTCGACAACGAATGCCAAACGACACAATGTGAACAGTCTTGACTTGCTGGTAGATTAAATCAAAACTCAACTCTCGTGTCCAGGGTCGGTGAGCCACGGAGCTCGTAGCTATGGGAACAGCTCCACACACTCCGACACTGCATCGAGACCGCCAGCGACCCCAGCCAACCTAAAACCCGCAGAGAATTCCTCGCTGCTCCACGCGAACCGACCGACTGGTTGCACACCGCCCAGCCTGTAACTATAACTGTCAGGTCAAAGATAATCCAAGTTGCGAATATCAATACACATCGCTGCTGCCACCCGCGGCAGGAGAGGGTAACAGCATAATCGCGATGACCGCGGGAGACTAAACACAGAATCCCAACGAAGGTTTAATCCAGCGCTTAGCATGAGCCAGCTACGGCTCAGTAAGTTCAAATATTGAAAACAGTGTAGATGCACATAGTTCGAACTGCACTATTCATGTCAGAGTTTGAGGATCAAGTACCGGTCAGGGGAGAATGAGTGCATATACACATACTAACATGTGATAATCATGGATGTTCGGGAAGAAAAAGACCAAAAAAGTTCTCATACCACGGACAAGAACTCGTTTTAACTGACTGCTCATCGGTAAATTACATTCGTGGTGATGACTGCATAGGAAGATTAGCGAGTAGAAGGAAAGAGAACCTGAAAGAGTAAAATCGTGCCTGAAGGAATATTGAGTTTGATGTCCCGTCGACACTTTGATCATTAGAGGCGGAGCACAAGTTCGGATTGTGTCAGGGATGGGGAAGGAAATTGACCGTACCCTTTCAAAGGAACCATCCCGGGTTTTGCCTCGAGCGACTTAAGGAAGTCACGGAAAACATACTTCTGGACGGCCGGACGCGGGTTTCAACCATCGTGCTCCGGAATGCGGGTCCTGTGTGATAGCCATTGAGTCATGCCAGAGCGGTCACCATATCCTGTGGGTCTTTTTATACTGTTTCCCTGTGCAATTTACATTAATTGTGTGGGCCTAGGAGTTGCGAAATCGCAGGTAGGAACGGCCGCTGACATGGCACGGCCCATCTGCTCGCAAATCGACTGCTCCTATCGAAGTCCAGACATCGACTCTCTATCAGCTGAGGCAATGACTGCCTCACTCGAGCTCCTAACACCAAGTCCTCACTCTTTCAAGCTCCTAGCGTCAAGAAAAGAGGAAACGTGCGCTCCTGCTCCTTCGCTTTGTGAGCGCGCCAAAACTTCCATGTGGCCAGTTTGAGCTCACGTATTTTATTTCTCCAATCAGAAAATATCTATCAGTTCTTTGCTTTTTCCAGGTACGTTTACCATCGCTTTTTGGAAGACTGTAAGTCCCAGCACGTCACATCTCCTGATCCCAGGAAGCTGCGACTATTGCTCTTTGGAGATCGCTGCTCCCAATGTTGCAGGCGCTGACCAAACAGACGCTATCCTCCCAAACTTTCTGTAACTTTCATTTCTCAATGTTTGCACTTGGGTCGCTGGCAGCCCAGTAGCGCGAGACCAAAGACTTTCCTGTTGAGATGCCCCGAGGCTACTTCACGGCAGTGAGACTTTATAGGTCACACCGTTTGCGTGGGTGGTCTGGTTTCTTTCCAGAAAACTCCATATAGATATTGGCCACTATCGCGAGGGCTGGGGGAGTTCTTTGAATCCAGCACGCAAGCGCTTTCTTCTGCAGGCACTGCTAATGCTGTAAAAGACGCATCGCGGCTTCTGCCGCAGTGAGTGGGACAGAGGGTGGGCTCCCACATTCTATGGCAGCCTCTGTTTATCTCCTGTCTGGTGTGCCCGGTAACTCCTCTTACCCCCTGAGGCCAGTCTGAGGCGAACGGAGATGCTCAGGTTAATGATTCCACTCGCTGTTACCTATCAGAAGAAGGAATTCAACATGCATTTTACAATTAAAAGGATTTAAAGAAAATCCTCTACAATCAGCATGCTTTCCCACAGATAATGCCGCTCTTTTGCATATACACTGAAGAGCCAAAGAAACTGTTACAACTGCGTAATATCGTGTAGGGCTCCCGCGAACTCGCAGAAATGCCGCAACACGACGTGGCATGGAGTCGACTAATGTCTGCAGTAGTGCTAGAAGGAATCGACACCATGAATCCTGCAAGGTTGTCAATAAATCTGTAAGAGTACCTGTTTCTGAACAGCAGGTTGCAAAGTATGCATGATATGTTCAATAATGTTCATATCTGGGTAGTCTGGTGGCCAGCGGAAGTGTTTAAACTCAGAAGAGTGTTGCTGGAGCCACCCTGTAGCAATTCTGGACGTGTGGGGTGTCGCATTGTCGTGCTGGAATTGCCCAAGTCCGTCGGAAAGCACAATGGACATAAATGGATGCAGGTGATCAGACAGGATGCTTACGTACGCGTCACCTATCAGAGTCGTATCTAGGCGTATCAAGGGTCCCATAGCACTCCAAATGCACACGACCCACACCACTGCAGAGCATCCACCAGCTCGAACAGTCTCCTGCTGACATGTAGTGTCCATGGATCCATGAGCTTGTCTCCATACCCGTGCACGTCCATCCGCTCGATACTATTTGAACGAGACTCGTCCGACCAGGCAACATGTTTCATGTCATAGACAGTCCAATGTCGGTGTTGACGGGCCCAGGCGAGGCGTAAAGTTTTGTGTCCTGCAGTCATCAATGGTACATAAGTGTGTCTTTGCCTCCGAAAGCCCATATCGAGGATGTTTCGTTGAATGGCTCGCACGCCGACACTTGCAGATAGCCCACAATTGACATCTGCAGTAATTTGTGGATGAGTTGCACTTCTGTCACGTTGAACGATTCTCTTCACTCGTCGTTGATCCCGTTCTTGCAAGTTGCAAGATCTTTTTTCGGCCCCAGCGATGTCGGAGATTTGATATTTTACCGGACTACTGTTATTCAAGGTAAAGTCGTGATATGGTCGTACAAGAAAATTTGCACTTCGTCGCTACCTTGGAGATGCTGTGTCCCATCGCTCGTGCGCCGTGTATTACACGAAGTTCAAACTCACTTAAATCTTGATAACTCGCCACTGTAGCAGCAGTAACCAATGTAACATCTGCGCCAGACACTTCTTGTCTTACATTGAGAAACGCCTTTGTTTGAATCATTTAATCATTGCAACCCCAACTCTCGCTGACTCTGTATACCACCGCGAGATGTTTTCCTGGCTGCGACTAATTTACTTTGTAGCCGATATGCTTTTGAAGTACTTTTCGTGCCGTCCGCAAGGTCGATCTGCACTAAATAGTCCCACTATTCATAACGTTTTCTGGCCTGGATGCAACACACTAACAAAATAGCCTTTTTTGCAGAACTCTCTCATTTAATTGATCAAAAGGAAAGGGATTATACACAGTGAAGGTTTTCACGACTGGCGTTTCCTTGCTTACTGACACTTGCAATTAAAGCCCGAAGTCATACTTTCCTCCCTAAAGATTCGTCGCCCACTGCGAAAATAGACGGTCAGTGTCTGAAGATAGTTTGTTGCACTCTCCGAGGCCTACTGCCTCCACGATTATAAATTTGGAACATTTTACTGATAGACATGCAGATACAGCCAAGCTATTTAGTCGTGACTGCGCAAAGGTCCAGGCATCACCTCGCCAATCGAACATGATCGAAGATTGCTGAGTTGCGATTAAATGGTTTGATCAACATCGTTTGTTTCATTATAATGAGCCCCCCTCCTTTTCTGATGAAGTTTCTCATATGTTTTTTATGTTTATTTATGTGAACCCTCGGTACACTCTGGTGTATTGTAGATCTCGACAGCCCTTTAATGTAATATCTTGGTGGTCAGATGGTCGCAACGCATGTTAAGGTATTGCTGATATACGACTATACGTGCAAGGGATTCGATAGAGTCCAGCCGTTGGGAGCACAGGTCCCCAGTGGAATGTAAATATTCTCTCGCATTTATTGTTGGTTTCGACGCGGCATCAATAATACGTCGTAATAAAACTTTGCTGATTCGATCAATGATTATTTTTACAAAACTTCCACATATTTGTCATAAAAAATTGGTAAATTATTCGGGTAAAAACTGCAAGCATTTACAAGCATGTGTTATAACTACAGCCCCTGACAAACTTTCTAAAGTGAACAGATTAAATCTGTTTTCTTTAGAACTTGTCGTCAACTCGAATCTATAGGTGAAGCTATCGCAAACATATTTCATACAATTTATTGGAATTATCTGGCATCAATAATAAATTTTTAATCCGTTCTCTTAACAAAATGATATGACCAGTACCAGAAGGTTGAGGTTTCTTATAAGTGATCTTGACATAAAATTTAAGAATGCTCTGTTGGTGACCTTATTATCTTTTCTACGTATTTTGCACCGTTGAAGTACCTGCTCTAATACTAGGCAACATTCCTTCTTCATTTGGAAGTTTAACACAAAGATTCTAAAAGAAAATAACATGTCACATTGCAAGAAACATGTACAGGATGGGACAAATGAAAGTGGTCCGGAGAACAGAGTCGCAGGGTACAAAGAAACACAGCGGAGCAAAAGAAATACAGTACTAGCCTTGCTATAGCAAATGTTGAAAATGGCCACCATTCATCTCTTGACCCTTTTGGATCCTAGTCGGCACGTTGCTGAAGGCGGACCGAAGTTGTGTAAGCGTACTGTCATATCGCTGGCTTGGCTGCGGAGTATCTTTGCGGGCGGCCGCGTCTGTCGAGTCGATCACGGGACACGAAACTGCTATGTTGTGTAGTGCGTAGCTCTGCATGCGAGAGGCATTGTTAGTACGGAAGTAGAAGTGTTGCTACAAGTGCTATTACATTAAAGTGATAAAATAAGTAAATGATTCAGAGGAAAGTGCGTCATGAAGTAATTAAAAATGATCAGTGCCGCCGATAACATATTGTGTATCCTCTCGTTGCGTGTCGTACCGTACAGTGTCAATCATCCGCGACGTGTTCGGTCTCTCAGAATGGAACTAATGTGAATCAGTAATACTATTTACCACAAAAGAGAGCATTTAAGTTACAGAGTCTTGTAGCGAGCGTGAGGACGTGCGTTCGATGGTTCAAATGGCTCTGAGCACTATGGGACTTAACATCTGAAGTCATCAGTCCCCTAGACTTAGCACTACTTAAACCTAACTAACCTAAGGACACCACACACATCCATGCCCGAGGCAGGATTCGAACCAGCGACCGTAGCAGCAGCGCAGTTCCGGACTGAAGCACCTAGAACCGCTCGGTCACAGCAGCCGGCTGTGTGAATGTGCTCCAAGGTTCGTTGGCTGTTTGAGCAGTTGCTCCCTCCTGTTGCAAGTAACTGTAGGTCTTTTCTTTCTTCGTTAATGCAGCCGCAAATGATTTCAAAACCTCCGGACCATTTTTATTTGCCCCTCCTGTGTATAAGATGCCCAAACAAGTTACCGCTGACCGCCCAACCCTGTGTGTGTGTGTGTGTGTGTGTGTGTGTGTGTGTGTGTGTGTCTGTGCGCTTGTGTACGCTCAGTGTACTTCTATTCGTATGTTTACAAGTGAAGCAATAAACATATAATTCAGCCGCTCGTATTTCACTAATTCTACTCTTGCTGCCGCGTGTTTACACAACGGCTCATCTCCCCTGCGCGCATGTAATTATAGATACATAATCGCCACAGAGTGCAGTTCACCTAACAACAATGTCCATGATACACGCAAAATGTGGGAATTATTTTGCCACTCCTCATGTTTCCAGTTTATTTGAGATACACATGTACGCGAGGGATCAACACAAGTACGCCTACAGTAATAATCTGGTACCTCCATACCTCCAAAACAAACCAACTCCATTCCCCCCCAACCCTCTTCTCTCCTCTCTCTCTCTCTCTCTCTCTCTCTCTGTCCGTCCCCCTCTCTGTCTGCATCACTACCACAGAACGTACTTAAAAATTACCATGGCAAGACAGAGACGGAATACGCAAGAATAAGTCAGAATTTTAGGTATATAAATAAATTCACTGTTCATTGCGCTCCGAATGAAAACAATGTACGAGCTATGGATTCCCTGCAGTGTTTCACAATGAAATGCCACTCCATACACCCAAGCTCATTGTTCTCTTTTGTGATATATGGGCCGCTCATGAATCACGCCTTAGATGGTATCCATTTTGTCTCAAAACTTTAGCTCCAAGTGTGACTTCGAGTGTCTCACAAATTAACCTACCTGCGATTTAACAGCAGGTAGAAATGGATTTGTAAATAATTGTTACGTATGAACCAAAAGTGCGACTCGCTTTCCCGTTTACCTTTGTGCCCACTTCACCCCTTACCTTTTATTGTTGCTTTCTGATTTTTCAGTGGAACGCTGACCGAGCACGGCTTTGTACAACAATTTCAGTTCCATCACAAAGGTGTTTTAGGTACTATTATTATTAGTGGCAGATACGTCTGTGTAACAGGCCGAAAGGTGGTAATGGTAAACACCTTTATGAGAATTTGTTTATATGAGTAATAGGAAGTTGTTATACTAGATACATTATTTCTATCATCGTTAGATTATCTTTCAGGCATCAGAAGTTATAAGCTACAATGTCAGCAGGTATTTTACTACTACTGACATAGCTTAATTGGGATTTCTTCCTCCTGCTGCTACATACAACAGACGGCAAGAAATTTCAGTCTGCAGGTATATTAAGTGGAGCTATCACTTGGACTCTGACGCAAACAAATCAGATGGCACGATTCTTTGTCAGAATACTACGAGAATGCTACGTCGCTTACAAAACACACCAGAAAATTGCTCAGTTTGTGAGACCCGTACCAAATAAGACTAACAATGCTTATTAAACGTATATGAAGAAATATAATGCAAATTGCCATAAGTTTGATTCGCTCTTCGAAGAGTGTCATGGAGAAGCTGGAAAACCATAACAGACACTAGAAGACTGACGTCAACTAATCTACGAAATTCCACTTACGAAGTCTCAGCAGAAAGTATTGAGGAATTTAGGAACATGAACATCGCTTCTGTAGGATTAGACTAATTACAGCACGCACAAAGGAGTTGAAGCAACATTTCACAGCACTTCGCATACGAGTGGATCCGGAAGAAGCCCTATATTTGATACCGTGGGAAGTACCGTCTACCATCCATCTCGAGTGGCTTGTAGATTGTAAATGTAGGTGTAGGAGCAGGAAACATTTAGATGTATTACGAGTAACCTATGTAAGCAGTTCAGCCTTTGTTTGCTTCATAGCTGAATAAGCCGTGCAAGTGGCAGCATCGAAACCTGCCGCTCATTAAACTTCTCTATACTTCGTATCTTGGCAAACGGTTCACCGGCATATTGTCAGAGGCTGCGTAGCCGCATACCGAGCGGATTCAGCTGCCTGCGCGTGTGCTCTCTTTTGAGAGAACTTTGTTTGCTGTTCTACATGGTAACTACGGATTTTCATGAAGGACGGAGCTCCAGTTTGTCACTTTATAGACGGTGATATTTACATGCGGAAAGCGTGCCTCCAACATTCGAAGAATTACTACTTACCGTTGCCTGCGAGGTCGCAAGTTCGCGCCTTCAGTGTTGGCACACTTCTCGTCGGTACGCAAGGGACAGCATGTGCTACCTACTGTGTTCCAAAACGCCGCTCATTATAAGTGAACTCTTCCGGTGCTCATATCATGTTTTCTATTGCTAATAGAAATCTAGCGTCAAGTGATTTGGACAGCTCTTGGGCTTGGGAGCAAGTCGGTTTGTTCTTTTTCACTGTGATGTTGTCTACGGTGGGTCTTAAGGGGCTTATGGAGCACCATCAATTCATGGACGGCTCCTCAGCAAACCTTGTAAAAAGGTTTTTTACCAGTTTTTCGTACCAAAACCGAGTCTTGGTGGCCAATCCCGCTATACGTAGCAAATGGCTAAAATTTTTACGCTGTATTCCTAAAATCCCGTTGTCAAACAACCCTGAAAATTTTATTTATATCTTTATCCGTTTTCGAGATACGGAGAGTTTTAGGTGCCAAGACAGAGTCACAGATGCCAAGACGGCTATGCACTGCATGTGTGTGTATTTTTGCCGATGCATCTCTCATAACCCGGCCTCGAAAAACTTTGAAATTTTTTTTATATCTTTACCTTTTTCCGGGGGTTCAATTTTACCCCACATGTACACTTAAAATACGCACATAAAATCCGGTGTGATGGGAAAACGTAGATTTTAAACTGACAAAGCATGGAAAAACAAGCTGTAAAGTGACTCCATTATCAACAAAAGAGTTCTGGGGAACCCATGTTGTAGTACTGAAGCACATGTAAAATTCTTGTGCATGTAAAATCTGGTGTAAGTCTAACATAAGTTTTACGTTATTTCAATTTCGCATGAGTAAACTATCAAAGTTTAACCGATTCCTGAAGTTGTTTTCATGTGAGTGACAAAACCCGATTTGGCAGATGAAAGAAGGGAACTAGCGGGAAAATGATCCTATTGGAGCACAAAAAGCTTGTATCGCAAGAAAAGAAAATATTTTTCTGGAATTTAATTCTTCATTATTGTCACTACCTTCGAATGGCGTTGTGACGAATAAATGCTATAAAAAACCTTTCTTTCTTTTTTTTTTTCTTCGGTGTATTTTTTATAGGAAGTGAATTTTGTAAAGGTAGCTGTAATCGTTAGTGCTCACTGTACTGCATGGCATAGAGTTTCACATCATAGCTTCTGTAGCATACAGTTTTAGGTTTCATAATTATTTTTAGCAAATTTTAATAGAAATACAGTTACATAATATCAGACGGATTTGGCGACTCATTTCATCGGAGATCGTTTGCGAAAACGTACCACTTGCGTTGCTCATTTGATAGAACGTTCATATTACAATATACACACACACGAAAATTAAGAATAGCAGACCTATGACCTGGATACAAAACAACGCAAAATAGTTACAAGCTGTCCTCAACCCGAAGATTGAGTTGAACATTGCAGTTCTTTTTCAGGCATGGTCCTGTTGCAGTCTTACCTTCATCCAGCCCTCGAACAAACATAGCCTACGAATTATAGGGGACCTATAGTTTAACATAGATTGGACACCACGGTACAAGTTGACATTGTTCATGGGAGCAGATAAGACAGAAAGTGATAAGTGACAGAAAAATGTCGAAGGATGGACTGAATATCTAAAATGAGACCTTTGGATTTGCAATCTGCCACTTAACGCTTCGGACTTTGTGCTTCAAATCCACTCACCTCGAACTTGTCTACTACGTATGTTGATTATATTTCGGTACTAAAACTCTTAACATTCGATGCTTTCTTGTGAAAATTGGCGCTCCTACTTCTGTACCCAAGTATCTACAAAGAACAGAAGGATACAGAAACACTTGATACCGATGTATATACTATCTGATCAAAACTAACCGGACACCCCTATGTAACATCTTCATGTCATGAGAGGCGGACCCAACCATGGAAAAGGGGCCGGTATTGTTTTGATGCCAGCAGAGAAGTAGATACAGCAGAACTGAATGACGAGGAGAGCTCAGTGACTTTGAACGAGGACTAGTCACTGGCCGTCACTTGAGTAACTAACTCATCAGGGACCTTCCAACTCTTCTAAAATTGCCCATGTCGACCGTTGGTGATGTGGTTGTGAAGTGAAAACGCGAAGGGATAATCACAACTAAATCAAGATCAGTAGATCTCATGTGCCGATGGAGAGGCACCGTTTATCATTGCGGAGGGTGGCTGTAAGAAATCGTATGAAATCAGCGAAATAACTCACTCGTTCATTCCGTAGTGCACCCAGTAGTCCAACCAGCACAAGGTCTCTACGTAGGGAGTTAAAACGAACGGAGAATAATGGTTCGAGCGGCACCTCATAAGCCACAAATTTCTTAAGCCAGTATTAAGCAAAGCTTGATGTGGTGTAAATATCGACGACACTGGTCAATGGACGACTACGAGAAAGTGATTTGCGGTGATGAATCACGCTATGGCCAGTGGCTGTCCGATCGAAGGAGTGTATGGAGAATGTTACCTGTCATCATGTGTAAATGGTTCAAATGGCTCTGAGCACTATGGGACTTAACTTCTGAGGTCATCAGTCCCCTAGAACTTAGAACTACTTAAACCTAACTAACCTACCGACATCACAAACATCCATGCCCCAGGCAGGATTCGAACCTGCGACCGCAGCGGTCGCTCGGTTCCAGACTGAAGCGCCTAGAACCGCTCGGCCACCTCGGCCGGCCCATCATGTATAGCGAAAATAGTGAAGTACGGAGAAAGTGGTATTATAGCAGAGGAATGATTTTTCGGTGTGTGGGTTCGAGATAAACTTTTATTTCCATTCTGAGAATAATATGTGCCCATGAAAATAAGTTTGGTATCCGGCCGTCTGAATTCTACTTCGATGGGTGAGTTGTCAGTTACGAGGAATGCGACAGCGTACAAGGTCTAGTACAAACCTATACAGTAAATACTACAGCATTTTAAAGCTAAATCTTTGAACTGATGAAATATATTGATGGGGATGAAAGTTTCTAAGGAAATCAGAACTCAAAACCGTAATAATTCAAAAATCAAGATTAACAAAAACTTCCGACACCAACTACCAGACTCGCTTTTCGGTTAGACGTTCGTTCGGGAAAGGCCATGCTTCTACGGCCATAATTGGCTTGAAAATTCAGGAAGGTATTACAACTTGTGAACTAAATCAAAGAAAGCTTTTAACAGTCACGACGAAAACTGGTTTTGTCAGAATTTCATAAAGAATGAAACGGATCTTTAATATACACATTTTTCAGTAGGTCTGATATATGTTTATATCACTCTTTTCGTAGTAACTAATACGCAAACTAGTCATTAGTGATGACAATATAGATACCACGTTTAAACGCGATTCTATGTATCCGTTTGAGATGAGGAAAATTCGGCATCAGCTGTAGAAGTGGAGCTAATAACTATGGAACCACTTGCTGACAGACTTTTTTTTTTTAACTTCCTACATGAAATTGGCAACAGCCGTGCCTCAGTGGATACACCGGTTCCCGTGAGATCACCAAAGTTAAGCGCTGTCGGGCGTGGTCGGCACTTGGATGGGTGACCATCCAGCCGCCATGCGCTGTTGCCATTCTTCGGGGTGCACTCAGCCTCGTTATGTCAATTGAGGAGCTACTCGACCGAATAGTAGCGGCTCCGGTCAAAGAAAACCATCACAACGACCGGGAGAGCAGTGTGCTGACCACACGTCCCTCCTATCCGCATCCTCATCCGAGGATGATACGGCGGTCGGCTGGTCCCGGTGGGCCACTTGTGGCCTGAAGGCGGAGTGCTTTTATATGAAAGTAAATTAAGCCTGCTGGAACACTTTAATTATAAACGACTGGCAGCCATGTAAAGATTCGCTAAATCTTTTATAGAGAGTAGGTTATTTGGTTCGCCCAAGATTATTTTTATTGTTTTGGTTTGTTGTCTGAGCCATACGAATTCGATTAAAACAAAGCCTATTCAGACTCTACAGTTTACGCGATAGCAGCAGAAAGCGCTAAGCTAGCACAATGTATATGGAAGAATTTTTTTTTACAAGCTATAGGGATTCGGTACACAGGAAAAGACGAGACGATGTTCATACACTTTTCAAACCATTTCGGTGGTGATGGAGTCTACAGCAGCTGATAGCTACTGTATGCCAAAGATTGTGGCAGGTGCAACACAAGTACTTTTTCTTCCACATAACTCTATAGAACAGATTAGAAGGGGTTAAGTCTGGTGACCGTGGTGGCCATCTGCACCATCACCAACGCGACTGAGCCATCGTCGAGACAGATGTGTGCTTAGGTGTCTACAAACAGCCAAGTGGAAATGAGGAAGTGGGCCCTCCTTTTGCAAGATGAAGTTGTTCCAGCCTCCTTGCAGTCAAGGCAGAAGCCACAAAGAGAACCTGCCGAGGTAGCAAACGCCTCTGACGGTTTCCTTCATGAAAAAGAGGGGGCCATAAATCTTCTCTTGCGACACTGTGCAAAACACATTAACCTTTGGCGAATGCTGCTCATGTTCGATGGAGAAATGGAGATTTTTTTTTGTAGCTGAAAAACAAACATTATGCCTTTCACTTTACCATTAGCGTGAAAAGTTACTTCGTCAATAAAAAATAACCTCTTCGACGTGTCGTTGTCATTGTTCAGTCTTGCTTATACCTCTGTGCAGAAGACACATCGTGCACCATTATCTCCTGGGATGAGAGCCTGGACCTCTAAAATCCCATGCGCAAACATTCATGCGCGATTTTGGAAAAGGCTGTTGTGAGGTCTGAAGCTTACGACTTGCGCCATTAGCTGATTTCTGTGAGCTTCGCTATAATGCTGCTCGAACGTAACGAAACTTTACTCCGATACAGGAGACCGACCGGAGTTTTGCCTTTACAAACACAGACCGCCTCTTCATACTGTTTGTGTGACGCATAAATGGAGTAGATGCAGAGTGACTCTGGTGAAAGTGTCTGTTACATACTCCCTATTCGCTAACCGATTGTCACACCAGCTCTTCTGTTGTGGTGTAATTGGCATTTTCTACACTTCTACACCAACGCTTTCTGGCGGCGACAGCCTACAACAATAGACCTGCACCCATACCGAAGTGTTAGACTATTAAGAGGTATGGTGTGAAGCGAGTAGGTTTACAGCTTCGTTTGTATGGATTTTTGAGTATGTGAAGTTCTATTGAGCTCACCTATATATTTTCTTAATTTCAAAACCTTTTTTACTTCTTACCAGACCCAAAATTTTCCTCAAGATTCTTTTCTCAATTATTTTATATTGCTTTATTTGTTTATTTCTAGCATTTTAGCTTATCGTTAAGTGCTGAATGAGTTCCTGAGTCTGTGATCTAGAAAGATTCAGTCACTAAACAAATACAAGGTGCTACGTGTATAGATACAGATACTGTGAGATGGTAGCTCAATATGTACTGACTTCAGTGTGTTGGCTGTTTTACTCTGCGTCTAACAGTTTTCCAGCAAACACTTGACTCAGTTTACTACCTGACGTTATCTGTACGGTCTTAACCGCGCCACGACACGTGTCATTGTAGACTGTCCGTTTTGCGTTCACATATCCTCAGTTCAACACCTGACCAGGTACTTGGAGATACTCACCAACCAAAAAATTTACTACACCTAATGGTTGTAATTTTAGTCTCCAAATTAAGTAAATAGTGACGAATGTTGTTCAGTATATTGTCCTAGTCACTTCTAATCACCATGTATAGTAGTGATCACTACCTCACGAAAATTCTTTTCCTTTCCAAACGACTGTGGACACAGTGAGTTGACAAAAGTCGTGAACACATCTAATATTGTCAGATCTCCTTTTTCCCTGCGTAGTGCAGCAACTCGACGTAGCATTTACTCAACAAGTCACTGGAAGAAATATTGAGACATGCTGCTTCTATAGTCCTCCATAATTCCCAAGGTGCTGTCGGTGCAGGATTTTGTGCATAAACTGACCTCTCGATT
This sequence comes from Schistocerca piceifrons, assembly GCF_021461385.2. NCBI lineage: Eukaryota > Metazoa > Arthropoda > Insecta > Orthoptera > Acrididae > Schistocerca > Schistocerca piceifrons. Next base: position 166,935,799 of record NC_060145.1, read on the forward strand.
TCGCGAAGAACGGCGGTCCAATAACATATCATTCTTTGGGAACATGAAGTCTATGAATGTCTACCAGTGGTCTGCAAGTAGCCGAACATAACCATTCCCAGCCAACTGTTCCGTATAAACACAGCCCACACCATTATGGAGCCAGCACCAGCTTGCACAGTGCCTTTTTGACAACTTGGGTCCATGGCTTCGTGGGTTCTATGATTCACTCGAACCCTATCATCAGCTTTTACCAACTGAAATTGGAACTCATCTGACCAGGCCATGGTTTTTCAGTCGTCTAGGGTCCAACTGATATGGTCACGGGTTCAGGAGAGGCGCTGCTAGCAAAGGCACTTGCTTCGGTCGTCTGCTGCCATTGCCCATTAACGCCATATTTCGGGGCACTGTCCTAACGGATACGCTCGTCGTACGTCCCACGTTGATTTCTGCGGTTACTTCATGCAGATTTGCCTGCCTGTTGGCACTGACAACTCTAAGTAATTGCCGCTGCTCTCGGTCAGGCGGCCGCTGTGGTCGAGCGGTTCTAAGCATTTCAGTCCGGAACAGCACTGCTGCTACGATCGCAGGTTCGAATCCTGCCTCGGGCATGGATGTGTGCGATGTCCTTAGGTTAGTTAGGTTTAAGTAGTTGTAAGTCTAGGGGACTGATGACTTCAGATGGTAAGTCCCATAGTGCTCAGAGCCATTTGAACCAGTTTTTGAGCGTTCGGTCGTTAAGTGAAGGCCTGCGGCTACTGTATTATCCGTGTTGAGAGGTAATGTCTAAAATGTGGTATTCTCGGCACTCTCTTGACACTGGATAGTGGAATATCGAATTCCTTAACGATTTCCTATGCATCTAGATCCAACTAACATTCTGCGTTCAAAGTCTATACGACCACGATCACTTCGGAAACCTTTTCACATGAATCACCGAGTACAAGTTACAGCTCCACCAGTGCCCTGCTCCTTATACCTTGTGTACTCGATACTAGCATCAGCTGTACATGCGCATATCGTTATCCATCGCTTTGGTCACCTCAGTGTCCATGAGCTAAATCAGCGTTTAGTAAGGACTGCAGTTGAGCTGAGTGAACCCCTTACTCTCTCCAAAACTGCAGACCAGCGAAACGCGAGCTCTTTGCCGCTATCGGCGGGGCGCTGCTCCTCTCTTGTGTACACACTGGGGTTCAGCCAGAACGCGTTCCCAGGGCGGCCGCATTGCTGCCGCAGACGCTGCACCGACCTGCTGCAGAAGGGCGAGAATTGGGGAAAAAAGAAAAGAAAAAAAATTGCGCGTGTCTGCTTCTCTGTTGGTCAGAATTAAACACAATCAGTAGAATAAACCGTAGCCGGCAAACGGAGGAAGGAAAAGGAGCGCGTGAGGGGGTGGGTGCCGGTGGCAGGGAGCGGAGGCGCGCCGCCATAAAGGTAATTGGACAGTGGCTGGAGAGAGCTGCAGCCTGGAGCCGGAGCCAGCTGGAACGAGCGGGCGAGGGCGCATTTGCATACCGAAGGAGCGTCCGGGCGCGCTCGCGGCGCCGCCGCTTGAGATCGCGGTAACTCACGGGCGATCATTACTCGCAGGCCCACGGCGCGAGGGGGTGCGATCCACTGTGCAGTCTGGAGGCTGCAGTGCGCGGTTGCCGACACAGTCGCCAGACCCCCGGCTGCCGGCTGGGTGGCCTCGACGAGGGCCTGCCTCTTCCAGTCTCTGTACAGACAGAACGGACTTCAACGACATTTGACCAGTATGCGAAAAGAATATCAGGAAGACAACGCTCAGATATTGTTTTAGCCATATGCTGAAGTAAATGAAAAATGACTACCTCAAGGATGAGTGTCGGTTCCACTTTTGCCTAACGTACCGGGTGATCAAAAAGTCAGTATAAATTTGAAAACTTAATAAACCACGAAATAATGTAGATAGAGAGGTAAAAATTGACACACATGCTGGGAATGACAAGGTGTTTTATTACAATCAAAGAAAGACAAAGTATTGCTAGGCGCGTGAAAGATCACTTGCGCGCGTCGTTTGGTGACGATCGTGTGCTCAGCCGCCGCTTTCGTCATGCTTGGCCTCCCAGGTCCCCAGACCTCAGTCCGTGCGATTCTTGGCTTTGGGGTTACCTGAAGTCGCAAGTGTATCGTGATCGACCGACATTTCTAGCGATGCTGAAACACAACATCCGACGCCAATGCCTCCCCATAACTCCGGACATGCTTTACAGTACTGTTCACAACATTATTCCTCGGCTACAGCTATTGTTGACGAATGATGGTGGACATAGTGACAATTTCCTGTAAAGAACATCATCTTTGCTTTGTCTTACTTTGTTATGCTAATTATTGCTATTCTGATCAGATGAAGCGCCATCCGTCGGACATTTTTTGAATGTTTGTATTTTTTTTTTTGGTTCTAACAAAACCCCATGTTATGCCAAGCATGTGTGTCAATTTGTACTTCACTATCTACATTATTTCGTGGTTTATTCAGTTTTCAAACATATACACCGAGTATATGCAACTTCCATTTGCACTTCCACTTTCTTGGTAAACTTTATTTATGGGCATTACGCCTTGGTCCAAGACCGATTTATGTGTCTCAATTTTTGCACCTAATACTCCAAGGAAGCCTGGAGAAATTTAATAAAATCATCGAAAACCTAAATCTGGATTGGGGGATGCGAATTTGATCCGTCTTCCTCCGTAATGCGAATCTAGAGTGTTAATCACTGCCCTAGTAATCGAGACATTATCAGAGACTATAACGACTCCGATAAGAGTTTCATCCTTAAACAAGCTCAAACATTAACACGCAGCAGCCGGGCCGGGCCGTGTCTTCAGACGGCTGCCTAAGACATGTAGTCGTGTCGACGTTAGGGATGGGAAAAACCAACCGCTTAAAACCGATACCAGTATTTTAGTTATAAATAATCGGTACTTTTCGGTATCTGTTTGCTGTTTGACATAACGGGTGTTATTTTTATTTTTACTAATAACCAAGTAAGAGAAACTACATATCAATGGCCATAGTAGCATTGCTAAAATTTTTCGCTTCAAGAAACATTAAGAAAAGAGTAATTTTTATTTGTAAAATTTACACTGGTTTTAAACATTCCATTATTATAAAAAATCGGAAAAGCAACCACTCCTTTTGTAATGACAAAATGACAATGCCGACAGAAACGAACAACAACCAAATGGCAAAATAACATTTATAGTAATGCTGAGACAATAATATCGCTGTTGCCGTGTCTTGTGACTTAAGATTCACGTATACATGCAGTGTGCAAGATTTTCTCGGTGTCTCAGCGTTGTCACCGAACATCCGTCGTATTGCAAAACAGCATCAACCCTTGTATCGAAATATTTTTACGAAGTGATATAGCAATGAAGTAAAATGCTTCAGTTGCTCTAAAAAATTAAACATTTGTCTGCCATTTCTATGAAACAACAAAAAAGAAAGGAAATTGTAGTAACAGTAATAAACTGCACTTTAATAACAGTTCATTCACGGCATACGATAAAAATATAAAGTAGCTAACCTGCTGCCTGTGTGTAAATAATATGTCTTCATCTGCTTGCGGTCCTTGGAAACAGTCAAATTAACACGAGAAACAGAATTTCCCAGCCTTAGTTTTCACCCTTTAGCACTGACTATTCATAATGCCCAAACAGTGCTATGATACCTCGATTACAACTTCATTTTTGAGTTGAGTTTCAAAAAATTAGAATCAATACGCGAACACGGCCAATTTTTTGCAGTACCTATCGACTTTTGAGAAAAGCAGCGACCAGTGGACGGACTAGGCTTTCTTTTATTTGCCTATTTAAGTTAATATTTTGATTCTATGTCTCTCGAAACTGAGAGTCAAAATTTTTTAACCTTTGTTCGATTTCTACGTTTACTGCAGGAAATAATAGGAATCAAAAATTGAAAATACTTTATTTCAGAAACCGGTTATTTTTAGCGGTTTTAACAGTCATGTTAAAGTGGTGTGGAAAAAAACGATATAACCGAAAACCGGTTGTTTCAGTGAACCACCTTCCCTAGCCGACATGTGTTGTGGAGTTTATAATGGAGAAGAGTTGACGATCTTCACATTAACAATATTACTTAAAAGCTATCCCACTTCATTGTTCGTGCTTCATAGTTGAAGATAGCCTTCCGAATCGATTTTTTTAATATTTTGCATTACTATTGTCCAAATTTAAAGATTCCAAATGCTATCATAACGTATAATGTACTCATTAACAGACATAAACTTACATTAATTGTTTAATGCAACAAGACAAGTATCACAGCTAGAAACTGCGTATGGAGGATGTTAGGTGTACTTCTGTCGGTGACTGAGAACAGTGTATTGAACAACGTTACATCAGTATTTGATTAATTTGTAGACAAATAATACTAGCTATTACGAGAGTATGTTTTAAGCTTGTTTAGTGCACCCAAGTACACTTGACACAAGCAAGCCATTAATGTGTATTTATCCCTAAGCAGCACGTCTGTTACTGAAGTGTGGACACGTGGACGCTAACGGATAGCCTATGGTGATATGTGCAGTGTTGGCAGAAAAGCCAACACTGTTTTTCTACAGGACGCCGAAATGCACGCGTTTAATTACACGCTGACTGGCGTGAGGTCTGGAACAGGACAATATCTTGAGAAGTCCAAATAAAGTACGTAGTTGATATACTACTTAACTTTAATCCACAATTGTAGAACATCTCTCGTTACGGTACATGCTTCATAATATTAATTATCCATTGAATACGGCGCCTTGCTAGGTCGTAGCAAATGTAGCTGAAGGCTATGCTAACTATCGTCTCGGCAAATGAGAGCGTATTTGTCAGTGAACCATTGCTATGAACGTCGGCTGTACAACTGGGGCGAGTGCCAGTACGTCTCTCTAGACCTGCCGTGTGGTGGCGCTCGGTCTGCTATCACTGACAGTGGCGACACGCGGGTCCGCCGTATACTAACGGACCGCGGCCGATTTAAAGGCTACCACCTAGCAAGTGTGGTGCCTGGCGGTGACACCACAATATGCATAGTCAGCTTTATGGCACAGTTACAGCCATGGAGAAAACATATCATAGAAAATTATGTGACCTGTTTGCGCGACGACTGTTAGACACAGAAAAAAACGATTAACTCACTAAAGTGGATAAATATTGGTTGGTTCAAATGGCTCTGACCACTATGGGACTTAACATCTTAGGTCATCAGTCCCCTAGAACTTAGAACTACTTAAACCTAACTAACCTAAGGACATCACACACATTCATGCCCGAGGCAGGATTCGAACCTGCGACCGTAGCAGTCCCGCGGTTCCGAACTGTAGCGCCTAGAACCGCACGGGCACCGCGGCCGGCGGATAAATATTAAAGTATTGATCATCACAATATCTGTACGTGTACCCTTAACACCCTGCATATCTTGAGGTAGCCTAATTCAGAACGTACAAATATCCAGACTATATTTATCCATGGACTTGAGGGTGAGAGCACTTAGTGCCATACAAAAAACTGTGTACATAATTTCATATATATAAGTCACTTTTTCTCACTGACACCCCTCCCCCGCAAAATGTTGAAAGAAGAGAAGTTCATTGCTTACTACATTTTCATTTTCACGTAGTAAAAGTACGACGCTAGGCATGACGTTTTGATTTATTATTACTTCACTACTGATTCTTTTCGCAACACATTTACCACTGAATAAACCTGTAAAATGCGTGGAAACCTAGCCTTTGTTTAAACGGAGCGTTACCCACAATATACACATCCAGCGTTTGATAATGAGAGCACTTAGCTACTTCCAACAAACTTTTTCTCGCTTACAAACTTAACGTCAATTATTTAAAACATTAACTGATTTGTAAAGTAATCAGAATTTTTAAGCGGATGCATTTTCTTTAGAAAATCGGTGTTTTTATTATGTAACGTTCTTTTATAAAAAATAACTTTAATCTTTAAACTTTACGATTGTGTTGAATGAATGTGTGAATCGTGAAATGGGTACTACACTCGAATTATTGTGTAGCTTGTTATAACTGCAAGTGGTGTGCTTACTCTGTGTTATTGTTAGCAAAACTTTGCACGAATTGATTGGGCAATACAACACCCAGTACCATTAAAGAAATACAGTGACTGCAAAATACACTCGGCCCCTTAGGCACTGAATCATCTGGGCCTGTTCAGAACTGATAACTTTGTTCCCTGTACACATAACAAATAAATTAAATCGTCTTACCTTTAAAACAGCAACGGTGCAACGCGATATTTTCTGGTCTCTTAAGAAAAACAAAAATATGCTAGCTACAGCCTCAGTAGTGTGCTGTGCTGGCCATAATACTTGAAACGCACACGAAATTCTTTTGGCTGATAAACGAGAACATTTACGAAAACCCATCTTCTATAAAAAATATGACCTGGAGAGGGAGGCGGTACTGATTATGGTGAATTACAAACACTGAGTATTTTTTAGCAAAACTATATTGCAAGTTATGTTTGTTTTTTCAAAAACATCAGGCAGTTGAAGTTACATTACTCACAATTTATTCACAAACAACGAGATTTAAACAGCAAATATCTAACTTCACTTATCCAACATAAATGCAAATCGTGAAATTACACATAGCTGTGTCAACAAATCTTAGAAGCATTACAGAAGTAAATATCAAACTAGCCTTTTTATCAAAACAGTTCACGTACATTCTGGGGTTACTCAACAATTACAAGTTATCGGCCAACTCATCTATACTAACGCGTTCGCAAAAACAGAAACATAATTGTTTAAGATCTTTACCTTGCTTGTATGAAGACTTCTGCTTCCAAGTTTAACAATATTGACATACCTACATTAATCTGACACTTGCTGGCTTCACACAGCACACTACTAAAACTGCCTACTCCATCGTCTTTCGCTCACAGACAGCTACCTACATCTGCGCGCCAAGCGCTCTCTTACTGCAGCATTATAATAGTCTCAGACCAGAAGCAGCATCTCTGGGTTTTGCAGTCTTACAAAGTCAGCCATATGAAGCATATCAAAGACATACATCGTTTATAAAATCATATTCGGGTGCCACATACAAATGCGATCCAGCAGACTTCTTTTAACTAGTGTAACACTAAGACCCACAATTTGTCAGTTTCAGTGCTCCTTCTGATCTCTTTAAGTTGTTTTTGTGCTTTTCGTTTCTATGGCCTTACTGTATATCTAGTGATGATAATGAGTTGATCTTGATAAAACCGTAGCACCCGACAAACAAATCTGGTGATTCCCTGGTTCTGTGCACAACTACGTGCGATCGCATTGTCGTAAGGTTTTCGTGCGAATGAACCGCAGGAGTAGGTGGTCCGGTACTACTTGGGTTGCACGATATGGGTAGGTTGACGGGCCATTTGGGAGACGCGGAGAATGTTGCGTGGACTCACGCCGGCGCTGACGGATGAGGGCCCCGTGCTCTGCCTCGGAAACCAGGGAAGCACCGGCCTGTTCCACGCTCTGACAATGGCGTCCCACGTACCTCACTCCAGTCGTGCAACTGACAAGCGCGGGGGCCGAATGAGCGTCGCACGCTGAAGCAAAACTATAAGTTTTACCTCAGTTATCGACGAAACGGCTATTTGAGAGAAAAAAACCGAATTTTCACCGACTGAAATTAAATGATCGTCAAATTTATGCTAACACGATGCATTTCGAAGCTACTAGCCCGTCTCCTGCCGCATAGTTCTTAAGAGGGTAAAAGAGTAGATCCCAAACACTCGCTCCAAACATACACTGACGGAGACAAAACGCAATATCAAAAAATAATTAATGAAGAGGAATGATATTTCGTGAATACATTTGTCTAAGTAATATATTTAAGTGATGAGCATCGATAGATCACAGGTAAATATAAGCGCGAAATAAGCCATCGCAACAGTGAAATGCTGGTACATTAACAACCGGTGTAACAGCCAAAATGTTGAATGCGAGCATGTAAAAGTGCCTGGACTATGTAGTACAGTTGTCGGATGTCAGTGTGCTGTGTTCGATGCATGTTACACTTGGTCTGTAAAATGCTGTTTGTGGATGACGCTGGAGTTGTTCTTTCGTATCTGGTGAAGACCTTAGGAATTATTTCTTAATATGGCTCTTTTGGAACATCAAATCGTGTATGAAAAATGCGCCTCATCGTCGTAACACTTTATTCGAACTTGTAATTTTCCTGTACCAGAAACACACAGGTTTTAATGGTATGCATGGTTTTCGCCTGCTCCTACAGGATGCTAACTTCTTTCACGCTTAAGCGGTGATATGGATCGCTGTTGGCTTCGGAGTACTGTTTATGGGCACTACGTTTAACGATTACAGCGCCATCTCTTAGCAGCTTTTGTAACTTCCATTTAGAAACTTCTGTATAAACTTATTTCGGAATAAATTTATCGTTTCTTGCATTCATGCATTCAGTGAGTCCTTTGTTGGATACCTTGTAATCCAATAACTTTCTGGTGCTGTGCCCTGAGTAAGTGCCGCGTTTTACGTGAAGTTTTTACTCATAAAGTGACTTGTAAAGTAAGCTGACCATATTTTAAGGGCATATTCAATACCTTACTCTGAGCACCAGAAAGATTTATGGCCATAAAACAATATCTGAGTAAATTTTATGAACTCTGCTTCATAATCTGATTCGGAGAACGTATAGATGGTCTAGGTTGCAGGTAAAGCACGTCCAATGAGCTTGCATGGCTCCACTTGGTTAACTTAACAACTTTCTGGAAGAAACTTGAAATGTAGAGATCGTGAGCAATTACGTCTCCGAACCTCCACCCCATAGCTTAACATCTAACCAGGGATGCACGCAAAGAATAGCCGAAGGCTTCTGCTGATTGCAGTTCTGAAAAAAATGTACACTGATTGCAGCTGTGTCTGGTACTGACTATCAGTCCTGCTAAAGGCAAAAGATGGATGAGTGTTCGTACTTGAACTTAAGTGCGAAGTCCAAAATGATTATAGTGCCACGTAAATAACAGTGTCTTTAAACTTGATAAGGGAATATAAATAAACCATAGAAGCTTCAGTCCAATGTATAATTATTACGAATTAAACCAAAATCATGGATACAGGAAAAATTTAATTGTCCACAAGTGATGCACATGGCACACAAGGCCACCACCAAAGAAGGAATTGAACAAAGAAGATTCTAAAGACATGATAAAATACTGGAATCATTTAAATAAGTGATAGTGTGCTATGCTCAATATGTGTATATTTCGAAGGATTAATGAAAACCCTTTATGTCATTATGTTCCACACACATCGAAAACTAAGCCACTCAGAAACGAACGTTAAGTTTGAACACAAGTAAAATCACATTAAACACCTGAAAATGCTGGAAGTAGGTGTTTCGCCAAGTCGCCAAAACACTATCCGCAGTCTCAAACTCACTGCATGAGAATGAAAACCAGAAAGAAGAAGCGACTTATAACACCAGTACTCCACAGCAAAAATGTGGATGCAATAAATCACATGATTCAGTAACATTTTTCTGCTCGACTGTCAAGAATTTTTTCTAAATTTTGTATGTGAACATTCACACATATCCCAGACGAATGCTGGGACGTTTAACGTTCGTCGAAACAATACCGGACGAGATGCAGAGATTTGTTTGACTCAATGCTCGACCTCACCCAGAGCGAGTGTGAATTTCCGGCGACTTTGAGCTGTTATATATCGGGTAATACTTTGTTGCAAGAAACGAAATTTGGGCATCTTGTATCACTGTATGCATTGTCTTGAGAATAGTAATGAAAAGAGTTTTACGAGCCATATTCAGCCAGAAACGTTTCGACGAAATCACTCAAAAAGTTGATGGCTGAAAAATTTTAAAAATTTCTAATTTTAGCTTCTTATATCACAAGGACTAAAGGTATGACGAACAGCAAATTTGGCATGCAGTAATCTAACAACACAAGATTCTCAGGTACAAAGTTTCATTTATGTGTCAGATTCCGATACTGAAGATTTTGTGAAAGACAAAAAATGCTGTATTTTCGACCTCATTTTGCAAATAACTATCGTCTATAAAACTTTTCAAATTAGACGCATTACGAACATACTTTTAATCGCATAAAAATTTTTTGATTCTTCAAAGAGAGCCAACAATGCTAGATAATATGAATTAAAGTTGAGAGTGAAAATAGCGCATTGAAAAAAAAAAAAAAAACACTTTAGGTTCTCACATCTCGTAGAGTGAAGGCACGATCAGCATGACACTTAAATCACAATAGTTCGGTAGCACAAGAATGAGGAATACAAAAACTGATTCGCCTACTATTTTCCAGTTGTCTGCAAATTAGTAGAAAAGTAACGATTTTTATGAAAGGGTGAAAATAGTGTACATTCGAAACTTCTTCCACAAATACCGGTTTATATTAAATCTTCAAGACCAGTCTCGTCAGAAAATGGTTCAAATGGCTCTAAGCACTATGGTACTTAACATCTAAGGTCATCAGTCTTCTAGACTTAGAACTACTTAAACCTAACTAACTTAAGGACATCACACACACTCATGCCCGAGGCAGGATTCGAACCTGCGACTGTAGCAGCAGCGCTGTTCCGGACTCTCGTCAGAAACAAAGGGTTTTAAGCCCCCGTAGAACTGCAGGATTAATTTACGACATCGGCTAACAATGCTACATAAACTCAGGCAAAGTAGCGGCAAAAATCGCGCTGCCAATAAAGTTTTAACTTTACATTCTTAAACCTCATATATTAAAGGCATGATAAACATGAGACTTTGGACACAACATCTTGGCAACATAGGGATTTTCCCATATAAAATATCATTCAAATATTGCTCTATAAATTTCTACAAACTCAGTTCAAGCTTGATTTTCGTGAAAGTTATAAAAATAGATCACATTCGTTTTCCATTCAGAAAAATCTGTTTTCCGTAATTGATTTCAAAGTAATTACAGTTGGAAAGAACATGTTTCCAAGCATTCAGAAAATCACATTCGATTTTCCAGTGTGTGATAACAATACCTAAAAATTATTGATTGGCGACTCCATGGAGTGTCCTGTGCACCACGACCAGATAATGGATATACTTGGAAGGAGAGACAGCATTGGTCGTATTTTTTTGTTTTATTAACCACAAAATCGATTTTCGGCCACTTAGTGACCATCCTCAGTGCTGTAATATACAATTTAAATTGGTAGGCACTGGGATCAACAAGCTTAGAGTGATCACAAACTCAAGTTTGTGATCGCTCTAAGCTTGTTGACACCAGTGCCTACCAATTTAAATTGTATATTACAGCACTGAGGATGGTCACTAAGTGGCCGAAAATCGATTTTGCGGTTAATAAAACAAAAAAATACGACCAATGCTGTCTCTCCTTCCAAGTATATTCCAAATACCTAAAAATCTGAGGGAATATACCATGGCAAAAGGCTACATTGCAGCAACGCTAAATTTTCAAGTACTATCTCACTAGACTGCGCTGGTGCATGGTGATATTGTCACTACCGGTTCAAGAACATGACCGGCAATCCCATCACCACAGGGTTTACGCCCAGCAGCCCTGAAATACCAGCCACAGATTGGTTTCTTCTTTCAGGTTCCCAAACACCTTTTTTCTCAGTTTAGGTTCCATGGCCTTGCGGTATTTGATTCAAATTATCTCGCATCGTTAGTCCGCTTTCGACATTCAAATACACTTTTTAGCTGTTTAAAAATATGGTCTTTGTTATGAGTCTAGTTTGAAAAGTTTGACAGACCAGACTTTTTTCCAAAATCAGGTCGAAAGTACCGTATTTTTTCGTTTCTACAAAATCTTCAAATTTTCACTTAGTTTATTCAGTATTGGAAAGTGGCACATAAACGAATCTGTATACTTGAGAATCTTGTGTTGTTTGGTTAGTACATGTTCATCATACCTTCAGTCCCAGCAATATAGGAAGCCAAATTTAGAAATTCTTTCGGCGGCCGATTTTTTCGAGCGACGTCGTACAAACTTTTCAGACTGAATATGGCTCGTTAGATTCTTTTCATTATTATTGTCAAGAGAATACATGCAGTTGTACAAGACCGCCAAATTTTATTTATTTCAGCCAAGTATTGCCCGAGATATAACAGCTCAAAGTCACCAGAAATTCACCCTCGCTCTGTATGAGGTCGCGCATGGCGTCAAACAGATGTCTGCATCTCGTCCAGTATTGTTTCGACGAATGATAGCAGTGTTCATCGTGTACATGTTCGAATGTTCACACAAAATTTCATAGAAATCCGTGATGACTGAGCGAAGTTGGCCTGGGATGACTCAGCAGCCAGAGCCACTGGTATTACACCATCCGCAAACCCAGCCAGGGATGGAGTAGAATGCTTTGTGTCGTTCAAACGGGGAACAACGCTGACACCAAGCGATCACGCAGGCGTCCTATTGGTTCACGCCTCTACTCGTCAAATCACCTATCGGTAGACATGCCTTGGCTCTGCTTGTCAAAGACTATGACACTTCAGTAAACCATCATTTGGAAGAGACTATCTATGCAATATATATGCGATTCAGAATACGTGGAAGATTTTATAAAAGCATGATACCGCGAAAGACTCCAAGGACACGGGGAGAGAAAAGCTAATTTCTGAAGTTGCCTCTGGGACAACTTTCAGCCTTGATACAAGAATCAATTTAGGTGACTAGATTCATTCAATTGTTCAGGCTTCGTGACTACCAAGATGACGACAATAACCACCAACTGGAAATGTGCACTATCGGTTTTTGAGGCTGGGAATGAAATAACATGTCTTCCCTCGTCACTGTGATTATCCAGATATTGATTAGTAACCCATTACCATTCTACAACATTTCTTGCAGAAGTGCAACATTCCCAGTGAGAAAAACGGGATGTAGTTCAATGGCTAACCATTACGCTTTATGTGCAGCAGTTACCACGAGAATTGAGTTTGCTTGTGATACCAGCATTGGCTCTTGGTTAGTGGCTACTGACCTGGGGTTAGTTACCCACTAAGAGACAAAATGTAATTTTGTAAGGGATGGAAACGAAATGGTTCAACTGTATTTCGGTGTCGTTACTATCATCACTATTTCCTTAGACTGTAATACTAACCACATAAGTTACTAATTATTAAATGTTTTCTGAAATACTATCGTTACTGCGTGACACAATGCGGGGAAGTTACAGCTAGTGAAACGAATGTATGGACAATATCTTCCTCATACTGCCCGCTCACTAAAACATATTTGTACTTTGTACCACGGATCTATGACATAAAAATTGAGAAATAAGCATATATGCAACATACAAACTCTAATATCTCAGAAACATTCCTTCTGCGAGCTGTGGGTAGTTCCCGCAATAGAACAAAAGTTACTTCATTATTCACTTCTCAACAATCGAACTAAGTGACAAAGCAACTTCACCTACGTAATGGCTACGATACTGTTGTTGGGCGTACGTCTTATTAATGTTAATATCATTATTTACTGTTAATAAGTATAACAATAATAATAATAATACAGACGCAAACCATTGGCAGCCTGAGGTTTTTTAATTTCTGCCGTTTCAGATGTAAGTAGTTCAGCAACCAAGTAATTTACAAGCAGTCGACCTGTCCACACATTTTAATTTGGTTGTTTTTAAATGGGTTCCAAATGGTTCAAATGGTTCTGATCACTATGGGACTTAACATCTGAAGTCATCAGTCCCCTAGTACTTAGAACTACTAAAACCTAACTAACCTAAGGACATCACACACATGCATGCCCGAGGCAGGATTCGAACCTGCGACCGTAGCGGTCGCGCGGTTTCAGACTGAAGTGCCTAGAAACGCTCGGCCGGCCGGAGTGGCCCAGGGGTTCGAATCCTTCCTCGGGCATGGATGTGTGTGATGTCCTTAGGGTAGTTAGGTTTAAGTAGTTCTAAGTTCTAGGGGACTGATGACTTCAGATGTTAAGTCCCATAGTGATCAGACCCATTTGAACCATTTTTAGAACCGCTCGGCCACATCGGCCGGCTTTAAATGGGGACGTTGGGTGTCAGTGAAGAAACTGTTATAAGGCAGAATTGTGTGGCTGTGAAAGTATGTCCCATAACAAGTGGCTATCATCAATGTGGCCACTTACCTTTCTTTCCTGAGAACGAGTGGTAGGTGGTACTCACGATGCATTTAGATTTGCATCATTAATCTACAAAAAATATTATTACAAGTAAGTGGAAGCAGTTGTTTCATTGGTTCATTAGTTCGTGGTTTAATAAAACACCTACAATAACTAAATATGATTTGCACTGTCCTATGACATTAATGAGATCACATGTCAAAAGCCTGAACATCCATCTTTTGTAGTCCGTATCACTTTGAGACTTGCAGAAGAAGATTCAGTGACTTTCTGGAAGGTAGAGACAGGTATGTGGAGACATGCCGACCTCGAGCCGTGGTTAGCTGCGCTAGGTTTTCGGGTGAGGGTGCATTGCGCGTACAGCCCAATCGACGTGTCCCACATATTCTCGACTGCATTTAAATCCGGAGAGTTTGGTGGGCTGGGGAGTATGGTGAAGTCATCCAGGTGCCTTTCGAAAGACGCACGCTCACCACGAGCTGTGTGATATGTTGCACTGCCCTGCTGGTGGATCTCACTGTGACGGTAGATGCCATTGTGCCGGTTACTGTCATTGTGCCGAAGAGTGCTAACTGCATACAGGGGTGGCCACGGGCCCCAAGGATAGACGCTTACTTGCGTCGATCCATTGCGCATTCCAAAGTAACGAGATCACCCAGTGAATGTCACGAAAACATTTCCCAAATCATAACGCGCCCTTCTCCGGCCTCGATCCTCCCGACGGTATTTGCAGGGTGTTTGCTTCCAGACGTTTCACGCCCTAGACGCATCTGAAAAGGCCAGCTGTCGCCACTCAGTGGACGTCACGTTGTGGTATTAGACTGGATATTCCACCCTTCGTCGCCATTAAACAGCAGTCAGCACGGGTCCGTGAACCGGACACCTGCTGCGAAGGGCCATCCTTAACAGCGTCCTCTGACCAGTCGTTGAGGCGACAGTTTTGATACCCCCTTGGTGGTCTGTTGATCAACAGTTGCACGTCTATTCGCCCGTACATAACTCAGCTGCCGTCATTCAGCCCTGTCATCAAATGACTCGTGGTGGACTACATTTGCCCCAGCGCCATATTTCGATAGCGTCATTTGTCTATATACGGAATACTTTGACGACAGCGGCGAGCCACCAGTTTAGAAACTTAGCGGTTTCGGAAACGGTTCCACCCTTGACCCAAAAGCTAATGATGATATCATTTTGGACATCAGGTAAATCCCACCGTTTTCACATTTCAACAACGACAGCACTGTTTCCCGCTTGCCCCCGACACGCTTCTTTTACCCTCCATTGCTGGTGCTGCCACCCGCCGTCTGTGAGTGGCTATGGCGTTGACGTCGAACAGAGGAGGTTGAAACTTCCCCTTTGAAAATTAAGAATGACTGTGCTGGTAAACTTCTACGTTATTTGATACAGAAACAGCTGAGTAAAACTCAACGTACTCAGACAGTTTTATCTTTGCTTATTCTGATCATCACTAAACTGACACAAAATATTTTTAGCGCAACGCAATCTGACTTTCAATAATCCTTACAAAAGAATAGCCCTGACTAACAATAGCCTATCCTTCACGAATCACCAATACTGCCAGCTAAATAAAATATTCTAACTACTGAAAGCACTAACTACTTATAGGCATAGTTAGCAAATGAAAGATTTTGATAGAGAAGAAACAATGTATTTACCTTAATAGTGTTCAAAAGTCATAATATATACGCGGTGTTACAAAAAGGTACGGCCAAACTTTCAGGAAACATTTCTCACACACAAATAAAGAAAAGATGTTATGTGGACATGTGTCCGGAGACGCTTAATTTCCATGTTAGAGCTCATTTTACTTTCTTCCACCTACGCTCAATGGAGTACGTTATCATGATTTCATACGGGATACTCTACCTGTGCTGCTAGAACATGTGTCTTTACAAGTACGACACAACATGTGGTTCATGCACGATGGAGCTCCTGCACATTTCAGTCGAAGTGTTCGAACGCTTCTCAACAACAGATTCGGTGACCGATGGATTGGTAGAGGCGGACCAATTCCATGGCCTCCACGCTCTCCTGACCTCAACCCTCTTGACTTTTATTTATGGGGGCATTTGAAAGCTCTTGTCTACGCAACCCCGGTACCAAATGTAGAGACTCTTCGTGCTCGTATTGTGGACGGCTGTGATACAATACGCCATTCTCCAGGGCTGCATCAGCGCATCAGGGATTCCATGCGACGGAGGGCGGATGCATGTATCCTCGCTAACGGAGGACATTTTGAACATTTCCTGTAACAAAGTGTTTGAAGTCACGCTGGTACGTTCTGTTGCTATGTGTTTTCATTCCATGATTAATGTCATTTGAAGAGAAGTAATAAAATGAACTCTAACATGGAAAGTAAGCGTTTCCGGACACATGTCCACATAACATATTTTCTTTCTTTGTGTGTGAGGAATGTTTCCTGAAAGTTTGGCCGTACCTTTTTGTAACACCCTGTATATCAGTTCATGAAATCCAGTCTTACCAACTTCTTTTTTCTGACAGACACACGTCCAGATCGTCCGCTCATATTAACATCTCAAAACTCTTGCATGTCTCTCGCCACATCCACCACTGCTGGCGGCTCACCTCGAACTGCCCAACGCTACGGGCTGTTCACATGCTACTGCCCAACACTACACTAACGAATATTCCAACAATGAGTCCAACCAGCCACAGACTGCACACAGCGCTTTTCAAACAGAGCACTACGTGGCGTTACCAACATAAACACCTAAACCGCATACTTAAAAGATGATCACATTAATCTGACTGGGCCGTGTGTATTTCGTCATCTTAACAATGACAGTGTTTAAAGGAAGTAGTTTTTCATTCTAAAATTTAATGAGGCACCAATGTTGATGACGATTGGTTAGAAGGGGGGACGGTTTCGGCTAATATCTGACTGCACTCTTGAGTAATGTCTCAGAAATGTTGCGTACCACTGCTCTAGGCCATATTCGGTGGGCAATCCCATAATTTTGTAAGGCCCCTTCATCTTCGCGGTTTGTCGTCAACACCAGATTTCTCGTGGAGTTTCGATGATGATGATGTTTGGTTTGTGAGGCGCTCAGCCACGCCGTTATCAGCGGCCGTACAAATTCCCAATCTTTACCCAATCCGATCTCTCAACTCTCATGAATGATGATGAAATGATTTGGACAATACACGCACCCAGTCCACTAGCGTAAAAAATCCCCAATCCGGCTGGGAATCGAACCCGGCACCCCGTATCCAGAGGCAGCAGCGCTAGTAGCTAGACCACGAGCTATGGACGCTTGTGAATTCCAGCCATCATCCGTGACTCATCGCTGTGAAGTTGAGGTATCGAGAGCAAACGATTTTCGAAGGCTTGTCTAGCCGCTCAGATGTGGAGCTGCGATGTGCTTCGGTCGCAGTAAATGATCGATAACAGCAATCGGACGCGACCCGCCCTTGGAAGTATGCTTCGGGGGCGGGACACGCAGCTCAATTTCAGACGCAAATTGCCGAGAAGAATCGGAGAAAGCGGCAGTCGTGACTAACGAGAGCCATTATCGGCGGGACACCCGCCGCGTCCCACGCACGGTAGCGGCAATCGAGTTTATGCGCGGCCCCGCGGACTACCAGAAATCAACTTGTTAGCCGAGTAATTCTGAAGAGGCGCACCACGTATTGCCGATACAGGGAGGGGAGCGGAAAAAAGAAACAAAGCCACCGGGACGAAGACGGCAAGGACGGAGGGAGGGTTACGAAAAAATAAAGCAACGATTCAATTAACGACGCCACCGGGAACACGGAGGGGGGTGCGCCTGCGCCTGATAGGAAGATGAGCCGAAGAGAGGAGCGGAAGACGCGGCGAGGGACCGGGAGCAGCGGAAATGCTGATGAAGGTGCGGGCGAGGGTCAGACCGACAAGAATTAAAACGAGGCGTGCCGCGGCGGCCGCCGGCTTCAAATTTGACGTCTGGGAAATGCGAATCGTGCGGAAGTTGGAACGGCACGGCGGCGGCAGCGGCCCGTCTGCAGCCGCGCCGCGGCGCCAGGGCGGCAGTGCCCGGGAAAAGTGCACCGAGTTGTCTGGGCCACGCGGCACAGTCTGCGCCCAGGTCGAGTGCTCGCGGCCGCCTCGTGTGGTAGGCTAGGGTCGTTCCAGGTCGGTAGGCGGTTCCGATGGCGTCACATTCGTATGCCGATATCGCTACTACATCCACAGATTAATTTTATACATATTCTCATTCTTTTGGTTTTAGGCCTTTTTTTCACAGTTGCAATTACGTTAGTAAAATAACGGTACGCGTGGGTCAGCATGTTGTAACATTATGGAGGTGTTATCGGTAGATTCAGTAAAACTTTCTAGTTCGTCTTCACAATCTGTTCTACATCTACATCTACATCCATACTCCGTAAGCCAGCTGACGGTGTGTGGCGGAGGGTACTTTGAGTACCCCAATCGGTTCTCCCTTCTATTCCAGTCTCGTATTGTTCGTGGATAGAAAGATTGTCGGTATGCCTCTGTGCGGACTCTAATCTCTCTGATTTTATCCTCATGGTCTTTTCGCGAGATATTCGTAGGACGGAGCAATGTACTGCTTGACTTCTAGGTGAAGGTATGTTCCCGGAACTTCAACAAAAGCCCGTACTGAGCTACTGAGCTTCTCTCCTGCAAAGTCGTCCACTGGAGTTTATCTATCATCTCCGTAACGCTTTCGCGATTACTAAATGATCCTGTAACGAAGCGCGCTGCTCTCCGTTGGATCTTCTCTATCTCTTCTATCAACCCTATCTGATACGGATCCCACACTGCAGAGCAATATTCAAGCAGTGGGCGAACAAGTGTACTGTAACCTACTTCCTTTGCTTTCGAATTACATTTCCTTAGGATTCTTCCAATGAATCTCAGTCTGGCATCTGCTTTACCGACGATCAACTGTTTATGATCATTCCATTTTAAATCACTCCTAATGCGTACTCCCAGATAATTTGTGGAATTAACTGCTTCCAGTTGCTGACCTGCTATTTCGTAGCTAAATGATAAGGGACCTATCTTTCTGTGTATTCGCAGCACATTACACTTGTCTTCATTGAGATTCAGTTGCCATTCCCTGCACCATGCGTCAATTCGCTGCAGATCCTCCTGCATTTCAGTACAATTTTCCACTGTTACAACCTCTCGATACACTACAGCATCATCCGCAAAAAGCCTCAGTGAACTTCCGATGTTATCCACAAGGTCATTTACGTGTATTGTGAATAGCAATAGTACTACGACACTCCCCTGCGGCACACCTGAAATCACTCTTACTTCGGAAGACTTCTCTCCATTGAGAATGACATGCTGCGTTCTGTTATCTAGGAGAGCTGGGTTTCACACGCTCCTCTTTTTCGAAACCCATGCTGATTCCTACAGAGTAAATTTCTAGTCTCCAGAAAAGTCATTATACTCGAACATAATACGTGTTCCAAAATTCTATAACTGATCGACGTTAGAGATATAGGTCTATTGTTCTGCACATCTGTTCGACGTCCCTTCTTGAAAACGGGGATGACCTATGCCGTTTTCCAATTCTTTGGAACGCTACGCTCTTCTAGAGACCTACGGTACACCGCTGCAAGAAGGGGGGCAAGTTCCTTCTCGTACTCTGTGTAAAATCGAACTGGTATCCCATCAGTTACAGCGGCCTTTCCCCTTTTGAGCGATTTTAATTGTTTCTCGTCTATTTCGACATCTACCATTTTGTCATCTGTGCGACAATCTAGAGAAGGAACTAAAGTGCAGTCTTCCTCTGTGGAACAGCTTTCGAAAAAGACATTTAGTATTTCAGCTTTATGTCTGTCATCCTCTGTTTCAGTACCATTTTGATCACAGAGTGTCTGGACATTTTGTTTTGATCCACCTACCGCTTTGACAAAGGACCAAAATTTCTTAGGATTTTCTGTAAAGTCAGTACATAGAACTTTACTTTCGAATTCATTGAACGCCTCTCGGGTAGCCCTCCTCACACTACATTTCGCTTCGCGTAATTTTTGTTTGCCTGCAAACAGTCTATTCATACTGTTCACGCAATATTTCGACAGGTAACAGTTTCAGTCACACTAAAAGTTTTATAGACAAGAAATATAGGATGGATTTTAAAGTTTGTAGAATCTTATCTTCAATGTAGACTTACAACAAAATTTGCAACTACACAATTATCAAGAAACCTAAATTTTTGGAACAGACAAAATGCATATTACATATAAACAAATCTCTGAGCACTGGCATCATACGAATAGCCATGTTAATTTCGATGGTGAACCAAAATACGAAAATTACCAACTGTGCAATATTGTTAAATTACTCATCCGAAAAATTAGGAGACAGAGACAATGATATGCTTTCTAGTTTTTGTCAGTTCTATTCCAAATATTAACTAGCTAAATCTGAAATATGAAAATTGTGTCGTAATTTTGAATTAAAAAGCATCACTGATTCACAAAACCGTTTACACCAAATTTACTTTTATTGCTTGTAAATCCTGATATGGAATTTAAAACAGATGTAACCTATTTGTAAACAAACACAAAACTGCAAAACACCACCGGCCGCTGTGGCCGATCAGTTCTGGGCGCTTCAGTCCGGAACCGCGCTGCTGCTACGGTCGCAGGTTCGAATCCTGCCTCGGGCATGGATGTATGTGATTTCCCTAGGTTAGTTAGGTTTAAGTAGTTCTAAGTTCTAGGGGACTGATGACCTTAAAAGTTAAGTCCCATAGTGCTCAGAGCTATTTGAACCATATTCTCGTAAATAATTACCAGTAGTTATTGTAAGTATTATTCCCAACCTGCAAGTTTCAAACTTTCTAGTTTTTGTAACAGTATTAACTTGTGTCGAAAGGTTACAAACAAAATACACAATAACAACTGAAGCCTGAATCTGGAAGTTTTACGAGGTTTTTAACGTCTCGAGGCAGACGATGTTCTTGGTTGTGAGGGACGGTAGGAAGTGGGCGTGTTTTGAGGGTCGTTCTAAAAACTGTTGTCATCATTAATGTTGTGAATTGCAGGAGCCAATTCACGGGATTTGGAGGAAGCAGAAAGGTACGCGTTTAAGCTCACGCAGGCTGGCGTGAGGTCTGGAACAGGTCAGAGAAATAAGACTAGCAAAACAGGAGGTAACTGGTAGAATACTTAACTTTAATCCATAATTGGAGAACATCTCTCTTGACTGTACATGCTTCACAAGATAAATATCAAATGCTATGGCGCCTTGCTAGTTCGTAGCAAATGACGTAGATGAAGGCTATGCTAACTATCGTCTCGGCAAATGAGACCGTAATTTGTCAGTGTAGCGTCGCTAGCAAAGTCGGCTGTACAACTGGGCGAGTGCTAGGAAGTCTCTCTAGACCTGCCGTGTGGCGGCGCTCGGTCTGCAATCACTGACAGTGGCGACACGCGGGTCCGACGTATACTAACGGACCGCGGCCGATTTAAAGGCTACCACATAGCAAGTGTGGTGTCTGGCGGTGACACCACATTTAATATATGTAAATGTTGAAACCAGTATGCGGAAGTGTTATCAGAATTTGGATGTAATCGATCTGGTGGGAAATGACATCACGGCCAAGACATTTTATTGAAAGAGAAACGTCAAACCTCTTACCGGAACCCACTTTAATAAACCTGCACAATAAGCAGCCTGGAAGACGTCGCCGAAAACTTCAACAGCATGAAAAAGCTAAGTACAAACTAATTCACCTACACCTTCTTCACTTTGTCCAAATTTAAATACTGTAGGGTAGAAGACGAGTATTAGAATCTGGTTATGCCTAAAAAGGTATTAGGTCAGCTGTATGAAGTGACGTTAGAATATCCAACCTGGTATGTTAGAAAGCGTCATGTATGAAAGTTGGATTTTTCCGGGCTGATAGAAAGTTACGGTGAAGTGTTTTGGATAGCTCTTCGATTTGGGACTTTTTGTATACCCAACAGAAGGATCGTCTTACTGTAAGTATCCTACAGCACAGGATGGACGTTTGAATATTACACTCTTCCCTCCACCTTAGGCAAATGGAGCAAATCGAATGGTACTTTTTGCATGGTATGTAGTCTATAGCGCGTCGTAAGGATCTGATTTAGGCACCAATTAATTCATGGGTGGTTCCTGAGAAAACCTGGAAAACATGGTTTTTGTGTACCGAAATCTAGGCGCGGATACCAAGAGAAAGACGCACAGCAAATGGCTGAAATTTGTACGCTATATTCCTAAGATCCCGATCTCGAACAACTTAGAAAATTTTTATGACATCTCTATCCGTTTCGTAGATACATAGGTTTAGAGTTACGCTACGTGTACACGTAAGATACACACGTAATATCTGCTGTGAGGAGAAAACATTGTTTATAAAATGACGTAGTACGGAGAAATATGCTGTAAAGTGTCTCCGCAATCATCAGAAGGGTTCTGGGAACCTCCTGTTGTAGCACTAAAGTACATGCAAAGTTTTTGTGCACGTGAATTCGGTTCTGAGGTAAAAATTCTTTTTGCGTTATTTTAATTTCACAAGAGTGAACTACAAAATTTTACTCACCCACAAAGTTCTTTTCATATTCATATTAGTGACATACTTTCTGCAGCAGTGAAAACATGAGAACCAGCCGAAAATGTAGGGTACCAACTGCCTCATTTTCCCTTCCTCAGCACCTTTAAAATTTTTCTCAGGCATTTTCCGTGTGGACATATTGCGCTTTTTGTGCTGAGAGAGAAGGAGACAGTGTAGTGGGAAAGAGATGTGGAAGACAGTAGACAGTTGTAGTATGGGAGTAGTGAAGGAAACAAAGGCAGTGTGAGGAAAAGAAAGGGACACAGTGGCAGTGGGACATAATCGACAGGGACAGAACATTACTGGGAAAGAGTAAGTGGTGAAGGAGAGAGTGCCAGTGGGAGAAGAATAAAGAGAGCCAGAAAGCGGAAGTGGATGAGACACAGTGAGAATGAGAGAGAAAGTCTATGAAAATGACAACGACGAAGAGAGATGTATTGGCAGTGGCAGTACCGGCAGTATTGGCAGTGAGAAGAGACTGCGATGAGCCAGTGAGTGTGAGCCATGTTACAGTTACGGGAGCTTGTGGTAGTGAAATGTGAGTTGCGTATTAAAAAGAGCGCGAATATGTTTGCAAGCCAAAATTTTTGATAAAAGTTTTAAAGATGCTGAGAGGGGTAGAATGAGGCAACCGGTACCGCATTTGTCAGTCAGTCTTTTAAACAGGAGCATATTGGCCTTTTCGTGCTCCGATTGGAGCATTTTTCCTCTGATAGGTTATATAGGGTCTTTTGGACAGTACTATCTTGTTTACACCAGACGCGTTTCGTTTAATTTCAAACCATCTTCAGTGGTCAAATTTATTGCTTTCTATTTCATTGCTAATGTTCTTCCACACGTAAGTTGTCATTTTCTTAGAAATTACATGTCACTAACATTTGATGTATTTTCAATTTCATATTGAGTAGATGCGCTTAACCTCATGTTGTCTGTTTTAAACTTGTGAGATAATTTGTATAATAACAATCTACCGTGTACCAGACGTAATACTATCTTCAATTTTATACATTTGTAATAGAATTTTATAGAACTCGCCGACGTTTTCATAAATTCGGGTTCGATTGTCTCTCGATCTACATCTAATAGATTGCTTCACAACGAGACGCATTTTACTTTTAATTATTACCAGCTCTCTTCGTGTGGCTCAAGTTTTCGTACTCGGTTATTCTTTCAGAAATTATCCCTCCCACCAAAGATGCATTTGGAATCAAAACTTCCTCTTACTTGCAGCGACGTAACAGATTTTGTGGCGGGATCGCCTTCATGAATTGACGCTGTAGAGCCTGTGACAGGAGCAGAGTTTATCTTAATTTTGACATATATTTAGAAAAGCTTTTTGTGAAATTGAGGTATTTCAAGCCAAGTTCGAGGTAAAAATACTTTGATTTTGAAAATTAGTTTTACGTAAAAGATGATGTTTTAATTTCTCGTAATTAATTGCAACTTTGATTAGGGTACATCGATAATTCTACCGAGAGGTGGTGCAATATCGAATTCTCGAGAACGACTGTCAAATTTGCGTCCGGCAATATAGATGTTCCGCGTTTTCCATAATTCGCTGCAAGTAGATGCCTGGATGGTTCCTTTGGAAGGACATGGCCTCTTCCCTTCCCCAGCCTTTAAAAATTGTGAGCTTGTGCTCCTTCTGTAATGACGTCAGTGTTGGTAGAACGTTGAACACTAATCTTCCTCCTTCCTTCCTTCGATAACTCATGTAATACTTCGCCTAGACAAAATCCAGTTTTATTTCGTAATCCTCTTATCTTAATGCATCTAGCGTAATAATCACGGTGGTAAAAATAGATAAATTCAGAGTCATGCGCAGGGGTGACGACAGTTTTTCTTGTTATATCATCCACAAAAGCAATATAAAGACGGACAAATTACTTTGGTGCACGATCTACTCTCCGCCACACACCAAACGGTGACTTGAAGACTACAGATGTAGCTGAAGAAGCAGAAGAAGGATGCCGATATAGGTACCGCCAACAATATGCCTCTTTGTTGATGTACCATGCAAATTGACAGAGAAAGAGTCTTTCTTATAAACACGACTTTTAACAGCAACATTCCTGCTTACATGAAGACCGTCCTTATGCTTCAAGTACGTAGTATTTGATGAATCTATTTTTAATCTATTTTCTCCATATCACTGCTCCATCAGGACGAACTAGCGAGGTGTAAAATATAAATCTGAATCGTAATAGGAAAGAACTGAATCATGGTCCTCCCATATACGTCCACAGAGCCTTCACCACTACCACAGTACCACTTCAGAACAAATTAGTGCAACTGTGTCACCCTTTACTTTTTTCCTAAATAATCTAAAACATTTATACAAGTCTTTTATTGTCGTGACGTTTGTTAAGTTGTGTTATGCGCTAATAGGTGCCTTGTATTTGCTTACACAAATTTGTTTCGAGAATAAATCCTTCACTCTGCAGCGAAGTATACTCCCTTTTGAAACTTCCAGGCAGGTTACAGATATATGTTGAACCGGGACTCGAAATCGGAACAGTGGCTTTCACGGGCAATGGTCTTACCACCTAAACGATGCAGCCCTGTCATCAGAGTTATGAATGTTTGAGG
Organism: Schistocerca piceifrons; assembly: GCF_021461385.2. NCBI lineage: Eukaryota > Metazoa > Arthropoda > Insecta > Orthoptera > Acrididae > Schistocerca > Schistocerca piceifrons. The sequence continues at coordinate 166,961,091 of NC_060145.1, forward strand.
TAGGTACTGGTAGACGTGAAGCTGGCAGGACTAGTCGCGAGTCGATGTAATTACGAAATAAGCAAGCGTGGTCGAAAAGACGTAAAAAATTTTCGTTCCAGGGTGATGTTTGACGGTCACGAAGAGGGACTGATGATGAAGATTCATCAAACAAGTTATAAAAATATATATCGCTTCTGTTTATCATCCTTTTGCTGGTATTTTCCTTGTTGTCTTCGGTTCGGAGATTGGTTTTATGCATCTTCCATGTTACTATATTTTGTGTAAGCCTCTTCGTCTCCGAATAGTTACTTCAAAATACATTCACCTCAATCTGCTTACTGTATTCAAGCTCTGGTCTCCGTACACACTTTCTAGCGACCACATTTCCATCCCTTTCTCTAACGACCTCGATATCATAGGGATGTTAAACCCTAATCTTCCTTCTGACATCCTTCCATTACCATATTCACGATCCTTGATGCCTCGAGATGTGCCTCACCAAGCGATTCTTTCCTTTAGACAAGAAGTGACATAAATTTCTTTGTCCTCCAGTTCCAATCAGTAAGTCTTCGTTAGTTATTCAATCTATCCATCTTATTCCCAGCATTCGTCTGTAGCTCCATTTTTCAGAAGCTTCTATTTTCGTCTTGTGTGAACTACTTACAGTCCGCGCGTCACTTTCACACAAGGGTAGACCCCAGTCAGATGCTTTCAGCAAAGACTTCCTAACATTTAAATCTATATTCAATGTAAAAAATTCATCTTTTCTCAAATAATCTATTCTTGCTGCTGCCGGTCTGTATTTTCTCTCTTGCCTACTCTGACCATCGTCTGTGCTTTAGCTGCCCAAACTGCTAAAGTCCTTCACTACTTTTAGTGTCTCATTTCGTAATCTAATTTGCTTAGTATCACCAAATTTATTTCCACAGCATTCCATTACCCTTGCTTTATTTTTGTTAACATTCATCTTAAAATCCAATTTGAAGTTACTATTCATTCCATTCTACAGTTCTTTTAACTCCTTGGCTGTCTCCGACAAAATTACGATGTCATAAACAAATCTAAATTGTTTATTCATTTTCGCTGAACTTTAACTCCCTTCCCAAATTTCTCATTGCTTTCCTTTACCGCATGCTGAATGCACAGACTGTGCACCAGCAGGATAGATGACAACCCTCTCTCACTCCCTTCTCTGGTTTCTGAAGAAGCTGTGGATACCCTACCACTCCCTGTATTTTACCCGATGCTGCCTCCAGAATCTCAATAAAATGTGTTCCACTCTACATTGTGAAAAGCTTTCTTTGAATTTACAAGTGCTATAAACATAGTTTTGCCTATCGTATTTGAGTTTATAGCTGTATTTGCCTTGTCAAGATACGGCTATCGGGCTCACTAATACATCTAAGCAGACATTCTACATGTTTTGCATTACATTCATTGTGACAAGCATCTTATAAGTGGTCTTACAGTGAACATAAGTCCAATGTTTCGTTATATCTATGGAACAGAGGAAACAGTGGTAGCTACAGAAAAAAAACATTCTTCATAAGAATTAGAACATTAAAGACAAATTACATTTTTTTTTCAAGACACTATCTCTTCTGAGGCCTTTGCCGTTTCCTAAAAAGTTATAGTGATGTCGGAAAACCTCCCTGAGTCACAATTCCCTCTTCAAAATTTTCCTTCTTTCATCCACTGCTTGACATTGTACAAATCGACTGACATCGGGGATAGTCTACAACCTTATCTCACTCCGTTCTCAACTTCTGCTTCATCCTTCACTCTTACACTGAAGAGCCAAAGAAACTGGTACGCCTGCCTAATATCATGTAGGGCCCCCGCGAGCACGCAGAAGTGGCGCAACACGACGTGGCGTGGACTCGACTGATGTCTGAAGTAGTGATGGAGGGAACTTACACCACGAATCCTGCAGCGCTGTCAATAAATCTGTAAGCGTAAGAGGGGTGGAGGTTTCTTCTGAGCAGCACTTTGCTAAACATCCCAGATATGTTCAATAATTTTCGTGTCTGGGGAGTTTTGTGGCCAGCGGGAGTGTTTAAACTCAGAAGAGTGTTACTGGAATCACTCTGTAGGAATTCTGCACATTTGGGGTGTTGCATTGTCCTATTGGGATTTCCGAACTCTGTCGGAATGCACAACGGACATGAATGGATGCAGGTGATCAGACAGGATGCTTACGTACGTGTCACCTGTCAGAGTCGTATCTAGACGTATCACAGATGCCTTATAACTCCAACTACACACGCCCCACACCATTACAAAGCTTCCACGAGCTGGAACAGTCCCCTGCTGACATGCACGGTCCATGGAGTCATGAGGTTGTCTCCATACCCGTACACGTCCTTCTGCAATCTGAAACGAGACGCGTCCGACCAGGCAACATGTTTCCAGTCATCAACAGTCCAATGTCAGTGTTGCCGGACCCAGGTGAGGCGTAAAGCGTTGTGTCTTGCAGTCATCAAGAGTAAACGAGTGGTCCTTCGGCTCCGAAAGCCTATATCGATGATGTTTCGTTGAATGGTTCTCATGCTGACACTTGTTGATGTTAAAAAAAAAAAAAGTTCAAATGTGTGTGAAATCTTATGGAACTTAACTGCGAAGGTCATCATTCCCTAAGCTTACACACTACTTAACCTAAATTATCCTAAGGACCAACACACACACACTCACACACACCCATGCCCGAGGGAGGACTCGAACCTCCGCCGGGACCAGCTGCACGGTTCATGACTGCAGCGTCCTAGACCACTCGGCAAATCCCGCGCGGCTACTTGTTGATGTCCCAGGATTGAATTCTGCAGAAAATTGAGGAAGCGTTGCACTCCTGTCGCGTTGAACGACTTTCTTCAGTCGTCGTTCGTCCCGTTCCTGCAGGATCTTTTCCCGGCCTTCGCGACGTCGGAGATTTAATGTTTTACCGGATTCCTTATAGTCACGCGAAATGGTCGTACGGGAAAATCCCGACATCATCGCTACCTCGGAGATGCTGTGTCCCATCGCTCATGCGCCCACTGTAACACCACGTTCAAGCTCACTTAAATCTTGATAACCTGCCATTGTGGCAGCTGTAACAAGCCTAACAACTGCTCTAGACACTTGTTGTCTTGTATAGGGGTTGCCTACCGCGTCGCGTATCCGGCCTGTTTACGCATGTCTGTATTTGAATACGTATGCCTATATCAGTTTCTTTGTCGGCTCAGTGTATAATAGCAGTTCGTTTTCTGTAAATTTGTAAATAATCAAATGGTGACTAACTGAAACCCTCAACTGCCGACAGGTGTTGTTGATATACCTCGATGTGGACAGCTGAAAATGCGTGCCCCGACCGGGACCCGAACCCGGGATCTCCTGCTTACATGGCAGACGCTCTATCCATCTGAGCCACCGAAGACACAGATGAATAGCGCGACTGCAGGGACTTATCCCTTGCACGCTCCCCGTGAGACTCACATTCTCAACTGTCCACAATTCTATCTATGTAATGTACCTTATATATATTTGCCCATTCACTCATTACTCGCGCACGCTTTGGCGATTCCCGTAAGAGCTTGGGCAACCTGTGCCCATTCGCATAGACGAAGGTCAATGTCTGGGTAGCCTTTTAACTATATATATTGTGGTGTCACCGCCAAACACCACACTTGCTAGGTGGTAGCTTAAATCGGCCGCGGTCCATTTAGTACATGTCGGACTCGCGTGTCGCCACTGTGTGATCGCAGACCGAGCGCCACCACAAGGCAGGTCGCGAGATACGGACTAGCACTCGCCCCAGTTGTACGACGACTTTGCTAGCGACTACACTGACGAAGCCTTTCTCTCATTTGCCGAGAGACAGTTAGAATAGCCTTCAGCTAAGTCAATGGCTACGACCTAGCAAGGCGCCATTAGCCTTACATAGTTTGATAGTTATCGTATGAAATGACTCATCAAGAACGATGTATACAACAAGGAAAAATTAAAAGTTAAGTATTAACGCAGCCACGTACTTTTCTTGCTACCATTCACTACGTATCCTGTTTCAGATCTCTCTCTAGCCCACGTCAATTAACGCGTGCCTTTCGGCTGCTTCAGTGTGGCGTAGCTGTCTTGTTACGCCACAACATATATGAAGACAGTAGCTGTTCTAGAAAGAACGGATACTGTAGATGACCGTGCAGCTTTTCCCTGGAACAAATGATGACTAACTGAAACCCTCAACTGCCGACAGGTGTTGTTGATATGTGAGTCTCACGGGGAGCGTGCAAGGGATAAGTCCCTGCAGTCGCGCTATTCATCTGTGTCCTCGGTGGCTCAGATGGATAGAGCGTCTGCCATGTAAGCAGGAGATCCCGGGTTCGGGTCCCGGTCGGAGCACGCACTTTCAGCTGTCCGCATCGAGGTATATCAACAACACCTGTCGGCAGCTGAGGGTTTCAGTTAGTCATCATTTGTTCCAGGGAAAAGCTGCACGGTCATCTACAGTATCTGTTCTTTCTGGAACAGTTACTGTCTTCATATATATTGTAAATAATCTTTCGCTCCCTGCATTTCGTGCCCGAATTTCAGTGTACGCGCTCTCCAGATTTCCTTAGCGCGACCTACTCGGCTCGAGATGGAACTCGGTTGCTCAGAATCCGGGGTTACGTGGGTGTGAGGGTTCTTCGGTGGGCTGGACGACTCGTGGGAATGCGCGGCCGTAAGTGGCGGGTTGCCGTAATGACGGCGTTCACCGCACTCCCACGACAAGCGCGCGCCGCTGCCGAGATACCGCCGTGCCGGGCCCGGGGGCGGTCCTCGCTCGGACTGGGCCGGCTCGATCAATTAGACGACGCGCTACCTCTCTGCCACCCGTGACCAGACTGGCCGCTGGGACAGACCGCAGTGCTCAGACGGGCGCCGGCCACCGCCTCTCAAATGACAAGGTTGCCCCTTCCCTCCGCCGTACGAAAACAATTTCCCACGAATTTTCTGAGGCGTGCTGCTCTGTCTTCTTCTCCCCCCGCCCCCTCCCCCCAGTCTCTCTCTCTCTCTCTCTCTCTCTCTCTCTCTCTCTCTCTCTCTCCCCTTCACCGATCCCGTCGCCGCCACCAACCTGGCTATCGTTCTCCGAGTCCCGACGTCGAAGCACCGAATTACGCCGCGGAGCATTCCAGGGTAACACAAAAGCCCCACCTCCACGCCTCCTCCTCCTCCTCCTCCTCCTCCCTCGCCGCGGTCACGGAATTTCGTGCGCGGTCGCCTCGCTCTGCGAGCGTCGTGAAGTTTTCTCTCGGCCGCTTCCCTAACCTTCGCCGTTCTCTGAAATTTCCCGAGGAGAGAAAAGAAAGCAGGCGCTCGGCGCGAAACTGTCGAAAGGGGGGGAGTGAAAGGACGTCGGCATTTTTGCACATTTTGCAATCTCGAGTGGCGGATCGTGGTCTGGTGTCAGGGGGGGCCAGCGACTGCGCAGTGAGACTATTGTTTGCAGAAATATCTCCGAGCATCAGAGCCAGTGGCGTACCGTTATCACGCCCAGCTTTCATTGCCAGGTGCCAGATCTGACTTTCGGTAGTATCTGAGTCACTAAAGTTTCTTATGTTTTCACCATAAGTTTAAAAATTAAATGTTGCAATGCCCGAGAAAAAAAGTGAAGTGGTCAGAAAGGATGGGGTGGGGAATGGCAGAGGAAGAGGGACGAAGTGAAATGAAACTTTACGGCTTGAGAGGGTATTTAATGTTATTTCAGGGATTCCAACATCGAGTCAAATTCACGAATAACTTGGCTCTATGAGCCCACTTACCAGTGCCTGGCTTCGGTGTGTGTGTGTGCCATCTTTTAAATGGAAAGGGTGTCATAAAACTGTCTTATCCTCACATTAGGTAGCCGCGCGGAATTAGCCGAGCGGTCTCGGGCGCTGCAGTCATGATCTGTGCGGCTGGTCCTGGCGGAGGTTCGAGTCCTCCCTCGGGCATGGGTGTTTGATTTAGGTTAAGTAGTGTGTAAGCTTAGGGACTGATGACCTTAGCAGTTAAGTCCCATAAGATTTCACATACATTTGAACTTTTTTTTTTTTAACACATTAGGTAAGGTGCTCCAGAACTGTTGTAATTGGTCCTTGATATCCTGAGTACTTCAATAAATGCAAAGGACGATATCACCAAACCACTAAAAGCTGCAGTAATAACGTTTACTAACGGACAAAAATTTTCGGTCAAGCGAACACCTTCACGGTTTAGTACTACGTTAAGTTTAAGAAACGTTCCTTGGCCTGAGATACATAATACTGTTTTAGTAGCAGTATCTATCGCATGCACGTTGTCTATTATCTTATAGCATGCGGTGCGACTTCTGCCAGACAGTATGGTAAACAGCACGATGGACTGTCGGTGTTTGCTATTTAAAAAGTGTAGATTTTATATGTGTACTCGTATGTGACAGATTATGAAACTAAAAATAATTATGTATTTCACGCCAAGGATCTTCTTTAAACTTGATATACTGGTAACGTGTGATTTGAAGACGATCACTTCACTGAAACTAGTTGCCTGTGAATAACTATTATCACACCAGCTTCTGGCAGTTCCAGAAATTAATGTAATAGATAGAAGCTACAGGCTTCGCGTTAAAAAATTACTACATCTGTTCGATATACTATGGTCAGAATTTTCAGCAATATGCAAGAAAATCACCGCACTGATTATCTTACCAGCGTCATGACGAAAGTGGTGAATATTCCAGAAACCTCCAGGACCACACGATTTATAAAATCGTGAGAAGCGGCTGTTCTGATTATATTGGTAGGGCACGTACTGCACTGTGGTTTGCGGAATGTATATCCACATTCTGATACAGATAAAAAAATAGAAAAACTCAGTCATCTGGACAAATTACGTCACACTATAAAGTTTCTGGTCAATGGGAAAACTGAGTGATCAGAAGTACGAATCGTTGGTACATTCATTCTGTTCAAAAGTCGTGGTACTCTCTGACATCTACGTATTCCCACATCTAAAGTGAATTTTGGCTGGAACACAGTTTCGGTCAATGAAGAGGTTGTGGAAAGATTAGATACGTGTTTTGCAAGCTGCCACGATCACGTTTCAGAGACGGATGCCAATCACTGGAAAATTACGACTGACCTACAAGAGAACTACACGAAAAATACAGTGACAGAAATGTAAAGTATTTCAGCATGAAGCACCAGTTCTTTATTTAAAAAAAATAAAAAGTAAAACATTATGAAGATGTGCGCCGCGTAACGGGTATTAACTCATTCAACATCATTCCATTCCGGAGCGATGTTCATCATCAAGATCAGCTACCTCTTGGGCCTGAATACACTCTTGTTGTCGCTCTGGCATGGATGCAAATAGCCTTTGAATGCCACATTCAGAAATTTCTTGCCATATCTAAAACAAATGCTGTGTTACTGCATGTATAGTGCTGCCTAGAGGCTGGTATGGAAGTGTACGTCTTCACACTGCATCCCAGGCATAAGCTATGTGAGATATACCACGTGGACGGACAGACCAGTCAAGGATTCATACACTGCCCAAAACATTTATGGTGTGAACCCCAGAGTGTGGTCTTGCATTATCTAGCGAGAACGTATAGTTTACTGCCCTGGTTGTGAGGTATACACAAGAGCCTTTATCATTCTTACCACACACATACGAGCAATGGAAATGAAATGAGCGTTTGGCTCCATTGGCCGCAAGGCCCTTTGCGGGGCAGGTCCGGCCGCCTTGGTGCAGGCCTTATTACATTCGACGACACATTGGGCGACCTGCGCGCCGGATGGGGATGAAATGATGATGAAGACAACACAACACTCAGCCCTGCGCTGAGAAAATCCCCAACCCAGCCGGGAATCGAACCCATGCCCGTAGGAGGGCAATCCGCCACTTTTGTTTTCCTTCTTCATTTTGTTCGATATAGGTTTTTTTTTTCTTTTCTGAGAGCTCGCAGCCTCTGACCAAAGACCACTCTGCTATCAGGGCGGACATACGGGAAATGGCGGTCGAAGTCCTCCGGCATAAGAAGTTACAGTCGTCCTTCCTAGGGACCTCGTCATAAAGGGGGGCGGAGGAGTGGACACATGTTCAGGGCACTCTGTTGCCCTTGCGGTGCGAAATTACCACAGAAACGCGTAAAAATCATCCATGATCAACGGCACAAGCACGCAGAAGGCAGTGGAAACCACTGCATTAACGACACGCAATTTGACTCATGGGCATGTGGCCTGTAATTGAAAAAGTGGTATAATGATTCCTCTAATCTGAATAAATTCCGGATTAGCACATCCTTTCCGATTACTGGGAGGGGACTACCAAAAGGGAGGTGATCATGAAAAAATATGGAATAGGCCTAAGCAACGATGGATTAACACTCTTCGTGTCGAAACATGGAGTCTCGAAGTTTATACTTAGCAGGAAAGGAAAGCTAGAATATCTAATAAGAAAAAGGATAATGCAAATGATCAGTTTAGATACGGTGGGGGTCACTGAAGTGAAATGGAAATTAAATAGGGATTTATGGTCAGACGAATGAAGGGCATTACCAACAGTAGTAGAAAACGGTACACCAGTAACAGGATTCGGTATGAAAAGGAAAGTAGGGCAGAGAGAGAGTTCCTGTGAATAGTTCAGTGATAGGTTTGTTTTCATCAGATTAGAAAGCAAACCAACGCCGACAACGCTGGTCTAAGTACGCATATCGACGTCGCAAGCACAAGATAAAGAAATAGCGACAGTAGATGAGGATATTGAACGACTAAGCCTGTGTGTAAACGGAGATGAAAATTTGATAATCCTGGGGGATTGCAATACAGTTGTAGGCGAAAGAATAGAAGAAATGGTTACGGAAGAACACGGGCTGGGCAGTGGGAATGAGAGAGAAGAAAGACTAATTGAGTTCTGCAATAAATTTCAGATGGTAATAGTGAATATTCTGTTCGTGAAACACAAGAGAAGAATGTATACTTGGAAAAAACAAGGAGACACCGGGAGATTCCAGCTGGATTACATCATGGTTAGGCAGAGATTTATAAATCAGATATTTGATTGTAAGGCGTTCCTAGGAGCAGATAGACTGAGATCACAATTTACTAGTGATGACGAGTAGATAGAAGTGTAAGAGAATCCTGCGGAAGAATCAGTGTCGAAGGAAGTGGGATACTGAAGTAATGAGAAATAGAGAGACAGTTTAAGGATGTGGATAGTGCGAGAAGGAATACCACAGTACGCAGTTTAGTTTAAGTGAATTAAACATCTCTAATGACGGTAGTCACGGACGTTGGACAGTTAGACATTGTTACAGGAAAGAGAATTCCGAAGAAACCCTGGATAACACAAGAAGTACTTCAATTGGTTGACGAAAGAAAGACGTACAAACGTGTTCAGGGAAAGACAGAAATACAGTAATATAAAACTCTCAACAATCAATTAAATAGCAAGCTCAGGACAGACAAGGCGAAATGACTGCAGGAAGAATGTGAAGAAATCTTAAAGGAAATGATGGTTGGAAGAACTGACTCAGCATATCGAAGAGCCAAAATGATATTTAGTGAAATAGGTTGTAAAATTAATAATGTAATGGCAATACTACTGTTTAACGCAGAGGAGAGATTGAATAGGTGGAAAGAGTACATTGAAGGCGTCTGTGAGGAGGACTTGTCTGATCAGTTGATAGAGTAAGGAAAAGGTAAGGAAGTGGAGACGATAAGGAAGACGCAGAGCGTCCAGTATTAGAGTCAGAACTAAAAAGATCTCTGGAAGACTTGATATCAAATAAAGCAGAAGCGATAAATAACGTATCATCCGAATTTCTAAAATCACTGGGGGAAACGGCAATCAGACGATTGTTCAGGCTGGTGTGTAAAATGTATGAGAATTGCGCCGTACCACGAGACTTTACGAAAAATATCATCCAAGCAATTCCGAAACTAGCAAGGATAGGTAACTGTGAAACTTATCGCACAATCAACTTAATATCTCACGCATCAAAGCTACGTACAAGAATAATATACAGAAGAATGGAAAAGAAAATTGAGGATCTTTTATATGACGATCACTTTGGCTTTAGGAAAGGTAAAGGCGCCAGGGAGGCAGTTTTGACTTTGCGCTTGATAATGGAAGCAAGAATGAAGGAAAATCGAGGTACGCTCGTAGTGTATTTCTTCTAAGAAACAGCGTTCGACAGTGTGACATGGTAAAAGATGTTCGAAATCCTGTGAAAAAAAAGGAGTAAGCAACAATGAAAGACGGTTGGTGAAGAATATATGGAGGAGTCAAGAGGGAACAATAAGACTCGATCACCAAGAACGAACTGCTCGGGTTAAATGGGTCTAAGATAGGGATAAAGTATTTTCGCCCCTGCTGTTCAGCATGTACGTCGAAGAATCAGTACAGAAATAAAAGAAAGGTTCAAGAGTAGGATTAAAAGTGAGGACAGGATGTGGATTGAGAGTAAGGTGGGAAAAGACAAATTAATTAGAAACAGCATAAATGAGAATAGAGAGAAACTCAATATCAAAATTGGTGGTCACGAAGTACACGAAAATAAGGAACTATTCTACATTGGAAGCAAAATAACCCACGACGGTAGAAGCAAGTAGGTCTTAAAAAGCAGACTAGCACAGGAAAAGAGGGCATTTCTGACTAAGAATGATCTCCTGATCACTACAAACTGAAATGAGACTCATCGCCGAGTAGCAAAGATTGACGCTGATCGTCCAAGATGGCTCTTGCTCTGCACCATGCAAGTCAGTGTTTTCTGTGGCATGCTATCTGCGGTAAACTACGCGTAGCACCTCCAGAGCTCAGCCCAGCTTCCAATAATCTGTCCCCGATAGTTCATTGCGACATTCTGCCAGTGAGCTCTGCTTGGATTTCAGTACAGATCCGTCTGTTCATCAGATGCAGTCGAAAACTCCTATCATATTCCTACGATGATTTATCTTGGAAGGATTCGTGCCTACGCTTGTGGCCACACGATTGTGTGAATCCATCTCGTTACCACTCGTTCTGCCGTCATCACACTACGGAGATATGACCGTACGATATGTCCCTGATGTTAATGATTCGACCTTTGTCAGTGTCCGAAAGATGGCGATAAACTGCACATGCAGGTACTCTGGGTGTGTCGTGTTGCAATCCTCACCTTAAAAGCTCCTGTCACATTAGATGCACCCCATAGCTACCATATATCACCAGCACTCTTCAGCCGCACGAATATGATCCTTCACTACTAAAACTGAGGAAAATACGCTCATGTAAGGATCAAATGTTAATCAAGACATCCCTCAGGCATTGAAATAATGTGGTATAAATATGGTAGCGCTCGATGAATGTGTACATGGCATACATTTTGCAGTTTAGTGAATGTAAGTTACTTTTTTACCTGAAAGATATTACAAAGTCCTACTTGACTTTGGAAAGGGACTCGGAAGCGTATATTTGTAGACAGATGTCGAAATTAGAGACTATGGGATAGAAAAGCCATTCAGTTCGCTCAACGGAGGGAAGACAATTGGACCTGGCGGTGTATAAAATGGTTATACATAGAGTATGCGAAAGAACTCGTCCCCATTCTAGGAGCAACATACCGTACGTCCCTGTAGGAGCGAAGAGTTTCTAATGAATGGGAAAAAAAAGCACACGTTCGTTCCCGCTTTCAAGAAGGCTCATCGAACAGACTCACAGACCTGTGTACTGTACCTCTGACGTCAATTCGTCTTAGAATTTTGTAATAGGTTCAACGCCCGCATATTGTGACATTTCTGCAGCCGAAAATTTCCTCCGTAGGAATAAACATGGTTCAGAAAACAACGAGTGTGTGAAACCTAGCTCCTCCTATTTTCCACGAACCCCATTGTGGAACATCTAACTGATAAGCCAAAACATTACGACCACTCCCACCGTGACGTTCGATGCCGTGGTGTTGCGGTCACGTGACGCGGTGACAGAAGTATGTAAGCGGAGCAGACAGGGACGACGGACCACCCTAGCTAAGATTTGGGCTGCAAATGGGGAAATCCGTTGAAATAAGTGACTTTAACAAAGGACAGATTATTATTACACCGACCCTGTGTACGACTATCTCGAAAACAGTGAAGGTGGTCGAATATTCACGTCCAACTGTCGTGAACATCTACGTAAAGTGGCAGAAGGGTAATGAAACTACCACTAGGCGGTAAATTGTTGGACGTCCACGATTCTTCAGAGAACGTGGTGTTCTGAGGCTTGTGTGCTCCGTAAAGCAGAGTGGATATTGATCTGTGGCATCTATGCCGAAAGAGCACAATGCTGGTGCACGCATAAGTGTTTCGGTGCACCACCGTTCATCGTACATTGTTGAACATGGAGCTATGCAGCAACGTGTTAACATGTTGACCCAACCACACCGTCAGTTACGATTGCAGTGGGCACGGGACCATCGGGATTCGAACGTCGGTCAACGGAAACGTGTCGGCTCTTCGGGTGAGTCAAGATTTGCTACACTAGGTTGTTGGTCATCTCCAAAAACGCCGTCATCGAGGTGAACGGTGGCTCGAAGCGTACAGCGCGCCACCAACACAGGCTGGAGAGAGCAGTATTATGCTATTGGAGACATTCCCCCTGCACTTGCATGTGCAGCACATGAGACTGTAATCGATAGCCGAGCGGTTCTAGGCGCTACAGTCCGAAACCGCGAGCCTGCTACGCTCGCATGTACGAATCCTGCCTCGGGCATTGATGTGTGTGATGTTTTTAGGTTAGTTAGGTTTAAGTAGTTCTACGTCTAGGGGACTGATGACCTCAGATGTTTAGTCCCATAGTGCTTAGAACCATTTGAACCAAACTGTCGGGTTCCTGGTACGAAGAATCAGTGGTGTATTTATTTCCAAAGACAAATGTTCAAATGTGTGTGAAATCTTATGGGACTTAACTGCTAAGGTCATCAGTCTTGAAGCTTACACACTACTTAACCTAAATTATTCTAAGGACAAACACACACACCCATGCCCGAGGGAGGACTCGAACCTCCGCCGGGACCAGCCGCACAGTCCATGACTGCAGCGCCCCAGACCGCTCGGCTAATCCCGCGCGCTTTCCAAAGACAGACAGACAAGCTGTTAAGCAGGTGATCATATTGTTCTGGCTCATCAGTGTATACCGACACCCAGGTTGACAACGTATTCCTTGATTTGCAGAAGGTGTTAGAGACAGTTCCGCGCTGCTGTCTAATAAATGAAATACGAGAAAACGTAATATCAGTTACCTGAGTTGAAGAGAGCCTAGAAAGCAAAACACAGAGGGCCATTTTTAACGGAGAAAAATCTTGAGACTAAATGTAAGTTGGAACGTACTACAAGAGAGTCTTATAGAACCGTTGACTTTCACAGTATACATAAATGACCTAGTGGATAACGTCGGACATTCAATGAGGCTTTTATTGTGGACGGTGTTGTTCTATAAAGAGAAGTCGCAACGTTAGAAACTTGTAGTGAAACGCGGGAAGACCTGCAGAAGATCAACACTTGGTGCAGGGAGACAAACTAACCTAACGTACTGCATATAAACAGATGAAAAGACACATTATTGTATGATTACGAGATTGCAGAAAATTCACTGTATATAACAGCATACGTTAAGTATCTAGGAGTATGAGAACGAAGAGATCTAGACTTGAATGACCACATAAAAGTAATCGTCGCTAACACAACAGACACAATGGCACACATTGGATGTATCAACAGGAACTATTGTCCGTCAGTGAAGGACGTAGCTTACAAAACCATCTTACGACTAATAGTTGAATATTGCACGACAATCTGGGATCCATGGGAGAGGGCAGAGTACACTACTGGCCATTAAAATTGCTACACCAAGAAGAAATGCAGATGATAAACGGGTATTCATTCGACAAATATACTAGAACTGACATGTGATTACATTTTCAAGCAATTTGGGTGCATAGATCCTGAGAAATCAGTACCCAGAACAACCACCTCCGGCCGTAATATCGGCCTTGATACGACTGGGCATGGAGTCAAACAGAGCTTGGATGGCGTGTACAGCTACAGCTTCCCATGCAACTTCAACACGATACCACAGTTCTTCAAGAGTAGTAACTGGCGTATTGTGACAAACCAGTTGCTCGGCCACCATTGACCAGACGTTTTCAATTGGTGAGAGATCTGGAGAATGTGCTGGCCAGGACAGCAGTCGAAAATTCTCTGTATCCAGAAAGGCCTGTACAGGACCTGCAACATGCGGTCATGCATTGTCCTGCTGAAATGTAGGGTTTCGAAGGGATCGAATGAAGGTTAGAGCCACGGGTCGTAACACGTCTGAAATGTAACGTCCACTGTTCAAAGTGCCGTCAGTGCTAACAAGAGGTGGCCGAGACGTGTAACGAATCGCACCCCATACCATCACGCCGGGTGATACGCCAGTACCGCGATGACGAATGCACGCCTCCAATGTCCGTTCATCGCGATGTTGCCAAACATGGATGTGACCATCATGATGCTGTAAACAGAACCTGGATTCATCCGAATAAATGTCGTTTTGCCATTCGTGCACCCAGGTCATCGTTGAGTACACCATCGCAGGCGCTCCTGTCTGTGATGCAGCGTCAAGGGTAACCGCAGCCATCGTCTCCGAGCTGATAGTCCGTGTTGCTGCAAACGTCATCGAAATATTCGTGCAGATGGTTGTTGTCTTGCAAACGTCCCCATCTGTTGACTCATCGAGACGTGGCTGCACGATCCGTTACAGCCAAGCGGATAAGATGCCTGTCATCTCGACTACTAGTGATACGAGGCCGTTGGGCTCCAGCACAGCGTTCCATATTACCCTGCTGAACCTACCGAGTCCATATTCTGGTAACAGTCATTCGATCTCGACCAACGCGAGCAGCAATGTCATGATACGATAAACCGTAATCGCGATAGGCTTCAAAGTCGGAAACATGATGGTACGCATTTCTCCTCCTTCCACGAGGCAACACAACAAAGTTTCACCAGGCAACGCCGGTCAACTGCTGTTTGTGTATGAGAAATCGGTTGGAAACTTTCCTCATGTCAGCACGTTGTAGGTGTCGCCACCGACGCCAACCTTGTGTGAATCCTCTGAAAAGCTAATCATTTGCATATCACAGCATCTTCTTCCTGTCGGTTAAATTTCGCGTCTATAGCACGTCTTCTTCGTGGTGTAGGACTTTTAATGCCGCGCGACTGCTGCGGTCGCAGGTTCGAATCCTGCCTCGGGCATGGATGTGTGTGATGTCCTTAGGTTAGTTAGGTTTAAGTACTTCTACGTTCTATGGGACTGATGACCACAGATGTTAAGTCCCATAGTGCTCAGAGCCATTTGAACCATTTGAACTTTTAATGGCCAGTACGAGGTGCATTCAAGTTCTAAGGCCACCGATTATTATCTCCGGACTGGAAAGAGATAGAAACATGCGCATTGTTTTAAAATGAGGCCGCGTTCATTGTCAATACGTCCCAGAGGTGGCAGCACCGTACGGCAGATGTAATTTTACCGCCAGCGGCGAGTATGAGAACTGTTTTAAATACTTAAAATGGCGACGTTTTCCTTACTTGAACAGCGTGCAGTCATTCGTTTTCTGAATTTGCGTGGTGTGAAACCAATTGAAATTCATCGACAGTTGAAGGAGACATGTGGTGATGGAGTTATGGATGTGTCGAAAGTGCGTTCGTGGGTGCGACAGTTTAATGAAGGCAGAACATCGTGTGACAACAAACCGAAACAACCTCGGGCTCGCACAAGCCGGTCTGACGACATGATCGAGAAAGTGGAGAGAATTGTTTTGGGGGATCGCCGAATGACTGTTGAACAGAACGCCTCCAGAGTTGGCATTTCTGTGGGTTCTGTGCACACAATCCTGCATGACGACCTGAAAATGCGAAAAGTGTCATCGAGGTGGGTGCCACGAATGCTGACGGACGACCACATGGCTGCCTCTGTGGCATGTTGCCAAGCAATGTCGACGCGCAACGACAGCATGAATGGGACTTTCTTTTCGTCGGTTGTGACAATGGATGAGACGTGGATGCCATTTTTCAATCCAGAAACAAAGCGCCAGTCAGCTCAATGGAAGCACACAGATTCACCCCCACCAAAAAAATTTCGGGTAACCGCCAGTGCTGAAAAAGTGATGGTGTCCATGTTCTGGGACAGCGAGGGCGTAATCCTTACCCATTGCGTTTCAAAGGGCACTACAGTAACAGGTGCATCCTACGAAAATGTTTTGAAGAACAAATTTCTTCCTGTACTGCAACAAAAACGTCCGGGAAGGGCTGCGCGTGTGCTGTTTCACCAAGACAACGCACCCACACATCGAGCTAACGTTAAGCAACAGTTTCTTCGTGATACCATCTTTGAAGTGATTCCTCATGCTACCTACTCACCTGACCTGGCTCCTAGTGACTTTTGGCTTTTTCCAACAATGAAAGACACTCTCCGTGGCCGCACATTCACCAGCCATGCTGCTATTGCCTCAGCGATTTTCAAGTGGTCAAAACAGACTCCTAAAAAAGCCTTCGCCGCTGCCATGGAATCATGGCGTCAGCGTTGTGTTGAATGTGTACGTCTGCAGGGCGATTACGCCGAGAAGTAACGCTAGTTTCATCGATTTCGGGTGAGTAGGTAATTAGAAAAAAAATCGGAGGCCTTAGAACTTGAATGCACCTCGTAGTTTAGAAATACAAAGAAGAGCAGTGCGTTTCGCTATGGATTGTTTTAACAGGCGCAGAATCGTCACGGAGAGGATTATCCAAGTGCACTGGCTGCAGCTATAAGAGAGGCTTTGCGCATCACGGAGTGGTTTATTCTTAAAATTCCGAGAGTGTATCTTTGTAGTACAGCCATCGCAATATGTTGCTTCGTCCGACGAAAATATCATGTGGGAAAAATCTGAGACACGGAGGGTTACTAACAGTGGTTCTTACCATGCGCTATTCGCTACTGGAACAGGAAGATGGGGGGAGAGAGGTGGGGGGGGGGGGGAGGGGGGCGATAGTGGTATAGAAAGTACCCTCCGCCTCTCACCAGAAACTGATTTCGCAGAGGATGGATGTAGACCTCGATATCGATGTAGACCTGTCTAACCTCCTCCTATACTTTAACCTGAAAGCAGAAGAGCCAGAGGCTCACTGCATAAACACTTCGTCTGTTTCTGAATATGACACTGAAGAGGAACACTGAAACATG
This sequence comes from Schistocerca piceifrons, assembly GCF_021461385.2. Classification (NCBI taxonomy): domain Eukaryota; kingdom Metazoa; phylum Arthropoda; class Insecta; order Orthoptera; family Acrididae; genus Schistocerca; species Schistocerca piceifrons. The sequence goes on from NC_060145.1 coordinate 166,978,275, forward strand.
GTGTTGTGCTGCGTTTACCCGTGTAACCCTGGCCCAGCCGCAGGTGTCCGATGTCCGAACGGCGCGCTGAGACGGGCGCGGCGGCCTTTACCTGGGCGTCGATCCGCCGCCTCGTGTAGCCGCCGGCCACCCTGCCCCCGGGGCGCGCAGCACGCCACGCCACGCTACGGGCCACGCCTCGCATGCAACACGGCCCGCGCTGTAATCTGCTGGCGGTAAGGTCCCCCGGCGGCCGCTTAATAACCGTAATCCTCGCGCCGCCGCCGTCATCACCGCCGCCGACATCGACGGCCCGTCCCCGGCTACCGGCGCGCCGGAAACGCCACTCGCCGCTGCAGCTACGCCCCCGCCGCTGCCTACTACTCCCACGCAATTCGCCGGCGCTGCCGTGTACTACCGGGCTATCGGGCACTGTCCACCCACCGGCATTATCATAATTTTCTGCTGCCACTCTGGGATTACTGCTCCAGTGCCGGTAATGGATTGTAAGTCTGGCGGCGATTCATTCAGTGCCAATTCTGCATTAAATGCATAAGACCCACAATGGGTCTATCAGTTGATACGGTAACAAGTTCAATATGTTGACAAGAATGTAAGATATAACTGTTCTCCTTGTTAACTTAATTCCAAGGAAGAGAAAGCTTACAAAACTCAATTCTGAGCGATAGCGGTAACTTAGTTTTGCTAGTCACTCTTGTACTATTAGTGGACAAAAACCGACCGAGGTGGCACAGTGGTTAGCACCTTGTACTCGAATAGGAGAGGACGGCGGTTCGAATCCTCCTCCACCCATCCAGGTTTAGAATCTCCTTGGTTTTCCTAAATGGCTCCAGATAAATGATGGGATTCTTCCTCTGAAAGAGGCAGGGCCGATTTTCTTTCCCAGCCTTGCAACAATCCAGGCGTTTGCGCTGTCCCTAACGACCGAGCTATCGACAGGACATTGAACTACATTCTTCCTTCCTTTCTTCTTACTGGATCAACGAACAGCCATTCTCAAAAAACGGAGAAAATAAGGAGTAGAGCTGTAATACTATGTAAGCTAATGTAAAATATTACAATTAAGCTTCGTTGACGGCAGTGTTCCTACTTGCTTTGTTCAGTTAAGGTTAACTATACGTTAGGTGTATTGCATGCCTGTCAGGCGTTACCTCAGAAAAATTGCTTTCTGTGTGTGTGTAATCAGTGTCTTACTAGATTCCTGCAAAAACAGGAAGCACTGAACCGTCTAGAAACTCAGTGATGAAATACAAAGTGCTGGGTAACACGCGGAACATTTTTATTATGCACAGTTTTATCCTCCTGTCTGTTAATTAAAAGTAAACAGTGTTTACAAAAAATGGTTCAAATTGCTGTGAGCACTATGGGACTTAACATCTGAGGTCATCAGTCCCCTAGACTTAGAACTACTTAAACCCAACTAACCTAAGGACATCACACACATCCATGCCCGAGGCAGGATTCGAACCTGCGACCGTAGCAGCAGCGTGGTTCCGGACTGAAGCGCCTAGAACCGTTCGGCCACATAGGACGGCGTTGTGCTAGTGATTCTCATGTTGCTAGGTCCGTCGTTTCTTCTTTCCAATGAATCAGTCTCCCGCAGAAATAAACACTCGTCGTGACGGATGATGCCTGTTAGGAAATCGCTCCCTGTGCAGCCTTTGAGCAGCGAGAGCGTTGCGACCGTCTTCCTCATACACAAGGTGCATGTGAGTGAGTACTGCGAAACTGTACCGGTGCTGTTCCCTCGTATCGTATTGTACTGTACGTCTCTGAATAACACTGAGCAATGAACGGGTCCGCCGTTGATTGATAGTACGTTCTGTCATGGGACGATGTACATACGATACAACAGAGCCACCTTATGGGCAGCTAAAGGAAACAAAAGTTACATCATGACTTCCTAGTAATCGGGCTCGTTCTGCTTGTTTACTTGCAGGAAATAAAGAATGTACCTGTAAATAAACAGCACAGTACGCATGTCAGTTGTGGCTCTGAGCACTATGGGACTCAACTGCTGAGGTCATTAGTCCCCTAGAACTTAGAACTAGTTAAACCTAACTAACCTAAGGACATCACACACATCCATGCCCGAGGCAGGATTCGAACCTGCGACAGTAGCGGTCTCGCGGTTCCAGACTGCAGCGCCAGAACCGCGCGGCCACTTCGGCCGGCATGTCAGTTGTAAATAAGCTGAAAAACAATAATGCTAGACGTAGCAGTAGACAAGTTAAAATCCATATCTCCTTAAGCTGACTTTCCCGACCCCAGACCCCCTACCTCAAATTGTTCAGTGGAGCATTCTCTACGTCATGTTACAATTTTTCTAGCCCTTACGGAAACACCCTGTATAATGTTGGTGCGTGTAAACTGTTGTCCGCAGCTCGTGGTCGTGCGGTAGCGTTCTCGCTTCTCGCACCCACGTTCCCGGGTTCGATTCCCGGCGGGATCAGGGATTTTCTCTGCCTCGTGATGACTTGGTGTTGTGTGATGTCCTTAGGTTAGTTAGGTTTAAGTAGTTCTAAGCTCTAGGGGACTGATGACCGTAGATGTTAAGTCCCATAGTGCTCAAAGCCATTTGAACCATTTTTTTGTAAAATGCTCCTCCATCAAAAGCAAATGCTTTGGTAACATAAAACATCATAAATTACGCTATTAACTGATTTTTATTAGTCATATAATGCATTTTATACTTTTTAGGGATATAAAATGCACACAGGACTAACACTAAATGATGTCCAGTAGCAATTATGTTCAGAATGGCTCTGAGCGCTATGGGGACTTAACTTCTAAGGTCATCAGTCCCCTAGAACTTAGAACTACTTAAACCTAACTAATCTAAGGACATCACACACATCCATGCCCGAGGCAGGATTCGAACCTGCGACCGTAGCGGTGAGCGCTATGGGGACTTAACTTCTAAGGTCATCAGTCCCCTAGAACTTAGAACTACTTAAACCTAACTAATCTAAGGACATCACACACATCCATGCCCGAGGCAGGATTCGAACCTGCGACCGTAGCGGTCGCGCGCCTCCATACTGTAGCGCCTAGAACCACTCGGCCACTCCGGCCGGCTGTAATTATGTGCAAACTCAGTTTCTGTCTTACATACTCATTTATGTTTCTTTCCCTACCAACGTTCCCAATATTACAGGTAATCCTGTCATTTGCTATGTCATTTATGTAGTGTACTAAAGCTACTGAACCATAGTTTTGGTAGAGCACAGCTCTAGGAACGAGACAGCTGGTTTAATGTCAGGTGCTGTGTGACCGCTGGAAACTGGCGTGCGACCGGAGACAGAGAGAAAGTGGTTCGCCAGGCTTTCTAACGGTGAGCGGCACAACAGTCTCTTATTAAGAAAGGAAATGAATTCCCTGTATGACTGCACGATCATTGTGATAATTTTGTGGATAAAATCGTCTAGATCGCTGTTAAAATTTTATTTCTTTATTGCGACGTTTCCGCTACTGCTGTGAACAGATTTCAAAAGGCTTTGAATTTACGGAACAAAGTTCAGTCTTCTAAAATTTCTGATACCTGATGATGATAGCAGCTGAAACAGCATAATGATAAGGAAAATTTTAATAGTAATCTGGACGGTTTTATTCACACAAGAATATGCGTTGGAAAAATGGTGATGTGCCATGGGGAACTTCCTCTGATGAGCTGAGACGGGACTTGCGTGGTGCCGTCAGCAATATTCCAGGCTGCCTTGGTGCCTAAAATGCTGAATATCCGCCAGGAAGTGAAATCAACGAATGACAGCCCTGCATTTCAATTGTATCTATCCTGTTTATTTTAAATAACAAAATATTCAAGACATACGAGTAAAGATGATCTGTTCCCACCGGATCATCTGAGTACATTAACTACTTTGCAGAGTTGCGAGTGTTATAAAATTAGCGTGAAGGGAGGTCCAGCTTCTGTTACTCTGTTACAAACACTCGTAATTCGAGGCACTGTGGAGATGATACTACCCAAAAAACGACACTGGTTCCTGGGCACTCATGAGCAACGGAAGCGTCAGACTTCGTCGTCATAGGTCAGAATAATGATGCACATCATTGGTGAAATGTTGTAATCAGTTACTTTGTTGATTCGCGTTGGATCTTCCTCTACAGCATCAGTTCGTCGCATAGCCAGTTGTACGCAAATAATGAACGCAGAATTTAACATCTACTTCCTAAAAGCAAATCAGTACTGTGTTGTTAATGTTATTTAGTAAAATCCAGTTTTTTCTTGAATTAACGTACTTCATACCAGGACGAAACCAGGTGGACATCTTGCTGATGTCTTTCTATCTGCTGCATGCAGAGTGTTGGGTGTATCCATTGCGCCACAGGGCACAGAGGTGAAAGTAGAGCTTTTTAAGCAGGTCTCGATTTGCTGGATTCCGCAAATGACAGAATATTCACGGACTAGTACAAATCTGTATCACCGACAATGCTACTCACAATTTATTAATAGCAACTATGATTACGGAAGTTAATAAATCAGTCAAGAAGGCTAGGACAGTGTTTCTGCTGGATACAGCGGATAAGCAGTTATTAGCATTTCACTTAGACCCTGAACTGGCATCACTTAGTTCCAAAAATATGAATGTAGAGGAATTATGGGTAAAGTTTAAGCAGACTGTAAATCGTGTTTTGGAGAGTTATGTGCCTAGTAAGTGGATAAAGGATGGAAAAAAACCATCGTGGTTTAAAAACGATATTCGGACGATGCTGATGTAGCAGAGGCTGTTGCACTCTCGGTTCAAAAGAGAACGCACAAATGACGACAAGAGATTGTTAGTAGAGATTCATGCGTTTGTAAAAAAATCTTCGCCTGAAGCAAACAACAATTACCACCGTCACACTTAGCTAATGATCTGGCAGAGAATCTAAGAAAATTCGGGTCTTACGTAAAATCGCCAAGCGGGCCTAAGGCTTCTGTTCAGTCCCTTATTGACCAATTTGGTGTATCAGTTGAAGATAGGAAAACGAAAGCTGAAGTTTTAAATTTCACGTTCAAAAATCGTTCACACAGGAGAATCATACAAACATAGCGTCATTTGACCATCGGACGGACTCCCTTGGCGAAGGGAAACAACTGAAAGATTTGAAAGCAAATAAATCACCAGCTCCAGGTCGAATCCCCATTCGATTTTACAAAGAGTACTCTATAGCATTGGCGCCTTACCTAGAGCAAGTGACTCCAGTAATATAAGAAGGCTAAAAGAAAGAACCCGCAAAATTACAGACCAATATCGCTAACTTCTGTTTGCTGCAGAATCCTTGAACATATTCTCATTTCGAATGTAATAAACTTTCTTGAGACTGAGAAGCTTATGCCCACGAATCAGTATGGTTTTATGGCGAATGGTCGACTTTGGTTTGTTGGGAGAATTTTGGAAAAGAGTGGTTCTCCTGTAAAGGAGAGTGCATATAGAACGCTGGTGAAATGTGTTGTTGAGTACTGCTCGAGTGTTTGGAATCCGTGCCAGGTCTAAATGAAGGTGTGCCAGGTCTAAATAAAGAAATACATCGAAGCAATTTAGAGGTGGTCTGCTATACTTGTTACCACTAGATTAGAACAACACGTAAGTGTTACGGAGACGCTTCAGGAACTCAAATGGAAATCCCTGGAGGGAAGGCGACGCTCTTTTCGAGAAACACTATCGAGGAAATTTAGAGAACCGGCATTTGAAGCCGACTGCCGAACGATTCTACTGCCGCCAACATACACTGCACGGAAAGACCATGAAGATAGATGCGAGAAATTAGGGCTCACACGGAGGCATATAGGCAGTTGTTTTCCCTCCCCCTGTTTGCGAGTGGAACAGGAAAGGAAATGACTAGTACTGGTACCGGTTACCCTCTGCCATGCACCGTAGGGTGGCTTGCCGAGTATCTATGTAGATGTAAATGAAGATGTAGAATTAGAACACGCCAAAAAAAGAGTGACGCCTTTTATAACACGCTTGTTTAGTAAGCACGAGAGCAGAACTTTGTTACTCACCAGACTTCACAGGTAGATGCTACAAGACAGGCGTTATGTGTCACACGCTAGTTTACTGTTAAGAGAAAGGGTGCTCAAAAAAATGTCAGGCGGCGTATTGTATCATTGGAATTAGATCCCATGATAACACCTCCACAATCCCACAAATATTGGCACTAAAGCAATAAAATCTTTTCTGAAACCAGAAATATGTCAACATCGAATCTAACATCAGTAAGATGTTGAAATTTTCTTTCAGAAGATATTTATCTAGCGTGTAGTGTTTAATGTCATTGAAACATGGGCGATAAACAGCACAAAATGAAGAGAACACAAGTTTTTAATAAACATGCTACAGAAGAATGCTGAAGATTAGATGAGTAAATTCGGTAACTAATGAAGATGTAATCTAAATGACGAGTAAAGGAGTTAATGGCACAGCTTGACCTACACAAGGGACGCTTTGACAGGAGAGATATAAAGGCCACGAGAAGTAGTTAATGTGTTGCTGGAGGAAACTGTGGGAGGCAAAACTGTAGAGGAAGGGCAATACTTGACTACAGTAAACATGTTGAATTGGATGTAGGTAAAAGTTGATGGTCAGAGGACAGAATGGATAGCGAGAGATGTTTCCAGTAACCAGTCTTCGGACTCAAGAACACAACAACACAGGTCTCTTATGGCCTCTGTGGTTGTGTTCTGTTAGTTAGTCATAGGTGTGACAAATTTGGTTGAAATTACTCAAGACGATTCAAAGCTATGCAGGAACACAAACACACACGTACTAACCCATATGTGTTTCACAGTCAGGGAGAGGTAGAGCATTCCTGGACAGTGGGAGTAATGATAAAGTGGCAGAGAGTGCCTAATAGCGGAACGCCTAGAGCAGATCTGCAGTGTACGTTTATTAGGTGAGAGGAATAGCGCGCTGGCCCCCTTAAAGACCGTAAAAAAGAAGGAAATCTGCACTTCGGATAACTGACGAATTCAAACACCTCATGAATCTCACAGACGCTCCACATCGGACATACAAACTACACTTTGTGCCTAAAAATCATATTATATACAAGCAGAAGCGGAACAGTCAGTCCATATGTCAGAAATTTTAAACTCATACTTGCCTATACATTAACAGACAGCAAAAATAGAACAGCTGTCCTACAGAAAAGATTGTGTGATATTGGCATTGGCAAAGTAAAGGCCGCAGCTCATCCCATTGTCCCAGACGATGAACCGGACCTGTACTTCCTACTACCTACAACCGTAATTGAACCACAAAGGAAACAGAAAGTAATTTTTTACTAAATGGGGGTAAATGATTTGGAACCACGAAAAATAACACCGAAACTATGTTACTTCAAACATCGTCAAAAAAGCCGTGACGTGTATCAGATCAGGATCCACTGTACACTGTAGCATAACAGTGCAAATGACGAAGCTTATTATTGGCACACTACTGCCCACTATAGCAGATATCTTCAACCACTTCTTAACTGCAAGTGTTTCCCTCGGGCCTGGAAACGGGGACTAGTTAATCCATTACCTAAAAAAGACGTTGCCACAGCACTCTCTGATTACTGAACTATTTGCAGTTTTCGTACGCTGTCCTAAGCCACAGAATTTATAGTCCACGACCAGCCAACAAACTACCCAACTACAAACAACTGACGAGACGAATGCCAATCAGGTTTTCGGAAGCATCGCAACACAACATCTACCTTAATAAAGGCAACAGACGACCTGAAGCTTGCCATGGATACACAAGAGGCAGGTATTATGTGCTCCTAGACTACAGAAAAACCTATACCACTGTCGACTTTAGCAGTCTGAATTGCTCACCATTTGCAATGCAGTGGCGTCACTCATACCTGACGTCTCGCCAGCAATGCGTCAGGTACGGCATCTTAAAGTCACAATGGAGGCCGGAAATATCAGACGTCCCCCAGGGTTCGGTATTAGGTCCTATAATCGTTATATTGTACCTTAATGGTGTGACATCAGTTTTATTCTGCCGCAAACACCACATGTCAGTTGATGAACTCCAGTTGTATCAAAGTGCAAAACCAATAAACCTAAAGACAGCTATCGAGAATCTCAATATCGACATGTGTGCATTATCAAACTTGGCTCAGTACATATGGATAAAACTCAACCCGTCCAAAACCCAAGCGATACTGGTTGGTCATTCTAGCGTTATTACCTCAAAATATCGGAAATCCCTACCATGTTCAAACCTAGATGGGACAAATTTCAACTTCTCTGCTTCAGCAAAGAGTCTAGGAGTAATAGTAAACGAAAAGCTAAAGTGGACTGAGCACGTAATTGTAATGTGCTAGAAGGCATCAGCATCTCCCCAAGCTCTACAAAAATATTAAAAGCCCTTCCCTCTCAACCTGAAAAAGAAACTTTTACAGACTCTTATACTTTCAGTTACTGATTAAAGCAGTGTTATCCTTCTAGGCTTTTTGTCAGGAAAGCTCGCGGTGCCTGGAACTGGTTATTAATCCATGTGTTGGTTATATCAGTGATGTTCGACTTTTGATCACATTTCACCATTACATGCACAGCTATCCTAGCGTGTTGAGATGAGCGCACAGACTGTTGTACCCTCTGTCTTTGTCAATGTCTTACCACTGAACGATGTCCCTTATTTGTCTCCTCGACTTTAACGCTGTTGTCTGAACAACATAGCAGAAACATCCGATCCCCTCAAAACAAAATCCTTTATGTCGCTCTCCATCAATCAGCCACTTGCAACAAGTCATTCTGAGCCTCGTCTCTGTAATAACAACCAGCACGATAATAGAGAAATGAATAATGTCTCCAGCTTCAGAAGACAGTTAATGACACTTCTACTAAATCAACAATAAGGATTCTCATTCTACCTGCACACACTCGTTATCCTTGTACATCCCTCTTTCCATCCTGATCTTCCTCATTTCGGAGTATTCTTAACCGATGCAGTCTCCCTAAATTTCCTTTTCTCGGAACACTTTACGTTAGGAAACATCACTTTTGAACACCTATAAGTTCTTTTAGGATACACCAATTTTGTGCACGTATAAGTTCTTATGTCTGCCAGCACCATTGTTGTTGTTAATGCACTACAAGGTGCATTCAAGTTCTAAGGCCTCCGAATTTTTTTCTAATTAACTACTCACCCGAAATCCATGAACCTGGCGTTACTTCTCGACGTAATCGCCCTGCAGACGTACACAATTTTCACAACGCTGACGCCATGATTACATGGCAGCGGCGAAGGCTTCTTTAGGAGTCTGTTTTGACCACTGGAAAGTCTCTGAGGCAATAGCAGCATGGCTGGTGAATGTGCGGCCACGGAGAGTGTCTTTCATTGTTGGAAAAAGCCAAAAGTCACTAGGAGCCAGGTCAGGTGAGTAGGGAGCATGAGGAATCACTTCAAAGTTGTTATCACGAAGAAACTGTTGCGTAACGTTAGCTCGATGTGCGGGTGCGTTGTCTTGGTGAAACAGCACATGCGGAGCCCTTCCCGGACGTTTTTGTTGCAGTGCAGGAAGGAATTTGTTCTTCAAAACATTTTCGTAGGATGCACCTGTTACCGTAGTGCCCTTTGGAACGCAATGGGTAAGGATTACGCCCTCGCTGTCCCAGAACATGGACACCATCATTTTTTCAGCACTGGCAGTTACCCAAAATTTTTTTGGTGGAGGTGAATCTGTGTGCTTCCATTGATCTGACTGGCGCTTTGTTTCTGGATTGAAAAATGGCATCCACGTCTCATCCATTGTCACAACCGATGAAAAGAAAGTCCCATTCATGCTGTCGTTGCACGTCAACATTGCTTGGCAACATGCCACACGGGCAGCCATGTGGTCGTCCGTCAGCATTCGTGGCACCCACCTCGATGACACTTTTCGCATTTTCAGGTCGTCATGCAGGATTGTGTGCACAGAACCCACAGAAATGCCAACTCTGGAGGCGTTCTGTTCAACAGTCATTCGGCGATCCCCCAAAACAATACTCTCCACTTTCTCGATCATGTCATCAGACCGGCTTGTGCGAGCCCGAGGTTGTTTCGGTTTGTTGTCACATGATGTTCTGCCTTCATTAAACTGTCGCACCCACGAACGCACTTTCGACACATCCATAACTCCATCACCACATGTCTCCTTCAACTGTCGATGAATTTCAATTGGTTTCACACCACGCAAATTCAGAAAACGAATGATTGCACGCTGTTCAAGCAAGGAAAACGCCGCCATTTTAAGTATTTAAAACAGTTCTCATTCGCGCCGCTGGCGGTAAAATTACATCTGCCATATGGTGCTGCCATCTCTGGGATGTATTGACAATGAACGTGGCCTCATTTTAAAACAATGCGCATGTTTCTATCTCTTTCCAGTCCGGAGAAAAAAAATCGGAGGCCTTAGAACTTGAATGCACCTCGTATTACTGTCATTACTACTATCATTATTTTTAACGGATTCTCCCAATAAGTGAATGACGTTAAGCAAATTACTCAATCATCTTTCCTTTGGGTTCTTCTTGTTGTTCCAGTAGCCTTCCATTCTTTCCGAGAAGGCTTGTTTACTTTCTTCCAACTACTTTGGTCACTACTGTCTTTGTTTTGGGTGCTCTGATGTAACTTCCCATTTGTCCACTTTGCGTCTCAAGGTGTCTCTTCCTAAAACGTTGGTTGGCCTTACATTTGTGTTGTTGAAGTCCTTTCTAATATCGTTGAATGAAGGTGTTACGTAGTCTATCATCCGCTTTGTCAATCGCTTTCTACTAGTCTGTAGAGGTGAACAAAGAACTTCATTCGCCTTTCCTTAATGTCAGTTTCGATAATTGAAGATTTTTCTCTTGTTTTTGTTGATTACAGCCTGTAACTGTCTTAGATATGTCTTGTTCTCACAGTTTCGCTAATGTACATTCTCTCTTCTTTTTTATTTCTTCAAGTTCGTGTTTTCTGTTAAGCGTCAGTGTATCGCTTGCGCTGAGAAGAGTTAATTTTATGAGCGTTGTAGTGCAGTTTTTTTATTGTAGAATTTTTGCACAAGCCTAATGCTTTCTTTGAATTTCTCGAGGTGATTTCGCAGTGAGGCTTTTAGGAGGCCTCTCAGTTCGAAGAATTCTCTGAAGTATTTTAATTGCGATACACTACTGATTTTAGCGTATTTTGTTATCAGGTTCAAATGGCTTTGAGCACTATGGGACTTAACATGTATGGTCATCAGTCCCCTAGAACTTAGAACTGCTTAAACCTAACTAACCTAAGGACATCACACACGTCCATGCCCGAGGCAGGATTCGAACCTGCGACCATAGCAGTCGCGCGGCTCCGGACTGAGCGCCTAGAACCGCTAGACCACCGCGGCCGGCTTGTTATCAGGCTCGTGGTTTTCGTCTGTGAACATTAGAATTCAGTTTTCTCAAACGACATTTGTAACCCTACTTGTTCTGCAAATTCTTTAAGTGTCTCGAGTTGTTTGACGGCAGTCTCTTCGTCTTCTGCCAGTATCGGCAGCCCGTCGGCAAATGCGATGTATGGTATGTAGAGGAGTTTTTGGGAAAGATCAGTAGATTGGCATCCAAAACTTACTTTTCTTGAGTTCTTTCTCCCATTCTTCCATAATCTTGTCAAGGACGACGTTGAACAGAATAGAAGAGATTCCATTTCCTTGTCTCGGACCTATCTGAATGTCAAAGGTTTCTGAGGTTTCCCCAATAAATTTTATTTCAGATTTCGTGCCAGTTAGTTCTGTTTTATGCGTTCTCGTTTGAGGGATCTAATCCCTCTCTTTTAAAATTTGGAACAATTAGGGCCAGCCTACCTATTCGTACGCCTTTTTGGAATCTGCTAATCAGCTCACTAGTGGTATTTCTCTGAGTGCTCGTATTTTGAGTATGGTTTTGAGGTAAGAAAATTTATTCTGGGCATGGCCTGTTTAGCCTCAATGCTGCTTGATATTATACTAATTTAGATTTTGGGTGCTTTTGTGTGCTATTTTGTAGGTGACGGGTAAGAGGGAGAACCCTCTATAGTCGTTTACATATAATTTGTTGCCTCTTTTGCGTAGTAGATAGATTAGACCAATCGGTTTGCCAAATGTTTCATATTATTTGTGTAATTTCTTGGAGTGACATAGGTGCCTAAATTTTTCAAGAGTTCGCCAACAATTCCGTCTTCCCCTGATGCCTTGTTGTTTTTAAGTTTCATGATGTGTGAATAAACTCCTTCTTGTGTTGATGGTGACGAACTATCTGTTGTGATTCCTGGTCGTATTTTCGGGAATCTCTCTTTCAGTTCCGGACAATTTAAAAGTTGTGAATAATTTTTGGCTAGTTCATGGCGATTTTCTTCATTTTTAAAAGCTAATTTACCATCTTGCTTTAGAAAGCTGAGGTTCAGTGGTGAAATCCCTTTGATTTGCTTCTCGAAGGTCTTGTAGATATCTTACGTGTTGTAATTTTTGAAGTCGTCTTCAACTAACTACAGTTGGTCATTAACATATTTTCCTTTATCTTGCGTCGCAATCTTCGACGTTTGCTTGCGAAGTTACAGGAATCGCTTCTGTGTTTCTTCTGATTTATTGCAGTTGTGAGGTTGAAATGCACTTTTTCTTTCTTCCAGTGAGGTTTCACATTCTTGATTACAGCAATGGTGCTTTGGTTTCTTGTCATTTTATTATTATTATCACTGTTATCACTATTCGTGACAGCAGCTGCAGTGGCACATGTACTTATAGTATTAACTTCATTAGTTCATGGTCGGTATAATATGTTCATAATGCAACTTCCGACACTCACATCATTTTAATACTAGTTGTCATATTAAAACTGTTATTCCATAGGTAACTACGGTGTAAACAAGGTACTGTATATGTGAAACCCAGGCACGATGTAAGAAAGGCCTTAATCAGATCATGTTACATAAACAAATACGTAAAATAAAGTGGTAGTACAGAAGGAAGAGAAATAACGCTGTGATGTTGGAAGAAAGGGATAAGAATCAAGTTGACAGTGAGACAATGCCATTGATCTGTCGTCGAACAGTAATAGCATAGCCGAACTGTGCCGAGGCGGAAACTACGCCAATGATGACAGTTGCAAACGGCAGCGTGATTTTACATGAGGCACAGTTTACTGCGTTTTTATCTGTTAGAATATAGCTGAATCATAGAAGTGGCTGGAGAAAGTTTTAGAGTTATGTGTAGGTGCAATTAAGACTCTGAACATATCAGATCTCGTGTTGCACAAGTGAACTATTACCGGTATTCGATATACAAAGATACTGCGGAGCACAGTAACAAGTAGAAACAGAGCCGGTCACTTTCATGTCGCTGTCTGGACGCATCCATTATACTCGGCCACTGGATATTTCCGAACGCTACAACAATGGTAGAGCGTAGTCGGGATGGGGTGTGGTTCAGGTGCTCCAAAAACGTATACAAAATATCAACCCACGACAGACCTCATACAACATGGTACTTCATCGATGCACTTTATGAGTGCTAAATCTATTGTTGTACTATTAGTTGTTGCCTAGCAGCATCAGATAAACATACACAACTGGCCTTTAAAATTGCTACACCATGAAGAAATGTAGATGATAAACGAAAATTCATTGGACAAATATATTGTACCAGAACTGACATGTGATAACATTTTCACGCAATTTGGGTGCATGTTGTTGTTGTTGTGGTCTTCAGTCCTGAGACTGGTTTGATGCAGCTCTCCATGCTACTCTATCCTGTGCAAGCTTCTTCATCTCCCAGTACCTACTGCAACCTAGATCCTTCTGAATCTGCTTAGTGTATTGATCTCTTGGTCTCCCTCTACGATTTTTACCCTCCACGCTGCCCTCCAATGCTAAATTTGTGATCCCTTGATGCCTCAAAACATGTCCTACCAACCGATCCCTTCTTCTAGTCAAGTTGTGCCACAAACTTCTCTTCTCCCCAATCCTATTCAATACCTCCTCATTAGTTACGTGATCTACCCACCTTATCTTCAGCATTCTTCTGTAGCACCACATTTCGAAAGCTTCTATTCTCTTCTTGTCCAAACTAGTTATCGTCCATGTTTCACTTCCATGCATGGCTACACTCCATACAAATACTTTCAGAAACGACTTCCTCACACTTAAATATATATTCGATGTTAACAAATTTCTCTTCTTCAGAAACGATTTCCTTGCCATTGCCAGTCTACATTTTATATCCTCTCTACTTCGACCATCATCAGTTATTTTACTCCCTAAATAGCAAAACTCCTTTACTACTTTAAGTGTCTCATTTCCTAATCTAATTCCCTCAGCATCACCCGATTTAATTTGACTACATTCCATTATCCTCGTTTTGCTTTTGTTGATGATCATCTTATATCCCCCTTTCAAGACACTGTCCATTCCGTTCAACTGCTCTTCCAAGTCCTTTGCTGTCTCTGACAGAATTACAATGTCATCGGCGAACCTCAAAGTTTTTACTTCTTCTCCATGAATTTTAATACCTACTCCGAATTTTTCTTTTGTTTCCTTTACTGCTTGCTCAATATACAGATTGAATAACATCGGGGAGAATCTACAACCCTGTCTCACTCCTTTCCCAACCACTGCTTCCCTTTCATGCCCCTCGACTCTTATAACTGCCATCTGATTTCTGTACAAATTGTAAATAGCCTTTCGCTCCCTGTATTTTATACCTGCCACCTTCAGAATTTGAAAGAGAGTATTCCAGTTAACATTGTCAAAAGCTTTCTCTCAGTCTACAAATGCTAGAAACGTAGGTTTGCCTTTTCTTAATCTTTCTTCTAAGATAAGTCGTAAGGTTAGTATTGCCTCACGTGTTCCAACATTTCTACGGAATCCAAACTGATCTTCCCCGAGGTCCGTTTCTACCAGTTTTTCCATTCGTCTGTAAAGAATTCGCGTTAGTATTTTGCAGCTGTGACTTATTAAACTGATAGTTCGGTAATTTTCACATCTGTCGACACCTGCTTTCTTTGGGATTGGAATTATTATATTCTTCTTGAAGTCTGAGGGTATTTCGCCTGTCTCATACATCTAGCTCACCAGATGGTAGAGTTTTGTCATGACTGGCTCTCCCAAGGCCATCAGTAGTTCTAATGGAATGTTGTCTACTCCCGGGGCCTTGTTTCGACTCAGGTCTTTCAGTGCTCTGTCAAACTCTTCACGCAGTATCTTATCTCCCATTTCGTCTTCATCTACATCCTCTTCCATTTCCATAATGTTGTCCTCAAGTACATCGCCCTTGAATAAACCCTCTATATACTCCTTCCACCTTTCTGCTTTCCCTTCTTTGCTTAGAACTGGGTTGCCATCTGAGCTCTTGATACTCATACAAGTGGTTCTCTTCTCTCCAAAGGTCTCTTTAATTTTCCTGTAGGCAGTATCTACCTTACCCCTAGTGAGACAAGCCTCTACATCCTTACATTTGTCCTCTAGCCATCCCTGCTTAGCCATTTTCCACTTCCTGTCGACCTCATTTTCGAGACGTTTGTATTCCTTTTTGCCTGCTTCATTTACTGCATTTTTATATTTTCTCCTTTCATCAATTAAATTCAATATTTCTTCTGTTACCCAAGGATTTCTATTAGCCCTCGTCTTTTTACCTACTTGATCGTCTGCTGCCTTCACTACTTCATCTCTCATAGCTACCCATTCTTCTTCTACTGTATTTCTTTCCCCCATTGCTGTCAATTGTTCCCTTATGCTCTCTCTGAAACTCTCTACAACCTCTGGCTCTTTCAGTTTATCCAGGTCCCATCTCCTCAGATTCCCACCTTTTTGTAGTTTCTTCAGTTTCAATCTGCAGTTCATAACCAATAGATTGTGGTCAGAATGCTCATCTGCCCCTGGAAATGTCTTACAATTTAAAACCTGGTTCCTAAATCTCTGTCTAACCATTATATAATCTATCTGATACCTACTAGTATCTCCAGGATTCTTCCAGGTATACAACCTTCTTTTATGATTCTTGAACCAAGTGTTAGCTATGATTAAGTTATGCTCTCTGCAAAATTCTACAAGGCGGCTTCCTCTTTCATTTCTTCCCCCAATCCATATTCACCTACTATGTTTCCTTCTCTCCCTTTTCCCACCCATGACTATTAAATTTTCGTCTCCCTTCACTACCTGAATAATTTCTTTTATCTCGTCATACATTTCATCTATTTCTTCATCATCTGCAGAGCTAGTTGGCACATAAACTTGTACTACTGTAGTAAGCATGGGCTTTGTGTCTATCTTGGCCACAATAATGCGTTCACTATGCTGTTTGTAGTAGCTAACCCGCACTCCTATTTTTTTATTCATTATTAAACCTACTCCTGCTATGAAACGTCCCCTTTGAACAATTATACAGGACTGTGCTTAACCTGACACACAATATTTTTAGCGCAACGCAATCTGACTTTCAAAATTCCATACTAAAGAATGGCCCTGACAAACATTAAACTATACCTTTCACAAATCACTTACCTCACAAAAATCTTCGCTGCTCAAGCTACTGCAATACAGCGAGCGCCACTACCGCCAGCTAAATAAAAGATTCAAACTACTGAAGGCACTAACTACTGATAGGGATAGTTAGCAAATGAAAGATATTAATGGAGAACAAACAATGTATTTACCTTGATATCATCATATATAAATATAGCAGTTCATTACAAATTACAAATCTCCGCCATCTCTCTCCCCACATCCACCACTGCTGGCGGCTCACCTCCAACTGCGCAACGCTACGCGCAGTTCACATCCAGCTGTCGCTGCCCAACACTACAATGGCAGACAACAATGCAAACCAGCCACAGACCGCACACAGCACAGCCAGTGATTTTCATATTGAGCGCTACGTAACGTTGCCAATAAGAAAACATAAACAGCCTACTTACATAGAGAAAACATAAACAGCCTACTTACATAGAGAAAACATAAACAGCCTACTTACACTGCATTACCCCTATTTGATTTTGTATTTATAACCCTGTAATCACCTGACCAAAAGTCTTGTTCCTCCTGCCACCGAACTTCACTAATTCCCACTATATCTAATTTTAACGCATCCATTTCCCTTTTCAAATTTTCTAACCTACCTGCCCGATTAAGGGATCTGACATTCCACGCTCCGATCCGTAGAACGCCAGTTTTCGTTCTCCTGATAACGACGTCCTCTTGAGTAGTCCCCGCCCGGAGATCCGAATGGGGGACTATTTTACCTCCGGAATATTTTACCCAAGAGGACGCCATCATCATTTAATCATACAGTAAAGCTGCATGTCCTCGGGAAAAATTACGGCTGTAGTTTCCCCTTGCTTTCAGCCGTTCGCAGTACCAGCACAGCAAGGCCGTTTTGGTTAATGTTACAAGGCCAGATCAGTCAATCATCCAGACTGTTGCCCCTGCAACTACTGAAAAGGCTGCTGCCCCTCTTCAGGAACCACATGTTTGTCTGGCCTCTCTACAGATACCCCTCCGTTGTGGTTGCACCTACGGTACGGCCATCTGTATCGCTGAGGCACGCAAGCCTCCCCACCAACGGCAAGGTCCATGGTTCATGGGGGGGTTGGGTGCATAGATCCTGAGAAATCAGTATCCAGATCAACCACCTCTAGCCGTAATAACAGTCTTGATACGCCTGGCCATTGAGTGAAACAGATCTTGGCCAGCCGGAGCGGCCGTGCGGTTCTAGGCGCTACAGTCTGCAACGGAGCGACCGCTACGGTCGCAGGTTCGAATCCTGCCTCAGGCATGGATGTGTTTGATGTCCTTAGGTTAGTTAGGTTTAATTAGTTCTAAGTTCTAGGCGACTGGTGACCTCAGAAGTTAAGTCGCTTAGTCATCAGAGCCATTTCAAACAGAGCTGGTCTTACGTTAAATCAGTAAGTGGCTCGAAACAGCATATCCAGACACTACGGGATGATGATGGCATTGAAACAGAGGATGACACGCGTAAAGCTGAAATACTAAACACCTTTTTCCAAAGCTGTTTCACAGAGGAAGACCGCACTGCAGTTCCTTCTCTAAATCCTCGCACAAACGAAAAAATGGCTGACATCGAAATAAGTGTCCAAGGAATAGAAAAGCAACTGGAATCACTCAATAGAGGAAAGTCCACTGGACCTGACGGGATACCAATTCGATTCTACACAGAGTACGCAAAAGAACTTGCCCCCTTCTAACAGCCGTGTACCGCAAGTCTCTAGAGGAACGGAGGGTTCCAAATGATTGGAAAAGAGCACAGATAGTCCCAGTCTTCAAGAAGGGTCGTCGAGCAGATGCGCAAAACTATAGACCTATATCTCTTACGTCGATCTCTTGTAGAATTTTAGAACATGTTTTTTGCTCGGGTATCATGTCATTTCTGGAAACCCAGAATCTACTATGTAGGAATCAACATGGATTCCGGAAACCGCGATCGTGTGAGACCCAACTCGCCTTATTTGTTCATGAGACCCAGAAAATATTAGATACAGTCTCCCAGGTAGATGCTATTTTTCTTGACTTCCGGAAGGCGTTCGATACAGTTCCGCACTGTCGCCTGATAAACAAAGTAAGAGCCTACGGAATATCAGACCAGCTGTGTGGCTGGATTGAAGAGTTTTTAGCAAACAGAACACAGCATGTTGTTATCAATGGAGAGACGTCTACAGACGTTAAAGTAACCTCTGGCGTGCCACAGGGGAGTGTTATGGGACCATTGCTTTTCACAATATATATAAATGACTTAGTAGATAGTGTCGGAAGTTCCATGCGGCTTTTCGCGGATGATGCTGTAGTATACAGAGAAGTTGCAGCATTAGAAAATTGTAGCGAAATGCAGGAAGATCTGCAGCGGATAGGCACTTGGTGCAGGGAGTGGCAACTGACCCTTAACATAGACAAATGTGATGTATTGCGAATACATAGAAAGAAGGATCCTTTATTGTATGATTATATGATAGCGGAACAAACACTGGTAGCAGTTACTTCTGTAAAATATCTGGGAGCATGCGTGCGGAACGATTTGAAGTGGAATGATCATATAAAATTAATTGTTGGTAAGGCGGGTACCAGGTTGAGATTCATTGGGAGAGTGCTTAGAAAATGTAGTCCATCAACAAAGGAGGTGGCTTACAAAACACTCGTTCGACCTATACTTGAGTATTGCTCATCAGTGTGGGATCCGTACCAGATCGGTCTGACGGAGGAGATAGAGAAGATCCAAAGAAGAGCGGCGCGTTTCGTCACAGGGTTATTTGGTAACCGTGATAGCGTTACGGAGATGTTTAATAAACTCAAGTGGCAGACTCTGCAAGAGAGGCGCACTGCATCGCAGTGTAGCTTGCTCGCCAGGTTTCGAGAGGGTGTGTTTCTGGATGAGGTATCGAATATATTGCTTCCCCCTACTTATACCTCCCGAGGAGATCACGAATGTAAAATTAGAGAGATTAGAGGGCGCACGGAGGCTTTCAGACAGTCGTTCTTCCCGTGAACCATACGCGACTGGAACAGGAAAGGGAGGTAATGACAGTGGCACGTAAAGTGCCCTCCGCCACACACCGTTGGGTGGCTTGCGGAGTATCAATGTAGATGTAGATGTAGCTTGGATGGCGTGTACAGGTACAGCTGTCCATGCAGCTTCAACACGATACCACAGTTCATAAAGAGTAGTGACTGGCGTATTGTAAAGAGCCAGTTACGCGGCCACCATTGACCAGAGGTTTTCAGTTGGTGAGAGATCTGGAGAATATACTGGCCAGGACAGCAGTCGAACATGTATTGTATCCAGAAAGGCCCGTACAGGACCTGCAACATGCGGTCGTGCATTATCCTGCCGAAAAGTAGGGCTTCGCACGGATCGAATGAAGGGTACAGCGCCTGCACCGGTGGCCGTGCGGTTCTAGCGCTTCAGTCCGGAACCGCGTGACTACTACGGTCGCAGGTTCGAATCCTGCCTCGGGCATGGATGTGTGTGACGTGCTTAAGTTAGTTAGGTTTAAGTAGTTCTAAGTGCTAGGGGACTGATGACCTCAGATGTTAAGTCCCATAGTGCTCAGAGCCATTTGAACCATTTGAAGGGTACAGCCACGGGTCGTAACACATCTGAAATGTAACGTCCATTGTTCAAAGTGCCGTCAGTGCTAACAAGAGGTGGCCGAGACGTGTAACCAATAGCACCCCATTCCATAACGCAGGGTGATACGCCAGTATGCCGATGACGAATACACGCTTCCCATGTGCGTTCACCGCGATGTCGCCAAACACTGATGCGACCATCATGATGCTGTAAACAGGACCTAGATTCATCTGAAAAAATGACGTATTGCCATTCGTGCACCCAGGTTCGTCGTTGAGTACACCATCGCAGGCGCTCTGTCCGCGATGCAGCGTCAAGGGTAACTGCAACCATCGTCTCCGAGCTGATAGTCCATGCTGCTGCAAACGTCGTCGAACTGTTCATGCAGATGGTGGTTGTCTTGCAAACGTCCCCGTCTGTTGACTCAGGAATCGAGACGTGGCTGCACAATCCGTTACAGCCAAGCGGATAAGATGCCTGTCATATCGACCGCTAGTGATACGAGACCGTTGGGATCCAGCACGGCAGTCCGTATTACCCTCGTTGAACCCACCGATTCCATATTCTGCTAACAGTCATTGGATCTCGACCAACGCGAGCAGCAATGTCGCGATACGATAAACTGCAATCGCGATAGGCTACAAGCCAACCTACATCAAAGTCGGAAACGTGATGGTACGCATTTCTCCTCCTTACACGAGGCATCACAACTACGTTTCACCAGGCAACGGCGGTCAACTGTTGTTTGTGTATGAGAAATCGGTTGGAAACTTTCCTCATGTCAGCACGTTGTAGGTGTCGCCACCGGCGCCATTCTTGTGTGAATGCTGTGAAAAGCTAACCATTAGCATATCACAGCATCTTTCCTCCTGTCGGTTAAATTTCGCGTCTGTAGCACGTCATATTCGTGGTGTAGCAATTTTAATGGCCAGTAGTGTAGGCTATATTTGAGTTTGACAGCAGCCCATCTGCTATCAGTTGAACCAACCCCCCCTCCAGCTCCCCTTTCTGTTCCCCATTGTAGTTCGTCCGGTAATCAATGTCTCCATAAGATTCAACCAATCTGATGTATCCTAGACGCATTTTGTCAGTTTCATGGTGCCAGACATCGTCGTAATATTTCTGGCTATGCAGCCATCATATTTATGTGCAAGAAGATCTTCTTAGAGCAGTTGAGAAGGCGGCGGTGGGAAGATGACGTAATACGGTGTGTAGTACCGATGACAGATGGTTTGTTCGATTCGCGTATCGTGAGAAAGAGCGGCTAAATTGTGGCCCTCCACCACGATTGACTGCTGCGTTCGGCAGTTGTGAGCCAAAATGATTATCTTCTGTTATTAATATTAGTCAAACTAAACAGCGTATACCTGAATTTCAAATTAAAACATCTCTCAAGAGCGTACTATCAATCCATTATTTTACAAGTATCAGTAACCAGCAGAATAATAAACAACATCTAACCGAAAAGGCAGACAAAGCACTTCGGTGATCTTCGGATCGCGCCTATGTAGGATACTGGGCGTAGTGGTTCAGCAGTGTCGCAGGACAGACACGTTGTCTGCCGCGGCATCAGTTAAGATTTAATTTGCAATGTCTAGTTCGTAAATGTGAGAGCTGGTTTGGCAGTCATGAGGGACGGACATGTTTTTTGCCGTGGTCGGTGCCAGTTAAGGCTTTATTAGCAATTTCTCGTTATTTGGAGATGTAGTTGAGAACTGTATGATAGTAATTACGTCAATACGCAGTTCATAGATTTGTTAAACAATGTAAATTATTTCTGACTTTAAAGTAGAATGTAACTATGCAGTTTCTCGTGTTCTGATAGTAAAAAGCGAGTTGTATCCCGCATAAGCAAAGTAATTAGAAATTTAATTATTTCTGAAATATTTGTTCTTCGCTAAGAGTTGATTGCAGCCTTAAAATAATGGATTCACGACATACGTACTGTTTCCTGAGCAGGGGTTCGCAACTATAGAAGATTGCAGGTTTGTGAACGTTTATTAGAACTTATGCATTCCACTCAGTGCTGTGGAAGCAATAGGCACCTCGCGTGCACTGCAATCTTAGTACAGATGAGATCAGTGACACGTCATCTCTGGTAACACAGAGGAAGTATAAAGGAGAGAAGTTTTCGAGGGAAGGGGTTTCTCAAACGCACGTGTATCTCACCCTCTCTCTCTATCCCTGCCACTGTTTTGCAATCGCCGTACCGTCTTACTCTCAAACCTATTGATTATTTGACACCTGCAGAGGGCACGAACATACTACGTGGTCACTGGATTACCTGTAATAGATCCAGTCCTGGAACAAAATATAATCACGCCAACGTATTTGCGTTTTGCTAAGTTACTAACGTTTCCTACCGTCTTTGTGCGACCGTGTGTAGTCACGTTAACACGTCTGGAAAGGTGACGGGCCGGCCGCTGTAGCCGAGCGTTTCTAGGCGCTTCAGTCCGGAACCGCGCTGCTGCTACGGTCGCAGGTTCGAATCTTGCCTCGGGTATGGATGTGTTCTGTCCTTAGGTTGGTTAGGTTTGAGCAGTTCTAAGTCCGGTGGACTGATGATCTCAGATGTTAAGTCCCATAGTGCTTAGAGCCATTTGAACCATTTTTTTAAGGTGACCATCATCGTCTCCGAATTGTTCCGTTACCATACGCGGTACACAATGCTATAAAGCGTGGTCATATCTTTCCACATATAGCATTTTCTGCCCCGTACTTCACTGACGGCCTGTACATGATTGCAGGTAAAGTTTTGAGGCAGTCGCCAGATCCCACTGGATTAATATAAGGTATGACATGATTCATCACTCCAAATCGTTCGTTTCCAGTCCATCCACAGTCAACTGACGTCACTCTATACATCACCTCAAGTATCGATTGAAGTGGTGTAAAGATGGCCTACGGAGGTGGTGAGAGGTGGCCTATGGAGATTTGTAGCTTACGAGCAGCTGCTCGCCCGTTGTATCCCATTCTTTTAATTCCCTACGGACAGTCATTATGTTACGTGGACTGCTGGTAGCGCTAAAGGACTTAAATGTGATTTCTTCCACTGATTTTATTCGATTTTTTACAACAAAGGTCTACTTGATCTTGGTTTACCTGTGATTGCTCCTTTGCTTTTCTGCTCCACAATCTCATCGCCAACGGCCGACTTGGGACGCTGTAAAAGCCCCGAAATGTCCCTGGTGGAATTCTTACTCAGCTGACATTCAATCGTTCGCGTTAGAAGTCGCTAAGCTCTCCTGAACTATCCACCTTTGCGTTGATGCATGTCTATTGACGATGTAATAGTTCCCGGATCCTTTCATACTGGAGGGCCTGGATCTTATCACATACAGTGCTCAATTCCGCATTACATGGGGGTGTCGAGGTGCTTTTGATCAGTTAATGTGTACATATGAGGGTGAGTCAAATGAAAACCTTAAATTTGTAATAACAAATCAAAATGTCTCGCCGTTATCCTATAAGTTGGTAAGCGTGCTACAAACAGCGTGCAGAATGGCCTTTAGGTGGCAGCATAGTGCAGATGCACACATACCGCCGCATTATCAGTATAAAGATGGCCGCCTCACTTGCGACTTGCACCAGGGAAGAACAGCGTTCTGTTATTCGGTTTTTGCGTAGTGAAGGTGTGAATCATATTGAAATTCATCGACGAATGAAGGTTCAGTACGGTGATGCATGTTTGTCACAGCAGCAGGTCTACGAATAGAGTAGGAAGTTTGCAAATGGTGTGACTTCAGTGTAAGATGCTCCTCGTCCAGGTCAGGCACAACGAGTTGACTCCACAGAACATTGCAGCAGTTGAAGCCATAGTGAAGGAAAACCGCCGAGTGACACTGAATGGCACTGCAGCTTGTTTACAGATTAGTCATGGCTCAGCACACCACACTGTGCATGATGCGCTACAGTTTAACAAAGTGTCTGCAAGATGGGTGACACGGCAACTCACTTCTGAAATGAGAGAACGACGTGTTGATGCTTGTGAAGAACTTCTTCGGCCCTTTGAAGGAGAAGGTGAGGGCTTCCTTGCAAGAATCGTTACTGGGGACTAAACCTGGGTTCACTTTCACCAACCGGAAACGAAGGGAGCGAGGAAGGAATGGTGCCATTCCTCATCACCAAAACCAAAGAAGTTTCCAACAGAACCATCAACAGGGAAGGTCATGCTGACTCTCGTTTGGGACGAAAAGGCGTCTTTTTGGAGCATTACATGCCTAGAGGGACCACTGTCAGATCTCCTAAAAAATCATCTGCGGCCTGCTATCAAATCAAAGCGACGTGTATTGCTGTCAGCAGGTGTCCTCTCGCAACATGACAATGCAAGGCCCCACAATGCGCGTACAACAGTTGCAACAATCACAGACCTGCATTCTGAGAGTCTTCCTCATCCACCATACTCACCAGACCTTGCCTCAAGTGATTTACATATGTTTGGACCACTCAAAGACGCAATGGGAGGAAAGAAGTTCCGTTCTGATGGAGAGGTACGCCTCGCGGTTCATGAGTGGTTGCGCAGACTACCAAAAGAATTTTCTCTAATGGAATTTATGCACTTTGTAAGCGCTGGAGGACTTGCATTGAGCGTGGGGGAGTTTATGTTGAAAAGTGATACAGCTTTGTATCACTTCTGCACAATAAATAACATTTAAAAAAATATTTAAGGTTTTCATTTGACTCACTCTCGTAAAATTATTTTGGAGTGTTCTAATGATTCCTTCGGGTCTTAAACGGATCGTACGTCATTGGCTTTGAAATCTAGTGCATCAGAAACGGTACTACGGTGATCAGAAGCATTTCAAAGCCGTTATTTTCGAGTGTGCCCCGATTAGTACGTTAAATTTCGTCGAAATAGGTGAGTAGCGGGATGTGGCATCTCCTTGTCAGATCCGCTACTCATCATAGTGTTTAAGTAGATGTACAGGCGATGAAGGAACTAAACTCGCATCGTGATTGAGCGATACTTGGCACGATGTGGACCAGAGATGGATGGCGACGCGGCCGGAGCCGTTGTACAGGCTTCCGATCGCCGGCGAGGGAGAGCGTCGTGTCGTGGGCCGTGGCTCCCTGGGGGCGTCACGCCCTGGATTACGCGCGCGCGTGTATCGAATCGACGCGGGGACCCCCGTGACGCGACGCGCTCCGCGATGCGCCGGCGATAGCTCGCAGCGGGCTCCGGTCGAGAGATCGATATCGCCGAGCGGCGGCCCCCGCTGTTGTGTCGCTGTCAATGCCGCTAAATCATCGGCGTTCATAAAACGGCGCGTGGCGGGGTGCGGCCGCGTCTTGGCCGCCCGAGCTGGCATAGTGGGGGAGGCAGGCAAGGGGGGGGGGGGAGGAGGGGTGGGGAGGGGTGAAGGCGTCGCGACGCGGGACGCGGGATAGCGGCCGTCCCCAGGGAGGCGCCGCGCCCGCGTTCTGAATGACAAGCAGCCGGTACAGTCGGCGCACCTCACCGCGACAACGAGGCGTCTTACGGCTTTGTCGCTGCCCTTGCGGTACTTACTCGTGTCGTCAGTGTCCCTTAGCAAAATGTTTCACACACCGAAGCAACGACACAGTATTTCTACACTGAACTGCGTCAATGCAAAGTGTATCAAAACGCTTAACAAAATGTTCAAATGTGTGTAAAATCTTATGGGACTTAACTGCTGAGGTCATCAGTCCCTAAGCTTACACACTACTTAACCTAAATTATCCTAAGGGCAAACACTCACACCCATGCCCGAGGGAGGCCTCGAACCTCCGCCCGGACCAGCCGCAGAGTCTATGACTGTAGCGCCTGAGTCCGCTCGGCTAATATCGCGCGGCAAAACGCATAACAGAGAACACATGTAGGTTCCGTAAATGTGACTCAGGATTAGCTTCTACACTTGTCAACAAGTTATGGTTCATTATTATCTTTTCAGACTTGAAGCTCTTCCATAGGCCATGGTTTCCATATAAACAAGAACAACATGGGATTTTGAGTCGCCGGCCGGAGTGGCCGAGCGCTTCTAGGCTCTACAGTCCGGAACAGAGCGACCGCTACGGTCGCAGGTTCGAATCTGCCTCGGGCATGGATGTGTGTGATGTCCTTAGGTTAGTTAGGTTTAAGTAGTTCTAAGTTCTAGGGGCCTGATGACCTCAGAAGTTAAGTCCCATACTGCTCAGAGCCATTTGAACCGCTTTAAGGTGGACATACCGTCTATTAGGTAAGTGGCCATAATGTTCTGACCGATCAGTGTAAGTTTTCCAGCTGGCATCCTATTTCCGGAGTCACTCTTTCGTACCGAAGGGACATAACGATGAGTCATGCGAATCAGACGTCAGGTATTTATGGCTTACTGTGGCAGTTCTAGTTTTCCAAGCATTGACAATGTGAAAGCAGTTCATCAAACTTACATGGTAATCTATCTGTGCCTACTCCTTGGAATTACACAACTGGCCATTAAAATTGCTACACCACGAAGATGATGCTACAGACGCGAAATTTAACCGACAGGAAGCAGATGCTGTGATATGCAAATGATTAGCTTTTCAGAGCATTCACACAAGGTTGGCGCCGGTGGCAACACCTACAACGTGCTGACATGAGGAAAGTTTCCAACCGATTTCTCATACACAAACAGCAGTTGACCGGCGTTGCCTGGTGAAACATTGTTGTGATGCCTCGTGTAAGGAGGAGAAATGCGTACCATCACGTTTCCGACTTTGATAAAGGTCGGATTGTAGCCTGCCGCGATTGCGGTTTCATGTATCGCGACATTGCTGGTCGTGTTGGTCGAGATCCAATGACTGCTAGCAGAATATGGAATCGGTGGCTTCAGGAGGGTGATACGGAACGGCGTGCTGGATCCCAACGGCCTCGTATCACTATCAGTCGAGATGACAGGCATCTTATCCGCATGGCTGCAACGGATCGTGCAGCCACGTCTCGATCGCTGAGTCAACAGATGGGAACGTTTGCAAGACAACAAGCATCTGCACGAACAGTTCGACGACGTCTGAAGCAGTATGGACTATCAGCTCGGAGACCGTGGCTGCGGTTACCTTTGACGCAGCGTCACAGACTGGAGCGCCTGCGATGGTGTACTCAACGACGAACCTGGGTGCACGAATGGCAAAACGTCATTTTTTCGGATGAATCCAGGTTCTGTTTACAGCATCATGATGGTCGCATCCGTGTTTGGCGACAACACACATTGGAAGCGTGTATTCGTCATCGCCATACTGGCGTGTTACCCGGCGTGATGGTATGGGGTGCGATTGGTTACACGTTTCGGTCACCTCTTGTTCGCATTGACGGCACTTTGAACAGTGGACGTTACATTTCAGATGTGTTACGACCCGTGGCTCTACCCTTGATTCGATCCCTGCGAAACCCTACATTTCAGCAGGATAATGCATGGCCGCATGTTGCAGGTCCTGTACGGGCCTTCCTGGATTCAGAAAATGTTCGACTGCTGCCCTGGCCAGCATATCTCCAGATCTCTCACCAATTGAAAACGTCTGGTCAATGGTGGCCGAGCAACTGGTTTGTCACAATACGCCAGTCACTACTCTTGATGAACTGTGGTATCGTGTTGAAGCTGCATGGGCAGCTGTACCTGTACACGCCATACAAGCTCTGTTTGCCTCAATGCCCAGGCGTATCAAGGCCGATATTGCGGCCAGAGGTGGTTGTTCTGGGTACTGACTTCTCAGTATCTATGCACCCAAATTGCGTGAAAATGTAATCGTATATCAGTTCTAGCATAATATATTTGTCCAATGAATACCTGTTCATCACCTGCATTTCTTCATAGTGTAGCAATTTTAATAGCCAGTAGTGTATTTTGCTAACTTGATCCTTAATCTCTTCCTTGGGGTTGTATGTGCCTTTATTATCAACTTCTTTTCCGTAAGACTTGTTTTTCGCAGTGCTGGGTATGAGCGAAAATAGACTCAAACTGAAGGAGAGATATAAACACAGCCGATCGTCTGCCTCCTCTGTCGTATCGGTTTCAGGGAAATAAAAAGAAATGTTTCGCACTTTGCTGGTGACACTCCATAAAGATTTCACTGCCTTAGAGACTCACTTCGAAGTGAAGAAGCCGCTTTGAAGCCACAACTACACAAGTTTCTTTGTTCTCTCTGGTGACACGTGCATCTGTTTGTGAAATTGTTATATTAATCTTAGAGGTTACCATGCATGAAATATAAAGTGTATGAGAAACCTATCTGTGGACACTTTCCTCTTCACGCAGCAACGCCATGTAAGTCGTCAACAATTGTCACACGTAGTAATAATAATGATAATACTACAGTAACAGTGCACTCATAAGCAACTGAATAAGAGGTTTCCGTAGTTTGTGAGAGCTAGCTCTTTTCACCACGGCGAATAAAATCGTTCGGGGTGTTACGTGTTTGGGGCGTCGTTAGATATTTTATTGTCAATAGGGAGCAGCACGGACGAGATGCGCTATAAAATCACTCATCAATTCAGTGTTGGGCAACACCAGCTGGAACTACATCTTTCATTGAGAACGGAAGTCGCAACCCTTCTCTTGATCCTCTAAACGTCACACGTGACACGGCAGAGTGTTAAGCGAAACCTCAGAAACAAGGTCATTGGACTCGTGACGTATGGAAAATACAGCTTGCTTTGAAAAATCACGCTACGCCTTGACAGGTAACAGTCTGAGAATAAAATTAATTTCAGAACCAAGTTAGCTTACACTCCGTCTTCTGGATCTGGGCATCACACAGGCAAGTGGTGGAGGGATTCCTAATTAGGGGATAAGTACATGGAATGAAATGTGGCCCAAACGTCTTCCATAGTCTGGTGCCTACACCTGAACAAATTCTCTCAAATGGAAATGTGAGTCAAGTCTCGCTTATAGACTAAAGTATGTACATTTTTCCTCGCGATATTCTCTGAAATTATTTTATTAGATGTGCTTGGAAAATAAGTGCATTTGTTTCCCTTCTTTTAACACCTCACGTGTTTGTTCAGAAGTATTAATAGAAGCATTTCCTTATCACTTGCTTTTTCTTGTCATCTCTCTGTGAGAGACTGATTTTTTTAAAAGAGTATATTTTGGTCAGCGGATTCGACTGTAGTTGTTGTTTTACTTTTCTGATTGACGAGAGCACGATCAGTGCCCCAATTTCTCCCTTCTTGCTTAAATAAAGAGATGTTCGCAAACTAATTTCGATCATGTAAGTGGTTTTTCTTGGAATCACAGTAGCATTCCCTTGGTATACGTTACTAGAGGCTATCTCGATCATGTGCCAGGTTCTGGGTATTCGAAGAGCTTAATTTTATCACGCAGTTCTCTTTCTTACACCTCCCACAGCATCAATGCTATGTTTAGCCTTTTTATAATTTTCGGCTTTGTTAAGGTGAGCTCAGCGAACTGAGACCAAGTCTACTACAAATGAAACAACTGAGGCCTGTGAAGGCAGTGAAAAGTTTATCAACGCTTCAACTTTTCTTTGACCTTGCAGACAAACCTGTGGACATACAATCATCACAGTCAGATGCTCATACGCTTTCTCAGTTATTCTTTTACGTAAATTTTGATCTTTCTGTACGACCGTTTTTCCACAGTCACATAGCGTATGCATACTCATAACGAAATACCCATTTGATCAGACTATTTAACTGATGCAAAGGAATATGACAAAAAAACGTACTAATGATTGTTGCTAAATGACTAATGCAACCTTACTCATCTTATTTTAGTCTTTATCCGATTTTGCATGTCTTGTAGAAGTAGGAGAACATTGAAAGTATTCTGAACGATGGAAAAAGCATATGGAGTGCTAAGAACAGTGAAGTCAGCCGCCTCCTCTGGAATCAATTCGCAGAAGGCTTGCCGAGGGACAGACGAGGGTAAATAGCCCACTAACCATCAGCCATACTTTTGCTGCGCCCTACTAGGGCATCCAGCTTTGTTCTGAACGAACAGAGGTAAGATCTCGTGAGGAACAATCTTCTGGTGATAATATTTTACAACCTGGGAGTAGAGTGAGAAGGTTCACTTTTTGGCAGAGGGTTCTATTGTGCTGAAATGTAGACCGTTTACTGTTTCCCCAAAACTTACGAAACACAGAGATAAACATCTCGAAGGTGTATTGGTGTCTCACAGTGTAAGGCCTTTGAAAATGTGAGATGCCGCTGAATGTTTCCACTCCGCAAAAAACAAATAATTACACGATGTGAGAATCGCCAGTGCTGGCTAACATAAAGAAACTACAGGTTAGAGAGAGAAACGCAACACTGAAGAGGAAAACAACCTCAATGGTTACAGAGAGAGTGAAGCGACTCTCTTTTGTGGAAGATGGTAGAACAAACCAACTAGAGAAACTAAATTAGTGTTTTATAAGTATCATTTTTGTTTGCTGACGCTCTTAGGATCCGGAGCCTGGCAAGTCTCTATTTAATAATAGATACAAAACAAGCACTAGGTGGCATGACAGGTTACATAAAGTCAATTCAAATGAGCGTGTCTAAAATGTGTAGAGCCAGATGTGCTCACCTTGGACTAATCTTGAGCCCAGAATGCAAGTTTAGTATTCAAACAGCAGTGAAACGTCATCACTCTTGGTCCTGCTTAGAGGCTGACAGCTCTGTGTGGATGTCGAGTTTCCATAGCACTGTGAGGCTGCTGAATACAGGTATACCTGAAGACATGGTGCGAACATTCGAGTATCAACATAAACAAACAAAAAATGTTCAAATGTGTGTGAAATCTTATAGGACTTAACTGCTAAGGTCATCAGTCCATAAGCTTACACACTACTTAATCTAAATCATCCTAAGGACAAACACACACACCCTGCCCGACGGACGACTCGAACCTCCGCCGGGACTAGCCGCACAGTCCATGACTGCAGCGCCTGAGACCGCTCGGCTAATCCCGCGCGGCTCTACATATAAAGAAGACGCTGGTACTTGCCTACAAACTGGGACTGCAAGGTTTAAATCCCAAGAGTGTGCTAAAGCTTTCTCAGCCATGAGGTTCAGTGAGAACTCTTGATTTGTGTTGTTTTTCTCACAGAATTCATAATCTTAGTACTTCATAATCTTCTCTAACTTTATGAAAGACTTTATGAAAATACTCTCATGATCAGAAAAAACACAACACCCTGAACGTCTGGAGATACAATGTTCATATGCACAGGACATGTACATTAGCATGCTGTGCAAAAATGATTAGCATTTGGACGATGTCGGCCCGCAGGTTCATGATCAACATCGATGTCATGGTGCAACATTACGACCGGTAAAAAGTGCCCACTGCTCTCGTTGTCTCTGTAAACCGAAGGTAATGGATCAATGTGACCTTAGCAGAGGTGCAGGATGCCTCGCAGATGATTGCGCGAACCGTACCGTCAAATCAGTGAGTTTGAAAGAGGACGGGTTATTGGCATGAGAGAATGTGATGCATCCATCCGGGAGACTGCTGCTCGTATGCGACGAAGTGTTTCGGCGGTGCACTGTTTGTGCACAGAATGGATCGCTGAAGGGCGTAGGACGTAATCCTTTGGATGTTCAGCAAGACAATCAAGTTACTTTTCATTAACTTTGCATCACTGACGCCATTTGGAAACAATTTCTGCATTTAGTAATCACCAAGGTCTCTACACGTAAAAGATGCAAATAATCTGCCTCACATACCTTTGGACAACTGGGCACGTAAACATGTCGAACACCAAACATGCGACCGTATTACATCCCTTTTCTCAGCTCAATAGCAGTTGTTATTCTGTAATTTCGACTCATGAAAATAGTGTGATTGGAACTGTTGATGTTCACTTTGCTCTGGTTACCATCCGTCCTTCCTCAGCTTTCTACTCATATTCATTATAGGATCATTTTGAGACACATGTTTGCCAGCTGGAAAGATAGTAGACTGCAATTGCTCATATCATAGCAATGCAGTGTTACTTTTATTGAAATTAAGTATATCGGGGGGGGGGGGGGGGAGCGCCAGATTTGCCACTTATCACGAGACAAATTCGTGAGTGAAAATTAAACTGTCTTTTTGTTCCTGATTTATCGTTCTCAAGCGTTTTGAAAGATAACTGATCTTGTACTCATGCGGAAGTTTAGTGCTGTTACAGCTGAAAGGCCGGAAAATTGTCTGGTTTGCCACCCAAATTCCACGATCACTTAGACTTCATTAGAAGAATCGCATTCTTCAGCAATCGATTTTATTTGGCATGCAGAAAGCAGACAGCACTCTTCCAGCTCATAAATGAACTACTGCACGTCCTGTTTGGACCTGAATGCACAAATCCAAAACGTTAGATCTCGATGAAAGGACGAGATACTTTGAATATTACGAAAATCTCAAACTTGGTCATTTCAGAATTTAAAATTAAATTGACGCCTACACATGTTGGTAAGCTATTTCCGTGACTTTCTATTTAAAAGATACATAACAAAAATGTAAATAGTCAATATTTTCTAAGAATTTTATTGGAGAGGCGTTTCAGAATCTCTGTTCCGACATCAGGTGGCAGTTCCAGTATTTAGCTCAGGTATATCGCTCCTACGGCACAAGTTATGTCGAAATATCTAGTTCTGCAATCAAAGTGATGAACTTACCTTCGACGTACTCCAACATTTTTGGTTTCCCGTGAGCAATGCACCTGAGCTATAAACCTGAATTGCTACGTAATGATGGTACAAAACCTGCGAAAAGCGTCGTAAGGAAAAAAAAAATATTTTAAAATTTAGTGACAGATTACTTTTTTTTATCTCTACGTTTTTCAATGTTAATTTACGAGTTGGACTTTTGTTTTGGCCCCTATACCAATGCTTTATCCAACCGTTTTTTCAAGAAACTCTATGTAGATGTAGTCTGCTACGGTGAATCGTCGATTTCGCACATGTGAATCCTGGCAACAGATGAGTGCCACAGCTGATTTCGCGCGCAGTCTGACGAACGCTTCTGACGGTTTACCCACGGCCTGCACAAAGCCAGGGGGAAGCGCCAGTAGTATTCAGAATTGTCGGAAGGAGATCGGTACCGCAACGGGGGCGTCGCACCTGCAGACGGAAACCGACCGATGCCTGAAGGAGCGCCGTGAGGGTGGCAGCCCTGTCCCAGGGGAACCCCCGAGTCCCCTCCAGCTGCGGCCATATTTCACGTGATTCCCGCAACTTTTATACACACGCGCCGCAGTAACGGCGCAGGATTTCGCGGCGGGCCTGCATTTTGCATGAGCGGCAATACAGGCCGCCCTGCCACGAGGTGATCCCACACGTCACGGCCGGCTGCGGAAGATGACAGCTCGGCTCGCTGGCTTCAATATCCAGCCGGGGGGCTCGGACA
Source organism: Schistocerca piceifrons (assembly GCF_021461385.2). Lineage (NCBI taxonomy): Eukaryota > Metazoa > Arthropoda > Insecta > Orthoptera > Acrididae > Schistocerca > Schistocerca piceifrons. The sequence continues at coordinate 167,011,628 of NC_060145.1, forward strand.
AGCGCTCATCCTTCGTCACATATGACGTGCACTGTAGGCGGAGAAACGAGGGAGCAGCAGTTTTTTTTTATTTTTTTAAATTATGCTGGTATGTTGGGGAATGAGACACTCTGGAGCTTACAGAGCAACGACGCTTGAAATTTTGTTAGTTATGAGGCACATCAGGCCAACACAATCCCAACTTGTATGGGTAAGCTCTGCTATATCCAGTGTTAGCCAGCCAGTCAGCATCCGGTAGCCGAAATTCATACGTGTATAGTTAGTCGGGACACCCATTATACGAAATTTTGCCACTTGTCAATTTTGTGAAACTTTTCAGAGGGTGCAACATAACCTGTTCTTTATTCTCCTGATGTAATGAATGCTACCGACAGAAGATCTCCAATTGATTCCATGTTTCTAAATTTTCAAAACGCTTTCGATACCGCTCGTCAGAAATGGCTTCTAACCAAATTCCATAGCTGTAGAGTACGTCTGAGCTGTGGGATTGGGTTCATGATTCCTTGTCAGAAAGATTACATTTTGTAGTAACTGTCGGAAAGACACGTAGTAGAATAGAAGTGGAAATTTAAATGAGCGTTTGGCGTCATTGGCCGGGGGGCCCCTTACGGGCCAGGTCCGGCCGCCTTGGTGCAGATCTTATTACAGTCGACGCCACATTGGACGACCCGCGCACCGGATGGTGAAGAAGACAACACAACACCCAGTTCCTGAGCGGAGAATATCCCCAACCCAGCCGGGAATTGAACCCGGGCCACTTAGGACGGCAGTCCGTCACGCTGACCATTCAGCTATCGGGGCGGACAGAATAGATGTCATACGTGTGGTTCCCCAAGGAAGTGTTGTAAGTTATCTGCTGTTTCAAAGTTCCTAATCTGAGCAGCCATCTTAGACTGTTTGCAAGTGGTGCTGTCATTTACCGTCTATTAAAGCCGATAGAAGAAGGAAATTGCAAAATAATTTAGAAATATGCGTGTATGGTGTGAAAAGTGTCGATTCACCCTAAGTAGCGAAGAGAGTGAAGTCATACACATCACTACTCAAAGGATTCCATTAAATTTTGGTTACGCAATTCAGCTAATCCCGAGAAGCAACAGTAACGAGCAACTTGAACTGGAACTGTCACATAGATGATGTTGTGAGGAAGGTGACCCAAACACTGAGTTTTATTGGTAGAACGCTCAGAATATGCAAAAATTCAAAGGAGGAAAGCTTGTTTTCTGTTATCACGAAACAGGAGTGTGTGCCAGGGATATGATACGCGAATTGGGGTGGCAATCATTAACTCAAGTGTCAATTCTAGAGTGGTCACAAAGATCTGGACGTAGATGTAGAATATAACTTACCGATTTGTGTTACTAAATTGATGTTAATCTATTACAAGAAAGCTGATAATCGAAACCGAGTTTTGTATCAGTAAACTAGAAGAGAAAGGAAAATTAGAATTATGTTGTGTACATTTATTTAATTATAGCTTTCCACATCAGGTAATCATAGTAGGAACATTAAAGAAGATCGATATCCAGGAGCTTTATTGGAACAAAGACCGTACGGTAACGTTACAAGCAATGATGAAAAGTAGCTAATGATAATGCAGACAATAGTGATAGTTATAATCGTATTAAGCAGTACACTAAATGAAACCTCCAGACTCTTTAGATTGTATTCGAGACTCGTATACAGACCAGATCCCACGCAATTTATGGGCAATTTTGTTAACAACTTAACCATCGTAGCTATCCAGACATACTTGACACCTCAGTGCCACACAGACTCACATGTACTCTTTGCTGGACTAACACTTCTGGAAGAAAAAGCTATATCTGTTAACGTAGATTTTGAAATTTGTGAATGACGTAGCGACGGATTTGGGGTGGAGTCGGGGGTGGCGAGAAGAGAGTTGGGTGGGGCGGGAGGAATGCACTCCAAATAGCTCATTTTGTGAAAGTGTTGTTCGGAAAAGACAAAGTCCAAGATCGAGCCTCAGTGTAGCACGTAGTGTTCATTTGCCATAATTTGTCATTATGGTACAGTAAAAGATTCATTTTGCACGCAAATACTCATTTACCCAGCGTTCGAAGGTCTGTAGACCGAGTGCTTTGTCAACAGTTAGTCTCCACTGCATTCTGCCCTTTATCTTTTCCTTCCAGCTGACTACATTGAAATCCTCCGCATCTTTTTTGACGTCATATTCCTATAAGTTTCTTCGACGACCTAGGGGCCTTTCTGCTGTAATGTTGACGATGAAGGCTTGCTTGGGAATCCTGGTCTCTGTCATATGGAATACGTGACCTGTTCATTTGGTATCGTAAAAGGATGGGCTGGGTTATTCGTCATAAATTCCATTATCCTTTGTTCTTCTGGTGGAAGAAATCAGGAGATGGAAAGAGACAGGGAGAGAGCGGAGCTTAAAGGAAGATGGATCGCTGTAAGACACATTTTATCTGAATCCTCTGCTGAGTCCTGTCCTTCGAGGTTAGAGTTGCCAGAAGCTACGCCATAACTCTCAGCTTCACAGGAACACACGAACTCTTCCGCTATTAAGGACAGTGCTGCGTTAAGGTGGTGTCTAATGGGACAGAATCTGAACAAAAATAACGTTTTTAATTTTGGAACGGTATAGCTGCATAACGGATACACGCTTTTGAGATGTTGTATTAGGCTTTGGCTTGTTATTTATTGCTTCATTTTACATTAGGGCTCATAGATTTGGCGCTAAGCCGGATCGTGAGTTGAAATGATATTTTCTCGGACCTAGTACTATTTTTATAATTGCTAAAGAATAGCTGGCACTTGCTAAGGAACAAATGCCAGTTGCTACGAAACAACTGACAACTGCCAAGGAATACGCGACCAATGACAGTGAAAAGAAAAGAAGAAAGAGGGACGTGTTAACTGCAACGAGACTTGTGCACGAACACTCTGTACGCATTCTGTATGCACAGTATGATACATTTATTTACATTCATGTTCAACTGCCAGAGCCAGCACCAATCCCCAGAAGGTCATTTGCAAATCGATACTGACTTGTTACTTTCTTGTAAACATCTGCAGCGTCTGTGAAAAGTCAAAGAACATACGACGGTTTCCACTAGATAATTTATATACATTGTAAACAGTATGGGTCCCATCACACATCTTTGGAGTAACCAGGAAATTACATTCACACATATCGATTTTGTTCAGTTAAAAGCGACATGTTGAGTTCCATCTGTAAGAAAGTCTTCAATTCAGTCGTAAATCTGGTTCGATACTCGATAAGCACGTATTTTTTTCAGTAACAAGCAGTGCGGGTCGGTGTGAAATGCCTTCCTGAAATCAAGGAACACTTTAGACCTGAGCGCCATCGTCTACAGCGGTATGTTTCACATGGGAAAGAGACCGAGCTGAGTTTCCTAGGCTCTCCGTTTGCTGAATCCATGTTGATTTTTACACAGGAGAGTTACATTTTTCAAAAACCTCGTAATTCTTGAATATAAAATATGTTCCATAATTCTACTACAGATTGACATCAACGTTATAGGCCTATAATGGTGTGCATGTGAAATCTAAGTGAGGGGAGCTATTTGATATAATAATAGGACAGATACAGTAATAGACGATAAGAGACTGAATGCTCTCAAGAATGAGGCAAGATTAGTAAACTCTATTGTGATGCTCTTCATTACCAGATAGAGTAACAAATGACATATTCCAGCAGGATAACGCATGACCCCACACTGTATTTCACACTACAGATACCTTGAGGAATTTACGAATTCATGAACTTCCTGGCCAGCTATCTCTTGTGCCACTCACATATCTTTTGTGACATGTGAAGGTAAGACATGTACATCGATACCAGTCTCTAGCAAGCTGTCTTCATGATATGGCACAGCAGGTGCTTCAGTTAATATTAGAAATTACTCATGATTGTGTTAACCGATTGTTCCGTCACTTCTTAGTAGAACAGCTTCATAAGTATAAATGAAAGACACGATGTCGTGTATGTCGTACTCGAGTCCAAAATCAATAATTAAAGTTGGATAATGGCTTGAGAATATAAACAAATATGGTTTTTGAATTGTTTATTGGATAATCTACTTCGTAACTACCAGCTCCATTTTCGTATTGACCTAATTGTATTAGTTTTTCGGAATCACAGCTGGCTGCCGTTACCGATAAGCAGCGCTTGCAAGCCCCGCGTTCATAGCAAAACACAGAAAGCGACACCTCAGCAGTCCGCAACAGACTACGTACACAGTCAACCGTTTGACATCTACTTATCTCGTCTTTTACAACATGCGTATGAAGATTGGTCTAGTAGCCCCGAAATCGATTATGCAATTAAGACATACAACACCTCCTTTGCAGCCACATGTTAATTTATTTATAACTGCAAATCATCCAATACGATGGAAATGAAACAAATCTTATGATGACAATGTAAGCCGAAAACTGGTTAAAGAAATAAATGAATGCTTTAGAACACACCGTGTCAGGCCTCCTGTTGCACGGCGTCGTGCAGAATTTCGACGTAGCATGGGCTCAAAAAGTCGTTGGAGGTCCTCTGAAGATATACTAACAAGGGAACATCCCCATCGCACCCCCCTCAGATTTAGTTATAAGTTGGCACAGTGGATAAGCCTTGAAAAACTGAACACAGATCAATCGAGAAAACAGGAAGAAGTTGTGTGGAACTATGAAAAAATAAGCAAAATATACAAACTGGGTCGTCCATGCGCAAGATAGGCAACATTAAGGGGAATGTGAGGCGAGGAGTGCCGTGGTCCCGTGGTTAGTGTGAACAGCTGCGGAACGAGAGGTCCTTGGTTCAAATCTGCCCTCGGCTGAAGATTTTGCTTTCTTTATTTTCGCAAAGTTATGATCTGTCCGTTCGTTCATTGAGGTCTCTGTTCACTGTAATAAGTTTAGTGTCTGTGTTTTGCGACCGCACCGCAAAACCGTGTGATTAGTTGACGAAAGGACGTGCCTCTCCAATGGAAACCGTAAACATTTGATCGCAAGGTCATAGGTCAACCGATTCCTCCACAGGAAAACACGTCTGATATTTTGTATACGACACTGGTGACAGCATGTGCGTCACATGACAGGAATATTTTGTCGACCCACCTAACTAGTACACTTGGCGAATGGGTGAAAAGATTCTTCTACCTTGCCCGATTTAGGTTTTCTTGTGGATGTGATAATCACTCCAAAAAAAGTGATGAAAACATAAGAGTTTTTCACATTAACTGAAAATAAAAAGTTAAAATTTTCAGTCGAGGACCTCCCATTCAGCACCTGTTCACGCTAACCACGGGACCACGGCGCTCCTCACCTCACATTGCCCTTAATGTTGCCTATCTTACGCATGGACGACCCAGTTTGTATATTTTGCTTATTTTTTCATAGTTCCACACAACTTCTTCCTGTTTTCTCGATTGATCTGTGTTCAGTTTTTCAAGGCCTATCCACTGTGCCAACTTATAACTAAATCTGAGGGGGGTGCGATGGGGAGGTTCCCTTGTAAGCCATGATGCCTCTCTATCCGTTCATAACAGCGAAAGTGTTGCCCTGGTACGATTTTGTGCGCGAACTGACCTCTCGATTATGTCTCATAAATGTTCGACGGGATTCATGTCGGAATGCTGGGTGGCCAAATCAGTCTCTCTAATTGCCCAGAATGATCCTCAAAACCCATTGCGAACAGTTGTGGTCCAGTGATAAGTTTGTGAACATGAAGTCCACGAATGGGAGCAAATAGCCGAACGTAAACATGTCGAATCATTGATCGGTTCAGTTCGACCGGAGGACCCAGTCCATTCCACGAAAACACAGCCCACATCAATTGCAGAGACACCACTAGCTTGCACATTACGTTATTGACAACCTGGACTGAAATACCTGAGCTAGCAGGTTCAAATGGCTCTGAGCACTATGGGACTTAACTTCTGAGGTCATCAGTCGCCTAGAACTTAGAACTACTTAAACCTAACTAACCTAAGGACATCACACATATCCATGCCCGAGGCAGGATTCGAACCTGCGACCGTAGCGATCACGTGGTTCCAAACTGAAGCGCCTAGAACCGCACGGCCACCAGCGGCCGGCTGAGCTACCAGGGCAGAGCGGATGAGGTTACATTTGTGGAAAGTGGCGAAGATAAGTTACTGTCAGTTGCACTCAACATATAAATTTTATTTGTTAAAACACACAATCACACAAACAAGAATCAAAAACTCTCAAGGTTTTAACGAAAGACCTCCTATGATTTACTTTAAATCCGCTGAAGGCCACATCGAAAATCCAAGTCCTAAGCAAGGAATTGAGGTACAGGAGTTTTTCTGGAGGTTTCACTTATTAAAAAAAAATTTTTTCATCTTCAATATAAATAGGCTGAAAGCCTTAGCTTAAATTTTTTTACACAGAACTCGGCTGAATGCCATACATTAATCAAGAACAGTGTTACGACTTAAGGCCGAGACAAAGATTTTCAACGTTTAATCTATATAGGGTGAAATTTCGGCTGAAGGCCACATATCAACAAAACAATTTAACGGCTTAATGCCTAGGAAGAAGAGCTTTCAATTTGAAAAGGCTGAAGGCCTTATCCTAAACTATTTCGTGTAAAACTCAGCTGTAGTCATCTTACTAAAGAATAACAATCTAATGACTTAAGGGAAAGACAAGGATTTTGAATTTTTAATTTAAAAGAGATTAAAACTCGGCTGAAGGCCACATACCAACTTGAAACAAATTTACGGCTTAAGGCCTTGGCACAAGGAATTTTCAATTTTAATTTGAAAGGCTGAAACTCTGCTGAAGGTCACTTACCAAACAAGACAATTTTTTTTTTTTACGGCTTAAGGCCTAAGAAGAAAAGCTTTGCAATTTTAATAAGCTAAAACTCGGCTGAAGGCCACAAAGAGTAATTAAGACTAAAAAGGAAATCACTATGTAAAACACAAGGAGCGGCACTCAGAAGGTTCCAAGGGTCAGCCTGGGAATTAATACTAACACACGTTTAGGTGAGACAGGCAGCCTGACCGACAACCTCTTAATCGGAAGGCAACTCAACCGAAAACCAGCCGACGAACTAACCAACAGGATCAGTTCTGCTCCACCCGACCCGCAAAACGACAACAAGATGTCAACAGCACAACCCTCTGGATACTGGTGCCCAATCCAGCCAAGTCAGAATAAGCGCCCGAAACTACCAACCTCAGCTGTAGAAGTACACGCCGTGCTGGACAGCAACAACATGACAAGGAAAATACACTGCCACAAATTGAGTCAATGACCAGGGCAGGTCACCGGAAAGTCAACGGCCACAAGTCAGAAGATACCGCTGGTGAACTTCATATTAATGAAGGAATGAATTAAATTAAGTTAAACACCATACAAGAAGACGGCTGCACTTCTAGGCGACGTCAATGCACACACGTTATTGCTCGCAGGAATCACCCAGAAAGCGACAACCAGGGCCAAACGACGAGATGTGATAACAGTTGAGGCTTGATAGTAGGTTAAGTGAGCACTCAACCTTAGTGTCCAGGATGGGTGGGCAACGAACTTCGTAACCCTCGCAAGAATCGCCTACAACTCCAACCCCGCATGCACGCCACCAGCAGCTCCAGCCTGACTAAGCGCCACGGAGAGTTCCTCGCTGCTCTGCCCCAACCGACCGACTCCCCAATACCCGGAAACGGGCAAAAGATCAAACACACGTCGGCGATGAGGTGACCGACCGACCGACCAACCAACGGTCGTAACCGCTCCAGTCTTCTTCACTCGGAGAGTACAAGTGCGTCGCCAGCGGTCGGCAAATGCAGGCTGTTCGCACCTCACTGGCGCTCCGTGCCCGACGCTCCTTCGTCCCCGACTGCTGCTCCGTGCCCGACTGCACTGCTTGTCCCTCTCCAACTGACTTCCCGACACACGAAGACCCGGAAATACTATCGGTCGCTCCAGCGATGGTATGACAGTGCACTATCGATAAGCGCTGCTGCTGCCACTCACGGGCAAGTAAGGCAGGAAGTTAGTGACGCCAGTAAATGGAATAAGAATACGGGGCGGCAGTACCGTAATCGAAGATGACAAACAATAAATGGCGTGAACACGAGCCATGCACGACTCATGGTGCATGGTTTCCTAGGATCTGCGCCGAACTCGAACAGCTCCTACCTACTGAAATCGGAACTCATTTGACCAGGCCACTGTTTTCCAGTCGTCTATAGTCGAACAGATATTGTCATGACCCCAGGAGTCCCCCTGAAAGGTGTTAGCAAAGGTACTCGCGTCGGTCGTCTGCTACCGTAGCTCATTAATGCTACATTTCACCTCATTGTCCTAACTGATACGTCCATCGTACGTCCGACATTGATCTTTGCAGTTATTTCATGCATTACTGCTTGTCTGTTATCACCGACATCTCTACACAAACGTTGCTGTTCTCGGTCGCTAAGTAAAGGCCATCGGCCCCTGCGTTTCCCGTGGTGAGAGATGACACCTAAAATATGGTATTCTCGGTACACTCTTGACACTGTGGATTCCGGAACATTGATTTCCTTAACGATTTCCGATGAGGAATGTCCCTTGCATGTTGCTCCAACTACCATTCCTCATCCAAAGTATGTCGTGCGGCCACGAAACTTTTTCAGATGAATCCCCCGAGTGCAAATGACAGCTCCGCCAATTCACTGCCCTTTTATACCTCGTGCACGCGATACTTCGCCGCCTGTGTATGTCTATCTCGCTCTCCCATGAATTTTGTGACCTCAGCGTATAATCCCCAAGATTAGATATGGAAGCGGTTCGTACCCATGTGACGACATATAGACGTGTGTATTTGTACCAAACAGGACTACAGCTATCACTGAAGATGACGATGGTTATGATGAGAATATTGAGATGATGATGATAACCCGTCAGGGTAGACGAGAGCGCTAACGCGTTGCTTCCTGGACTCGGGTGGGCGCGCCGGCCCCAGATCGAATCCGCCTGGCGGCTTGAGGACGAGCTCTGGTGTGCCGCACAGCCTGGATGTGGTTTTTAGGCGGTTTTCCACATCCCACTAGGTCAATACCGGGCTGGTCCCCACGTTCTGCCTCAGTTACACACCTCGCAGACATCTGTACACATTCACACTATTTCATGGATTCCACTAGACGCAGACAGTTGGGGTACACTAACTCCGTCCTGGGGGGTATGGAGTGATGGCAGGAAGGGCATCCGGCCACCCCTTAAACTTAACATGCCAAATCCGATTAACCATGGCCGACCCTGCGTAGCCACGGGACAAGGCGCTAGCGATAGAATAGAATAAAATGACAATGAACTTAAGTTGAGAATGGAATGAACTTTAGATCGTTCAAAATCCATTATGTGATAAATATTTTCACAAAGTGTGGTAAGTGCTTCAATGTAACACGTTTCCATTGACGTGTACTTAATGGTGGCTACCGTTTATCCTGATTCTTTCTCACGTGCACATTGTTTAGTTTTTCAGCTGGAGCTTGTTATCTATGAATGCAAATAGCTAATTAAGACGACATCTTGCCTCCTCGCTGTTATGCTGGTCACTAGTAGGGCGCTTACGTGGCCCCACGGGGAGTCCCCGTCCGACAGAGGAGGATGTTATCAAGCGAGTCTCCCGCTACGTAACATCATTACAACGTCCGGCTGCCAATGGACGCAGCGACTTTCCTAAAGGCTCGGGGAAGACGACAGTGGGGGTGGCAGGGACGGCAGTGTTTTGGGACTCCCCCGAGCCAGTAAATAAACATGAGCGCGAGGCGAGGCGAGGCGGGCGGCGGCGGCTGCCGTAATGAGGTTGTTAGGGTGGCCTCCCCGGCTGCTTGACCATTAGCCGGCCGCGCCCAAGACGGTGCAGGCGGGCAGCGCGGCCCGTGTCCCCGTAACGAGGGATGGCCGGCGCCCGGAGCCGGCACCGGCGCCGCTAACTAACCCGATAAATCAATGCGCGGCCGGCGGATATCGCCTATCTGCGGCGGGGGCGCGAGCCGTCTTTGACGGATGGACGCGTAACGACCGGCGGCCGGCCGCGACCTGCCCTCGCGTCGCGTCACCGGCCGCCGGCTCCCTGTCTGTCTGGGCCGATGGCCCCAGCAGCCGCTAAACGATCGCGCAGGTCGTAACGAGGGCTGTAGACCGACCAGCCGACGGCTCTGGTACGCCCTCACTCGGCTGAGCGTACATCACCACTCGTGAATTCGCTTCAGTCCACAGCCTGGGAAACACGTGATACACTACTGCCCATTAAAATTGCCACACCAAGAAGAAATGCAGATGATAAACGGGTATTCATTTGACAAATATACTAGAACTGACATGTTATTACATTTTCACTCAGTTTCGGTGCATAGATCCTGAGAAATCAGTACCCAGAACAACCACCTCTGGCCGTAATAACGGCCTTGATACGCCTAGGCATTGAGGCAAACAGAGCTTGTATGGCGTGTACAGGTACAGCTGCCCATGCAGCTTCAACACGATACCACAGTTCATCAAGAGTACTGACTGGCGTATTGTGACGAGCCAGTTGCTCGGCCACCATTGACCAGACGTTGTCAATTGGTGAGAGATCTGGAGAATGTGCTGGCCAGGGCAGCAGTCGAACATTTTCTGTATCCAGAAAGAGCCGTACAGGACCTGCAACATGCGGTCGTGCATTAACCTGTTGAAATGTAGGGTTTCGCAGAGATCGAATGAAGGGTAGAGCCACGGGTCGTAACACATCTGAAATGTAACGTCCACTGTTCAAAGTGCCGTCATAGGGAACAAGAGGGGACCGAGACGTGTAACCAATGGCACCCCATACCATCACGCCGGGAGACACCAGTATGGCGATGACGAATACACGCTTCTAATCTGCGTTCACCGCGATGTCGCCAAACAAGGATGCGACCATAATGATGCTGTACACAGAACGTGGAGTCATCCAAAAAAATGACGTTTCGCCATTCGTGCATCCAGGTTCGTTGTTGAGTACACCATCGCAGGCGCTCCTGTCTGTGATGCAGCGTCAATGGTAACCGCAGCCATGGTCTCCGAGCTGTTAGTCCATGCTGCTGCAAACGTAGTCGAACTGTTCGTGCAGATGGTTGTTGTCTTGCAAACGTCCCCATCTGTTGACTCAGGGATCGAGACGTGGCTGCACGATCCGTTACAGTCCTGTGGATAAAATGCCTGTCATCTCAGCTGCTAGTGATACGAGGCCTTTGAGATCCAGCACGGCGTTCCGTATTACCCTCCTGAGCCCACGGATTCCATATTCTGCTAACAGTCATTGGATCTCGACCAACGCGAGCAGCAGTGTCGCGATACGATAAACCGCAATCGCGTTAGGCTACAATCCGACCTTTATCAAAGTCGGAAACGTGATGGTACGCATTCCTCCTCCTTACACGAGGCATCACAACAACGTTTCACCGGGCAACGCCGGTCAACTGCTGTTTGTGTATGAGAAATCGGTTGGAAACTTTCCTCATGTCAGCACGTTGTAGGTGTCCCCACCGGCGCCAACCTTGTGTGAATGCTCTGAGAAGCTAATCATTTGCATATCACATCTTCTTTCTGTCCGTAAAATTTCGAGTCTGTAGCATGTCATCTTCGTGGTGCAGCAATTGTAACGGCCAGTAGTGTAGATTGACTTGACATCCAGAGTGAATTCAGATATTTAAAGAAATGTCGCAAAGCGAAGGAAATTCCATCTAATGTTTCTGTTTATCATATGCAACTTCGCGGAATACTGAGAAAGATGTCTGGAGCCCCGGATGGATTGAGAAATAGACCATCAGTACTAAGCAAAAGCTACCTAATTCGACAATTTATTTCTCATTTATTTATTTTAAGCAGGTTTTTTAACCGTGTGCTGAACAATGACATGTCATACACAGGGTGTTTCTTCTAATTTGAGACAGCTAAATATCTCGAAAACGACACATCGTACGAAAAAATTGTTCTAGGTGAAAATATTAGTAAATGGAACGTCTGTCTATGCTTCAACTGTCCACCCCTAACAACCCCTCCTGCGTGGGTGGGGTCAACGTTGTATTATGCAGTGGGAACCTCTCATTTTTATTGCCTATTCGGACTCTGCGCCAAAAAGATACGTACGGTTTACTCAAACCATTGTTTCCCATTCGTAATAATAAATGACAGTGTAACTGACAAGCATCTAGCGTGCCAGTTTCCGCACTGAACGGGTGAATTTGATTCTACATATCATTTACGATATAACTGTAAACCGTTGTGTTCTAACGATTGATAATGATTTTCGAAGGTAACTCGAGTGTTGCAAATGTGACTGTACAGTATAAATTATATGGTCAGTTATTGAAATTTCTGTAAAATAAGGTACTTGTATGGTAATTTAGGTTTCTGTGCCTTACAGGGCTGATTGTGTATTTTTAGGCGTAAAATCCGAATATGCAATAAAATGTATGTTCCAATTTGAAACTACAAAGCTGACTCCGTCCACACAGGAGTGGCCGTTTGGAAGTGGCCAGTTTTAACACAGACATATGTCCCTTTTACTGACATTAACTTTTCTCCCAGATCATTTTTTCTATTTTTCGATGAGTCATTTTCGATATAATTACTTGTCTCAAGTTAAAATAAACACTCAGGATGATTCAGAGTCAATTTATGCGTGTATATCGTATTTGTTACGGTCACATGTAGCAAGCGTTGCTTCACGCAGTGGAGAATCGCAAAACAGAGGCAGCCAGCGATCGCGGCATTGCGAAGTAGGTGCGGCACAGATAGCCTTGCTGACAGTTTCAGTCTACCAACCCGCTGACGCAAGGACGCACGCAGACCGAGCGCCGAGCGAAGCCTGGAGAGTGCTGAGTAAGGGGAAGTGAGGCCGGCACGCTAAGTTATGCTGCAATATACTGCGGGAGTAATAACAAGAAGCTGCCACCGAGGGTAAAAAAGTCCTCCTGCCGGATATAAATAGCGGAGCGCAGGCAGCAACGGACAGAAGCCATTAGGAAGCACTTCGGATCTGAGGACGGACGTGGTCCGTGTCCGAATGTTCAATCTTCGTAGGTGACGATTCCGGAAGTCTGTTCCAGCTTGCAGGAGACATCCGTTCGCCGCCAAATGTCTACTTCAGCTCTGGGGGTCGGCCCGAGTCCGGTCGGCACCATGGCTGACTAACTACAGCGAGAACTTCCAGCAGGACCGGCCGCAGCGCGGTCTTGGGCACAGGCACCGCTGGGGACTGACGCCCGGACTCCACGGCAACCCGACGCCACGGCGCGTGGTCCATGACGGGAGCTCGCGGACATCACGACTGACGGCTTCCCAGCCGCTGGTGCAGCAGCCGGCGGCAGCTGACCTCACGTCGACGCGGCTCCGTGGGAGTGCCCGTACTGGGCTTCCGAGCGGCGACGAGTTCATCTCAACCACAGAGCATCCTGACTTCAGCGGAGCACTGGTGGCGCTTGTTGCGCACATTGTCGGAGAATCTACACATCAGCAGCCAGGCGGAAGGATCCGCAAGGCTGGGCAGCGACGATGAGGGAGAAATTGTAAAGAACGCTCAACAAATAGCTGTAGAACTCCACGCCGTCTGTCTTTGTGCAGCCACTGTGTCTGCTGCTAACAAGTACTGCAGAAGTCGTAACAAGTAGCAAACGGCCACAACAAGTACTGTAGAAGTTATAACAAACATACGTAACATATGTTACAAAACGTAGCATATTGTATGGGTGAGGCACTTCAGCTGATCATATATATGAGAAAAAGTACCACCACAGCTATATCTTGAGAATGTATTTACTCTACAACGCGACTAGTTTCAACGGCACATTACCGCCATCCTCAGTCCCCACCACTGGCAAAACGGCATTTGAGTTCCTTGGCACATTTTCTTTGGGATATCTGTTACTAGCACACGTGGGCTAGCTTTTATCGGGAGTCTATATACGACTGTGGTTGGGAAAGGAGTGAGACAGGGTTGTAGCCTCTCCCCGATGTTATTCAATCTGTATATTGAGCAAGCAGTAAAGGATACAAAAGAAAAATTCGGAGTAGGTATTAAAATTCATGGAGAAGAAGTAAAAACTTTGAGGTTCGCCGATGACATTGTAACTCTGTCAGAGACAGCAAAGGACTAGGAAGAGCAGTTGAACGGAATGGACAGCGTCTTGAAAAGAGAATATAAGATGAACATCAACAAAAGCAAAACGAGGATAATGGAATGTAGTCAAACTAATTCAGGTGATGCTGAGGGAATTAGATTAGGAAATGAGACACTTAAAGTAGTAAAGGAGTTTCGCTATTTAGGGAGCAAAATAACTGATGATGGTCGAAGTAGAGAGGATATAAAATGTAGACTGGCAATTGGAAGGAAAGCGTTTCTGAAGAAGAGAAATTTGTTAACATCGAGTATAGATTTAAGCGTCAAGAAGTCGTTTCTGAAAGTATTTGTATGGAGTGTAGCCATGTATGGAAGTGAAACATGGACGATAACTATTTTGGACAAGAAGAGAATAGAAGCTTTCGAAATGTGGTGCTACAGAAGAATGCTGAAGATAAAGTGGGTAGATCACGTAACTAATGAGGAGGTATTGAATAGAATTGGGGAGAAGAGAAGTTTGTGGCACAACTTGACTAGAAGAAGGGATCGGTTGGTAGGACATGTTTTGAGGCATCAAGGGATCAGAAATTTAGCATTGGAGGGCACCGTGGATGGTAAAAATCGTAGAGGGAGACCAAGAGATGAATACACTAAGCTGATTCAGAAGGATGTAGGTTGCAGTAGGTACTGGGAGATGAAGGAGCTTGCACAGGATAGAGTAGCATGGAGAGCTGCATCAAACCAGTCTCAGGACTGAAGACCACAACAAACAACAACATATACGACTGTGTGTTGTCTCATACCACACGGTGTCGTGTATAGACTCCTGATGAAACCTAGCCCACGTGTGTTAGTAACAGAGATCCCACAGAAAATGTGCCATGCAACTAAAATGCCCTTTTGGCAGTGGTAAAATGGAAATGAGTGTTTGGCGTCATAGGCCGGGACGCCGCTTGCGGGACAGGTCCGGCCGCCTTGGTGCAGGTCTTATTACATTCGACGCCACATTGGCGGCCTGCGCGCCGGATGGGGATGAAATGATGATGAAGACAGCACAGCACCCAGTCCTCAAGCGGATAAAATCCCCGACCCAGCCGTTAACCGAATTCGGGCCCGTAGGACGACAATCCGTCACGCTGACCACTTTTTTCTTTCCTTTTTTCATTTTGTTCGTTGTTGATCGTTGTGTTTGGTCGTTGCGGACGTCACATAACATCCGTTCAAGTTCGTTGTTGATCCTTTCACTCAGTTTTCTATTACAGAGGCCAACCAGCTCTCTGACCGAAAACGCTGAGCTACCGTGCCGGTACCACTCAGCTGTCGGGGCGGACTTGGCAGTGGTGGGGCCAGAGGATGGCGGTAATGTGCCGCTGAAAGTAGTCTTGTTATAGAGGAGACATTCTCAGTATACAGCTGTTGTGGTATTTTTTCTCATATACTACACAGTCTTTGCGGCAAATGTCTAGGAACTGATAGATCACTTCATGGGAAACAACGTTTGTTACAGACATAACGTTCTCTGATGCTTATCAGCGATGCTAGGTGTCCTCTGGTATCCGCTGGACATGGACACTAAACTAGCTGGGTTTGCTAGCAGGGTGTACAGCATACTACCTAATGGGGTGATTTTCAATAAGAAAATTGTAGGAATTGATGTGTCTAGGCGGATAAAGGTGTTTCAGAAGGAAATCATTTATTTAAATTTTGCCAGGACTACCGCCTTTCACGTGAAGTACACTCCTGGAAATTGAAATAAGAACACCGTGAATTCATTGTCCCAGGAAGGGGAAACTTTATTGACACATTCCTGGGGTCAGATACATCACATGATCACACTGACAGAACCACAGGCACATAGACACAGGCAACAGAGCATGCACAATGTCGGCACTAGTACAGTGTATATCCACCTTTCGCAGCAATGCAGGCTGCTATTCTCCCATGGAGACGATCGTAGAGATGCTGGATGTAGTCCTGTGGAACGGCTTGCCATGCCATTTCCACCTGGCGCTTCAGTTGGACCAGCGTTCGTGCTGGACGTGCAGACCGCGTGAGACGACGCTTCATCCAGTCCCAAACATGCTCAATGGGGGACAGATCCGGAGATCTTGCTGGCCAGGGTAGTTGACTTACACCTTCTAGAGCACGTTGGGTGGCACGGGATACATGCGGACGTGCATTGTCCTGTTGGAACAGCAAGTTCCCTTGCCGGTCTAGGAATGGTAGAACGATGGGTTCGATGACGGTTTGGATGTACCGTGCACTATTCAGTGTCCCCTCGACGATCACCGGTGGTGTACGGCCAGTGAAGGAGATCGCTCCCCACACCATGATGCCGGGTGTTGGCCCTGTGTGCCTCGGTCGTATGCAGTCCTGATTGTGGCGCTCACCTGCACGGCGCCAAACACGCATACGACCATCATTGGCACCAAGGCAGAAGCGACTCTCATCGCTGAAGACGACACGTCTCCATTCGTCCCTCCATTCACGCCTGTCGCGACACCACTGGAGGCGGGCTGCACGATGTTGGGGCGTGAGCGGAAGACGGCCTAACGGTGTGCGGGACCGTAGCCCAGCTTCATGGAGACGGTTGCGAATGGTCCTCGCCGATACCCCAGGAGCAACAGTGTCCCTAATTTGCTGGGAAGTGGCGGTGCGGTCCCCTACGGCACTGCGTAGGATCCTACGGTCTTGGCGTGCATCTGTGCGTCGCTGCGGTCCGGTCCCAGGTCGACGGGCACGTGCACCTTCCGCCGGCCACTGGCGACAACATCGATGTACTGTGGAGACCTCACGCCCCACGTGTTGAGCAATTCGGCGGTACGTCCACCCGGCCTCCCGCATGCCCACTATACGCCCTCGCTCAAAGTCCGTCAACTGCACATACGGTTCACGTCCACGCTGTCGCGGCATGCTACCAGTGTTAAAGACTGCGATGGAGCTCCGTATGCCACGGCAAACTGGCTGACACTGATGGCGGCGGTGCACAAATGCTGCGCAGCTAGCGCCATTCGACGGCCAACACCGCGGTTCCTGGTGTGTCCGCTGTGCCGTGCGTGTGATCATTGCTTGTACAGCCCTCTCGCAGTGTCCAGAGCAAGTATGGTGGGTCTGACACACCGGTGTCAATGTGTTCTTTTTTCCATTTCCAGGAGTGTAGATGACTGGATGATGGTCAACAAACCTCGTGTACGAATGCAACAATTGCCTATGCTCTATCGCCACTCAGGGACATAACCAGTACGTATGGATGCCTAGTGCCATTGGGAAGTGTCAGCGAACAGATCCTTTCAAACAAAAGTTGTTCCCTATGACGTAGTCTGTCACCCCCAGATGTTTACCAAAAAGACTTGAAAAAACCCTGCACAGACAAAGTTACACGTTATTATGGCAGACCAAGTAACTCTCACTGAATGCTGCACAACACTCAAAATGTCAATGGTACACGACACTGTTTTTCAACATAATCACCAAGCCCCTGTAAATAGCAGTAGTAATTTTCTAGCAGTCGTTCAATCAATCGACGAGAGAGCAGCGCTGCTTCGTCAAGGAGCCGTTCGAGGATCCCTGTGTTGACGTCCTCGTTGGAAGATCTCTTTCCCCCAGTTGTGTTTCATTTTACCAAAAAGATGTAAACTTTGTGGTGCAAGATCTCGACTTCCCGATCACCATCACCCATGTCTGGGCAACATTGGCCAAATTGTTAGCATCATTTCACTACATCTGGGTACGACATAGTACCTGCTCCCACAAGATGCTAGACTTCACGGTGAATCTGTGTTCGATTTAGAGGTTTCGTCCACAAAAATCGCACTGTCCTGCGTAATTCAAATTTAGAGTACGTTTCCAGTTGCCACTCCATGTTAATCACACACTGTGAAGTGCCTGCTATCCGCATCGCAGCAGAACAGTGTATGCAGGAAACTCATAACTACTTTCTTCTTGTTGAAAATCCACACCAACTCTCATTTCATCAGATATCGATGGCCTTTAAAGTAATTACATTATTTCACACCAAAAAATCTGTAGTTACTTGTACTCGGCGGTCAGAATATCTGAAAAGCTTGTAAGAAGGTTCCAGCGTAGGTTGTGCTAAAAAGCCTGCTAGTATTTAACGTCGACCTTAATCTGAGGAAGAAAGATTCAAGAATGTACGTTAGGAGCACCGCTTTATATGGTAGTGAATCATGGACTGTGGGGAACTGGAACACAAGAGAATCGAAGCATATGAGATGGGTTTTATAGAAAGTTGTTGAAAATTAGGTGGAGTAATAAGATAAGGAATGAGGAGGTTTTCGGAAGAATCGTCAAAAATGGAACATATGGAAAACATTGAGAAGTAGAAGGGACAGGATGGTACGATATGTGGTGAAACATTAGGGAATAGCTTTCAAGGTACAAGAGAGTTGTACAGCAAAGGCTGGGCGGGAAGACATGGATTGCCAATGCATCCGACAAATAATTGAGAACGTATGGTGCCAATGCTATACTGAGGAATTCGTAGTGGCACGCATCGACCGTTCAGCAAAATCGGTGACAGAAAAAGAACCGTCAAATATTTTGTGAAATGATTTGTGTAAAAGTAAGAAACAAAGTAGATCAGAGTAATATTTGATGGGCTCCAGGTCATTGCAGTAAATGAGGTACGTAATATGTTCTTCTCTAATCTAGTTCTTACTTTCAGACAAATCGTTTTGCGAAACATTGGACCATTTTATTTTTATTTTTTTCCAAATTCTTTTTTATTTTCATGTTTGGGCTGGAAAACATGAACCATATAGATTACGCTGAAAAGCCTGCTAGTATTTAACATCGACCGTAATCTGAGTAAGAAATTTTTAATAATGTACATTCCGAGCACAGCTTAGTATGGGAGTGAATCATGGACTGTGAGAAACTGGAACGGAAGAGAATCGAATACCAGAGAGTACGCTTAATTACTGATCGGTATTCTATTATTATTATTGGTATATGGATCAATAGGATAGAAAGAAGTTTGAATTATTCTACAATTTAATATTCATTTTATCTTTTCAATACAAACGAAATATTTCCACAATTTCTACACCAATGTAACTTCTCGTGCGCATTATAGGTAGGCCTCGAAGGGATGAAGATGTTGACACTGTTAACAGAACTGCTCGTGAAACACGTATTTAAATGTGCTCTCAAATCACTAATTAAATTTTTCTTAACTACCCAGATTAGTTCCAGACAGTTCAAACTTTCTTTGCAAAACTAAACCTCATTGTGATCAAGTTTGCACCCCATTTCTCTATTTCCCACTCTTCGAGTATCTACGAAAATTCAGACAAACATTCATTGTGTAATTTCCCTCAAATTACAAAGTAAGCTTTTATTAATTAAGGTGATTACTTTCAAGCAGTTCCTTTTTGGAAAAAATACTGGATCTCACGCTGGTCAGTTTGTACCCCACTTGTCCATTACTCAATCCTCGACTGGTTACGAAAATTGGGACAAAAATCCATTGCGCAATATCTAGGGAGTCTTGTTTTTCCTCTACACAAACATTTTACACGAGTAACGCACCTAAACACTTTGGCCTGCTACAAAGAGCGAACAACCTCCGACATACACTCTCGTGCTGCGACTCTCTTTCGCGTACTGACTGGTAACATTGCTAATAAATAACGGTTTTCTTCTGTAATTTTCTATTGCGTTAGGAGAGCCGAACGTAATAGGCCTGTTCGCATACCATTCTCATGAGCGTCTGGAGGTACTGCAGACTGCATCACCAGGCGCACCGGAGGATGGTCCAGGGGAGGGACGCAAGACTCGCCGGCTCCATGGCGCGTGTCGGCGGCAGGGTCCCCGCTTCATTTCCGGTCGCGTGTCATTGCCCTTAACAAGTTTTTAAAAGGGCTGCCGTGCTCGGCCGCTCCCCGCGGGCCGCCGTGTTTAGGGCGGAGGCGAACAGTGCCGCCCTTAATGGATCGGGAGATGTGCCCGCAGCCGCCGGGGACGCGGCGAATTTACTGTTATGTCGGGGAGCACCGCCCCGGATCTTTCGGGATAATTAATTTTTCTGCGAGACGCTTTCGAGAGGTAACTTCTTCCGTTCTTTTTATAGCGCGTCTCTAGGGCGAAGGGAGCGCCTTCTCCCGGAATTGCGTGCATTATTCACAAAAAGTCTGATCACCGTACGACCATCCCAGCACCGAAGTAACGTTAGCAGCACGGGAGCTGTACATGCCGTGACAGTAGCAGCACCAGCAGAAAGTTGTTTAGTAATATGCCCACTACTTGCTGAAATCACAGTCCTTCCCAGTACCTGAGTGGTCATCGTATCTGACTTCCATTTGGAGGACCCGTGTTCAGTTATCGGTGCTATCAGGAATTTTGCATTGATACGAGGACTGGAACGGTGTAAACAGCCTCGCGATTACAACTGAAAAAATAATTGTGTAACAGGTATCGCTAAAAGCCATGGAAAGCTGATAGCGCGTGGGAGGGTAGTCAGCTGAGGCCATACCTCAGCATGACCCAGCCAAATATCGAAGTTCACAGAGGATGACACGGCTTCCAGTCGGTACCATATAATCCGTCACGGTCAGAAGTCTCAGATGGTTTGTGGAATTAAATTCTACGGCTTCTTAGATAGCATTAATTTATCTGGTATGAGCGATAGTCACGTAGTTGGAATTATCTCCACACTTCGACCAACCGCGCACGAATCACAACCAGACCCAAACCTGCATATTTCGTCGTGGCACTATGTGCGTTTGTACGTTACGTATATTTCCGCCAAGGACGACGCGCAAGTCGCCGAAGTGGCGTCAAATCGAAAGACTTGCACCAGGCGAGCGGTCTACCCGACGGGAGGCCCACGTCACACGACATTTCATTTTTTTTTCCGCCAAGGAAGCACATAAATATTCAGAGTCGAAGGGCCTGGTACTGGCAAATAAATGTGAAATAGCAGTGCATATGTTATTACGAAGCACTATGCAATGTTCCTTCGGACATGCATGACATTGCATGGTTCTTGTTTATTCACCAGTACTAGACCCTCGACTCTATGTGATTATGTTCTTCCTGGACGGGAATATACATAACGTACGAGTAAAGGTTGTGTCACATGGATGACGACATATGGAAGTTTGGGTTTGGCCGTGTCTCGCACACGAAGAGCTGAAGTGGTTAAGACGACCACTCACTTAAAGCGGGAAACCCAAGTTCGAGTCCCAGTCTCTCACAAATGTCATTCGGCTATACATCTACGTCTACATATACACTCAGCCGTCAGCTAGCCACCAAGCAGTGTGTGGCGGAGGGCACAATTCGCACCAAAGTCATATTTCTCACCCCTCCCTCCCCCCACCCCCCCCCCCACCCACCCCCCCCTCAGTTCCACTCGCGGATGGCACGAGGAAAAAACGACTGTTCGAATGCCTCAGTACGAGCTCCAATTTCCCTTATCTTTGAATGGTGATCGTTGTGCGATTTGTAAGTTGGTGGTAATAATATATGCTCTACATCCTCAGCGAAGATCGGATTTCGTAATTTTGTGAGCAGTCCCTCCTGTTTAGCGCACCGTCTATCTGCAAGTGTGTCCCACTTCAAAACTTTCTATGAGATTTGTAACGCTCTCGCGATGGCTAAAAGTACCAGTCATGAATCTTGCCGCTCTTCTTTGGACCTTCTCAATCTCTTTACTCAGACCAAACTGGTAAGGGTTCCATACAGACGAACAATGCTCTAAGACTGGATGAACTAACGTATTGTAAGCTATTTCCTTTGTTGAAGGACTGAATCGCTTCAGGATTCTACCAATAAGCCGCAATCTAGAGTTCGCCTTACCCGTTACTTGTGTAATCTGATCATTCCATTTGAGATCATTTCGAATAGTCACACCCAGATACTTCACGGATGTTACCGCTTCCAAAGACTGGGCATTTATTTTGTACTCTTACATTAATGGGGATTTTCGCCTTGTTACACGCAGAAGCAAAGGTGGTTCATATTCACAGCTGTGAACTACATTTCCAGTGTTTCTAGACAGCTGAAATAGGTGCAGTTCCTTCAGGACGGGCATGTCTGAAGGAACGTTGTTTAGCAAGTTTATTTGCGTGGCCATCATCCGCAGCAAGCACCGAAATACTTCTTTTGTAAATAAACCGCGTCGGCCGGTGTGGCCTAGCGGTTCTAGGCGCTTCAGTCTGGAACCGCGGGACCGCTACGGTGGCAGGTTCGAATCCTGCCTCGGGCATGGATATGTGTGATGTCCTTAGATTGGTTAGGTTTAAGTAGTTCTTACCTCAGATGTGAAGTCCCATACTGCTCAGAGCCATATGAACCAAATAAAACCGCCTTTTCTTGCTGAAACGTCTGGGAAAAATAAATTTAGTTGCAGCAAGATAAGGCGATTTCATTTACATCGTAAGTATTGTATAGTACTAAATAATAACAAAGGCACTGCTACTTCGCACTCAAGTACTGTGTCCCGTGTCGCCAGAGTATAACATGTGCGTAGTGAAGGATTGCAGTGTTAATGATTTTTTTGTCGTGGTCATCTGCAATCAGATGACGCTTAGGAGGAATTTTTGTTTTGAGTCTGCAGGCAGTAACTGTGGTGAGTTTAGAGATGAACAGTACTTGCTACATTCGTTCTAGGGTACACCCTTGCCCCATCGTCGAGTAAATACTCCTGCTGTAAAATTGCAACCATTTGAATGTAGACGATTGTGGGCCTGCTGGAATCACATATTGGGCAGAAGTGTCGGTGGTGCGTCGCTCTTTTGAGCAGTGGTCTGTGGAACATTTCCCCAACGCTAGATCAGGGTTCTGGGTGTCCGCGTGGTATATGGTCACGTCAAGATCGGCACTGTGTCAGCTGCAGTGGCCGGCCGAGTGTCATCCTGGGAAGAACTCTGGGCACCTACTGTGTCAGCAAGAACCACTGGGAATCGAATGTTTGCGCCAGGACTAATACCACAAGTCCCTCTGGTCAGGCTACCACTTATTACACGACACCACCATGCACGGCTACCCTGGCATTGTGGAAGCGTCAGCTGGAGTGCAGAATGGCGCTTGTTCTATTCAGTAATGAGACTGGGTTCTGCCTGAGTGATGAACGTGCACGTGGTGCAGAGTAGACATGGTGAGCGGCATATTCTGGAGTGCATACGCCCATAACACAAAGGTCCCACCCCAGGCTTCACAGTATGGGGGGGTCATCAGTCACAAGTTACGTCACATCTGGTGCGTTTGCAGCGTAAAGTAACTGGTGTCCGCTACAATCAACAGACTGTTATCCCCTTGCTATTGCCATTGGTAAAGGTTGGTGTGCTTTTCCAACAGGACAATGCACTACCACATACTCCGCGACGCAACGTGGTCTTCGTCGAGAATAACATCTGCCCTGGCCAGTATGATCACCATGTCTGTCGTTAACTGAACACGTATGTGACACGATGAAGTGGGAATTATTCATTCTCCAGAGACTGCAAGAACCATTGCTGAATTGCAACAGAGGTGCAAGATTTCTGGGCCAGTTAATGTCGTAGGATCCCGTTCGGTACATTTATGATCGTTTACATGCAATAACAGGCACGTGCGTTGCCGTCAGAGGGAGGTACACTGTGTACTGATGCAACTATTTGCGCATCCTTTACTATGACAATCCATGAATTATTACTTGGGAAGTGTAATAATGAAAGATATGTACTGCTCAACAGAAATTAGGAAAAGAATTGCAATGTCAAAAGAAGGATTCAAGAGGAAACAGAAATTGCTTTGTGGACCACTAAACAAAGATCTGAGGAAAAGACTTACCAAATGTTACATCTGGAGCGTGGCACTATATTGTGCGGAGACCTGGACATTGAGGAAGGAAGATGAAAGAAGACTGGAGGCACTAGAGATGTGGATATGGAGAAGATTGGAAAAAGTGAAATGGGAAGACCGAGTAAGGAATGAAAAAGTTTTAAGAAGAGTTGGAAAAGAAGGAAACACGCTGAAAGTTAACGGAAAGAGAAAACGGAACTGGATTGGACATTGTTTGTGGAGGGGCTGTTTATTGAAGGAAGGAATAGAAGGAATGGTGGAGGGAAAAAGGGGAAGAAGGAAAAGGAGATATCAAATGTTGGACAATATAAAAGGAGACAAATATTCAGAAATGAAAAGACTGGTTACGGACAGACAAAAGTGGAAGAGGCTTAACCCATGACAAGGCGTGCCGTAAGACAGAATACCATACTGCTACTACTACTACTACTACTACTAATAATAATAATATGAAATGTGCGTTTCATTCGATCTGAATCTGTTATCATATACTCCTACAACTATGAACTACCTGTCGCATCTCTGATCAATGAAATGACCATGTCCTTGAAGGTGTTCCAATTTTATTCCCACGGTGTATTAACCCTCCAATGTGACATACTTCTCGCAACGACCTGTAACCTGTTGGAGATCTTGGTCGTACAGGTCTAAATTTTGGCTGTTCACGAATTCTTCCAATTCTTAAATCACCTCTTCGTGTAAACGACTGCTACGTATCTTCACCGGGGCACAGACGAAGAAGTCACTGGGTGCAGCGTCAAGAGAATACGGGTGGAGGGGGATCAAAGGGGGAGGAAAAATTTAATGTTCCGAAGAAGAAGTGTATGTGACTGCCTCACTCTCCTAAGTACAGTTAATGTGTAATGTGCATGAAAATGAAAACTGGGAATGAGGGACATCGAAGTCAAGAAACGAAACCTGGAGTACATGGCGAAGACAACTGCCAGAAAGGAAGAATATAAACGGCAATTGGAAAAAGAAGTAGCTATTTCAAATGTGCAAGCAAGGTTTACATATGGCTTTAAACATAGTATATGGAGAAATCTGGCTACGACTGGGGAATCTAAAATATCTGCATTTACAGTAATCACACGTTGGAGTGCTGGCCAAAATCAATGGAATCGAGAATGTTTACTATATTAGAGAATACACGAAAAATCTTTTACAAACCTCCATTCCCGTCTAGTCTGGTCTAAAAATGGTTATATTCTACACTCCTGGAAATTGAAATAAGAACACCGTGAATTCATTGTCCCAGGAAGGGGAAACTTTATTGACACATTCCTGGGGTCAGATACATCACATGATCACACTGACAGAACCACAGGCACATAGACACAGGCAACAGAGCATGCACAATGTCGGCACTAGTACAGTGTATATCCACCTTTCGCAGCAATGCAGGCTGCTATTCTCCCATGGAGACGATCGTAGAGATGCTGGATGTAGTCCTGTGGAACGGCTTGCCATGCCATTTCCACCTGGCGCCTCAGTTGGACCAGCGTTCGTGCTGGACGTGCAGACCGCGTGAGACGACGCTTCATCCAGTCCCAAACATGCTCAATGGGGGACAGATCCGGAGATCTTGCTGGCCAGGGTAGTTGACTTACACCTTCTAGAGCACGTTGGGTGGCACGGGATACATGCGGACGTGCATTGTCCTGTTGGAACAGCAAGTTCCCTTGCCGGTCTAGGAATGGTAGAACGATGGGTTCGATGACGGTTTGGATGTACCGTGCACTATTCAGTGTCCCCTCGACGATCACCAGTGGTGTACGGCCAGTGTAGGAGATCGCTCCCCACACCATGATGCCGGGTGTTGGCCCTGTGTGCCTCGGTCGTATGCAGTCCTGATTGTGGCGCTCACCTGCACGGCGCCAAACACGCATACGACCATCATTGGCACCAAGGCAGAAGCGACTCTCATCGCTGAAGACGACACGTCTCCATTCGTCCCTCCATTCACGCCTGTCGCGACACCACTGGAGGCGGGCTGCACGATGTTGGGGCGTGAGCGGAAGACGGCCTAACGGTGTGCGGGACCGTAGCCCAGCTTCATGGAGACGGTTGCGAATGGTCCTCGCCGATACCCCAGGAGCAACAGTGTCCCTAATTTGCTGGGAAGTGGCGGTGCGGTCCCCTACGGCACTGCGTAGGATCCTACGGTCTTGGCGTGCATCCGTGCGTCGCTGCGGTCCGGTCCCAGGTCGACGGGCACGTGCACCTTCCGCCGACCACTGGCGACAACATCGATGTACTGTGGAGACCTCACGCCCCACGTGTTGAGCAGTTCGGCGGTACGTCCACCCGGCCTCCCGCATGCCCACTATACGCCCTCGCTCAAAGTCCGTCAACTGCACATACGGTTCACGTCCACGCTGTCGCGGCATGCTACCAGTGTTAAAGACTGCGATGGAGCTCCGTATGCCACGGCAAACTGGCTGACACTGACGGCGGCGGTGCACAAATGCTGCGCAGCTAGCGCCATTCGACGGCCAACACGGCGGTTCCTGGTGTGTCCGCTGTGCCGTGCGTGTGATCATTGCTTGTACAGCCCTCTCGCAGTGTCCGGAGCAAGTATGGTGGGTCTGACACACCGGTGTCAATGTGTTCTTTTTTCCATTTCCAGGAGTGTATCTCAATGTAGCGAACTGGATGTTGTGTACCTAGCAACAGAATAGCCATTTGAAGAGATGGAAACTGATAAAATATCTACATTTAATGGACACTTGTTTGCAAAAGTTTTAAACTTTAAGTTCTATACAGATATCTCTCTAGCATGTGTAGAATGTGTAGGAAATTTGCGAACACACAGGAAGATGTTGCATGCTTTAGCAATAGTGTCAAGGAGGAAATAAGTGGTAAAATTAAAATTCCCAAGTGCTCTCATCTAGAAGAACTGCAAGAAGGAACAGAGCTAACTGTTAAAGCCTTAAAGCGGATATTTTACAGGAAGAATATTAGATATGTCAGTTTACTGGCTGGAGAAGAAATTTCTGATTCAGATGTTGATTTAAGTTATAAGTTAAAGTTGAGGTAGGAGTTATTAAAACTACGCGCAACAAACATAAAAAGAATTGTTTTCTATGTGTAAATGTGTATGCAGAAATTAATAAACATTTTGCACGAGTATATTTGCTTGTCTTATACGCCAACCTACCAAAAATCCTACGACATTTCCAATTTACAATGATTTACGTGTACATATTTAGGATTGGGGAGGGGAGGGGAGCGTGTTTTTGGGTGACCTTGAAAAGTAGCCGAAACTAGGCAACTGAAAGCGTAGCGGTGCCTTTTCTCACCTATATGAATATAACTAGCACAATTTCCTGGGTGATTCCACTGGGTGACCTTGATTAACTTTAGAAGTTCCTCAGAGGAGAGGGAGTGGGCGGGAGGGGGGGGGGGGGGAGGGCAAAGAGCCCAAATAGGTAACCTAACATCGAAAGCGTAACATTATACCGCATGTGATAAGACCGTTATCTTGGCTTGAACCCTCCCTGGATAGCTACCGACGGGCTCTTTTCAACGTGCTGCAATACATCATCTTCACATTCAGCCGTGCGGCGTTGCCCTGGAGCACCACAGTTTTGCCTCCTCATGGTGAAGGTACCTATTTCTCGGAGACCCTGCGTAACGTGGGCAAAAGTTTCTGCATTGGTGGCTACGTTGCGAAA
Source organism: Schistocerca piceifrons (assembly GCF_021461385.2). Lineage (NCBI taxonomy): Eukaryota > Metazoa > Arthropoda > Insecta > Orthoptera > Acrididae > Schistocerca > Schistocerca piceifrons. The sequence goes on from NC_060145.1 coordinate 167,039,204, forward strand.
AACGTTCGTGGTACAACCGACTAGCAGCTTTTCCGTTACGTCGAGCTTCGCCATACACAAGGAGCATGTCTGTGTATCCTGAAACTGCATACCGAACGATGTTTACTGTATCGGAGATGAACGGGCACAGAATATTTCTCGCACAGAGGCAGACGTTGGGTGACATCAGGTGACCGTCTCGCGTAGTACACGTCATCCTGTCTCCTCTACTGCATACCAGGACAAACAACTCTGAGACATTTCTCTTTCTCTCAGCAGACGTGTACGCGTTACACGTGTGAAGTGAAACCGTCTTAGAACGGAAACGGTACGTTCTTCGACGTGGGTTCCTATTTAAGATATTATATAATGACTCCCCTCTACAAATGGCAGAAGTTTGTAGCAGTAATTTCAGAACACGCTGTATAGTACAGCGGTTCTTTCTGTAGATCGTAACATGGATCCTGAGGTCACAGATATAGAGATAACGGAGTGCCGAAATGTAATTTATCTAAAATCGTTCAGTAAACGAAAATCCGCTGCGCTTGTTCAGTAATCTGTTCTATTTTATGTAGCTTTTAAGAAATAACTTGCTTCTCTTCTGTCGCCGCGTTTTGTTGCTTGCTACAGGATAATGAAGCAATTCAAATGATCTACATCGATACTTGCGTTGGTACTCGGCAATCCTCTACATGATGCCTAGCGGGAGGTACCCCGTATCACTTCTAGTCATTTTCTTTCCTATACCACTCGCAAATAGAGCCAGGAAAAAACGACTATCTATATGCCTCCGTATGTGACCTAACTTATCATATCATATATGAGTGGTCCTTACGCGCAGTATATGTTGGAGGCACCACAATCGTTCTGCAGTCAGCTTCAGAAGCCTATTCTCTAAGTGTTCTCCCGAAAAGAACGTCGCCTTCCTTCCAGGGTTTCTGATGTGAGTTCCTGAAGCATGTCCGTAACACTTGCGTGTTGTTCGAACCTACCAGTAACAAGGGCAGTAGCTCACCTCCGAATTGCGTCGATGTCTTCCTTTAATCCGACCTGGTACGGATCCCAAACACTCGAGCAGTATTTAGGAATAGGTGGCACTAGCGTCCTATATGCTGTCTCCTTTATGGATGAACCACACTTTCGTACAATTCTCCCAATAAATCGATGTCGATCAGTAGCCTTCCCTATCACAAACCTCACATTGCCGTTCTATTTCACATCGCTTTGCAACATTACTGCCAGGTATTTAAACGATATGAGTGTGTCAAGCAGGACACTACTAAAGCTGTATCCGAAAATTACGGATTTGTTTTCCCTACTCATCCGCATTAAATTACACTTTTCTACACTTAGAGCTAGCTGCCATTCATCACTAAACTAGAAATTTTGTTCAAGTCATCTTGTTTCCTGCTACAGTCACTCACCTTCGATATTTTACCGTACACCACAGCAACGTCAGCAATCAACCGTACATTCTTGCCCACCCTGTCCGCCAAATCATTAAGGTATATAGGAAATAGTAGCGGTCCTATCACACTTCCATGGGGCATACCTGACTATATCCTTGACCATGATGAACACGCCGTCGAGGAGAACATACTCGATTCTCAGATATCTGTGAACCTATTCCATATGCTCGTACCTTCTTTAACAGCCTGACATGCACTGTGTCAGACGTTTCCCGGAAATCTATACATATGTTGTCCTTCATCCATAGTTCGCGTTACATTATGTGAGAAAATGGCAAGTTGAGTTTCGCTTGAGCGTTGGTTTCTAAAACCGTCTAATTCGTGGACGTACGATTCTTAGGGTTATTGGTCTGTAATTTTGCGAGTCCGGCCTCTTGCCTTTCTTATACACAAGAGTCAGCTTCGATTTTCTTCAGTCGCTTGAGTCTTTGCGCTGGGCGAGAAATTCAGGGTAACTGACAGCTAGGTAAAGAGCCAATGCTGTAGAGATCTCTCTGAAAAACCGAATTGGGATTCCCTCCGGACCTGATGTTTTATTTGTTTTCAACTCTTTCAGTTGTTTCTCTAAGCCAAGGATGCTTACTACAACGAGGGTTGCCTAGAAAGTAATGCATAGCATCAGTCATTCTTTATTGAACGTAATGATGATGATGATGTTTGGTTTGTGGGGCGCTCAAATGCGCGGTCATCAGCGCCCATATGAAGTCCCAATTTTTACACAGTCCAATCTTTTTACCCAATACAATCTAGCCACTGTCACGAATGATGATGATGATGATGAAATGATGAAGACAACACAAACACGCAGTCCTCAGGCAGAAAAAAATCCCCAACCCGGCCGGGTATCGCACACGGGGCCCAGTGATACAGAGGCAGCAACGCTCGCCACTTGACCACGATCTGCGGACTGAACATGATCAGAATTACACACACGAAAGAATGGTATTTATAAACACACCCTATTTTTTCACGTACTCTCCACCCTGTTCTATGGCTTTCCTCCAGAGCGAAACAAGGGCGTGTATGCCCGGTCAGTACCAATCTTTGTCCTGGTGGCGGAGCATCCACACTTCCTTCGCTGATTGACAGATGCAGCGCCAACTGCCGAGTGGTAATGGGTCTGTCCTCGCGGATGACAACATCAGCTCGATGCAACGTGTCAGGTGTGACAGCCGTGGATGGTCTCCCCGACCGCTGCAAATCGTGGAGCTGCGCCGAACCGCCTTCTGATGACCTCACCCTCCGAGCCCAGCGACTGACTGTACTTCAGAAGATACTCCATAGACTTTGCACAAGCGTTTGTGAGTTTTCCCCACAATTCAATGACGGCACATTGCTAGTAACATACATCACCTGCAGACGCCATTTTGAAACTGTCCTGCAGCTACGCTATCTGTCGGAAGTGACAGAAACTTGGCGAGCTCACTCAGGAGACTTCAAATAATACATACGTAACGTTTCGCATTCATAGATTTGTTTTCGGCTGAGAAAAAAGGTGGTGCATTACTTCCCGGGCAATCCTCGTATTTCGTCCTTACGGGAGTCTGTTCGATGTCCAAATGATGATATATTTGTACGATTCTCCTTCGTGGTAGACTTCTTAAACTTTGAAATTTAAAACTTCGATTTTCGTTTTGTTTATTTTTAAGTGCCACGCCAGACTGGTCAACAAGTGACTGGGTGGAAGCCTTAGACCCATTTACCTATTTTACATAAGACCAGGATTTATTCGGATTCTCTGCCTGATCGTGCAACGGTGGTGGTTGTACACTTCACGCATGGATCTTTTCACAAACGCACGAATCGTTGCTAACCTTTGTTTGTCATCGTTTGCGCGTTCTCTTTTGAACGGAGAATGCAACAGCTTCTGCTTCCTCATAATTTTCCAAACCTCACTATTAAACCATGATGAATCTTTGCCTTCCTTAATTCACACATTAGGCACATAATTTTCCGGAATACGATTTACAAACTGCTTAAACTCGCTGGAACTGAGTGATGTTAATTCACTGTGTAAGTGAGATGCTAACAATGCTTACCTGTTCTTTCTAGCAGAAACACCACCCAAGCCTCTTTGAATGATTTATTAACTTCCATAATCATAAGTGCTATAATGATATCACGATCGCTAACCCCTAGCTTCTATACAGTCGTTTGCCTAAGAACTTCCATGTTTAGTAACAGAAACTCCAAAATTATCAGTAAGAGTTTGTGTGCACTTCTTGTATGGATGGAATGCGAATAACCGTCATCATATCGCAGAAATGCCGTTGCTGTTTTTCAGTAAGTTATCAATCTGTGACAAAAGGTTCGTCATCCGCTAGGTTGTACAAGAAATCTTACTTCAACAGCACGCCCTCCATAAAACTAGTCTTTGTTTACGTGTTACGTAGCTCTGGGACATAACGGGGTGATGTCACGTCCATTGCCAACGACTTGTACGCGAGCAGTCGCTGAAAGAACTGTATAAAAGGAAGGCGAGCCAAAGATTTTAGTATGTAAGTGCAACCGCTGCGTTCAGTGTCCCATAGCAAGGTCCTGATGTCATACGATCAGCTGTAATAAGTGCTTGTTATGTGTAGTATTGTTTACTCAGGGAACACAGGATATGCAGATAACGTCTCACTAAAACACCAAATAAACAGACAAACTCCATACTCATCGACTTCACGTAAATGTTTGAATGTAAGGCGTTAGTGTCCCATGCAAAAGTAGCAGTGATTTTGCAGATTACACTTACAGGTAATCAATTAGGACAATTAGGACCGTATAGGACGGCTGTTGTTTTTGGTATTGAGATGTACAGGTACTTATTCCTGCTTTTTCTTTTCTTCAGAGTTTACTACACTACTGGCCATTAAAATTGCTAAACTAAGAAGAAATGCAGATGATAAACGGGTATTCATTGGACAAATATATTATACTAGAACTGACATCTGTTTACATTTTCACGCAATTTTGGTGCCTAGATCCAGAGAGATCAGTACCCAGAACAACCACCTCTGGCCGTAATATCGGCCTTGATACGCCTGGGCATTAAGTCGAACAGAGCTTGGATGGCGTGTACTGGTACAGTTGCCCATGCCGCTTCAATACGATACCACAGTTCATCAAGAGTAGTGACTGGAGTATTGTGACGAGCCAGTTGCTCGGCCACCATTGACCAGACGTTTTCAGTTGGTGAGAGATGTGGAGAGTGTGCTGGCCACGGCAGCAGTCGAACATTTTCTGTATCCAGAAAGGCCCGTACAGGACCTGCAACGTGCTGTCGTGCATTATCCTGCTGAAATGTTGGGTTTCGCAGGGATCGAATGAAGGGTAGAGCCACGGGTCGTAACACATCTGAAATGTAACGTCCACTGTTCAAAGTGCCGTCAATGCAAACAAGAGGTGACCGAGACGTGTAACCAATGGCACCCCATACCATCACGCCGGGTGATACGCGAGTATGGCGATGACGAATACACGCTTCCAATGTGCGTTCATCGCGATGTCGCCAAACACGCCATCAGGATGCTGTAAACAGAACCTAGATTCATCCGAAAAAATGACGTTTTGCCATTCGTGCACCCTGGTTCGTCGTTGAGTACACCATCGCAGGCGCTCAGTCTGTGATGCAGCGTCAAGGGTAACCGGAGCCATGGTCTTCGAGCTGATAGTCCATTCTACTGCAAATGTCGTCGAACTGTTCGTGCAGATGTTTGTTGTCTTGCAAACGTCCCCATCTGTTGACTCAGGGATCGAGAAGTGGCTGCAAGATCCAATAAAGCCATGCGAATAAGATGCCTGTCACGTCGACTGCTAGTGATAAGAGACAATTGGGAGCCAGCACGGCGTTCCGTATTACCCTCCTGAACCAACCGATTCCATATTCTGCTAACAGTCATTGGATCTCGACCAACGCGAGCAGCAATGTCGCGACATGATAAACCGCAATCGCGATAGGCTACAATCCGACCTTTATCAAAGTCGTAAACGTGATGGTACACATTTCTCCTCCTTACACGAGGAATCACAACAACGTTTCATCAGGCAACGCAGGTCAACTACTGTTTGTGTATGAGAAATCGGTTGGATGGTTCAAATGGCTCTGAGCACTATGGGGCTTAACTTCTGAGGTCATCAGTCCGCTAGAACTCAGAAATACTTAAACCTAACTAACCTAAGGACATCACACATATCTATGTCCAAGGCAGGATTCGAACCTGCGACCGTAGCAGTCGCGTGGTTCCGGACTGAAGCGCCTGGAACCGCTCTGCCACAAATCGGTTGGGAACTTTCCTCATGTTAGCACGTTGTAGGTGTCGCCACCGACGCCAACCTTGTGTGAATGCTCTGAAAAGATAATCATTTGCATATCACAGCATCTTCTTTCTGTCGGTTGAATTTCACGTCTGTAGCACGTCATCTTCGTGGTGTAGCATTTTTTTCGCCAGTAGTGTACTTATGTGGTAGTGGTGGCGTAAAGTTAGTGATCGTGTTATAAGATTAGTAGCACGTCCTTCTCTACCCAATTAGAATTTCACGCTAAAGTATAAACCTCCCAGCTATTCCCTGAGAGCCGTTACATAATGCTAGAGAATAGCAAGGCGTAGCATCTCCAGCTAGACTATGTGTGGTAAGCACTATGCTTGGTTTGGCCGCTACTTTCCTTATAAACCTACCGTATATGGAAGTAGCGAAATCCAGCGGTCCTGTACGCCACTGCATGGTGAGAAACAATTGGTGCCATACGAAATATGATATTAATGGCCCTGGGATATTGCGACAGGGGTTGCCTTTCTGCGGTTGCCCGCTACGGCCTGCAACAGCGCCGCACGTTTTCGCAAATGGAGAAAACATGTAATTTCGTTCCCTTGCTTTTGTGGAGGCGCTATTTTTCTGAATGATTCTGTTTCCCTCCCCAGATATGAGCGCAGTGGGGCGAGCGCAGCGCCAGAGGGTGTACGGACAGCCACGGGGAACCACCGCTGCACACCAGGTGCTGGCCGCACTGTTACGTTTTCTGGAACACAACAGCGACTTCTGTACCGCGGACTTCCTCAGCGTAAACTGAACCTGTGGTGTTATCACGCAATGGATTTGAACATTTTTGTAGTTTCTTCAATTTTGGTATTGTTTCTGATCGTCGGCTTCCGTTGTATACAGGACACAGATATCGAGGATGTCAAGAAATCAGATTGGTTCTCATTCTTCTGTAGCACCACATTTGAAAAGCTCATAGGTTAGTTAGGTTCAAGCAGTTCTCAGTCTAGGGGACTGATGACCTCAGATTTTAAGTCCCACAGTGCTTAGAGCCATTTTTAGACGTACTGACACTAAAATCTATACTCGATGTTAACAAACTTCTCTTCTTCCTTAACGCTTTTCTTGCCATTGCCAGTCTGTATTTTATATCCACTCTACTTCCATCATCATAAAAAAAATGGCTCTGAGCACTATGGGACTTAACATCTATGGTCATCAGTCTCCTAGAACTTAGAACTACTTAAACCTAACTAACCTAAGGACACCACACAACACCCAGCCATCACGAGGCAGAGAAAATCCCTGACCCCGCCGGGAATCGAACCCGGGAACCCGGGCGTGGGAAGTGAGAACGCTACCGCACGACCACGAGATGCGGGCCCATCATCATCAGTTATTCTGCTACCGAAATAGCAAAACTCATCTACTTTAAGTGTCTCATTTCCTAATCTAATTCCCTCAGCATCACCTGATTTAATTCGACTACATTCCATTATCCTCGTTTTGCTTTTCTTGATGTCCAGCTTATATCCTTCTCTCAACACACTGTCCATTTCATTCAACTGCCCTTCCAAGTTGTTTCCTGTCTCTGACAGAATTAAAATGTCATCGGCAAACCTCAAAGCTATTATTTCCTTCCCATGGACTTTAATTCCTACCCCAATTTCTCAAGCGCAGCTTCCGTTTCATGCCCCTCGACTCTTTATAACTGCCATCTGCTTTTTCTACAAATTGTGAATAGCTTTGGCTCACGGCATTTTACCCCTGACGCCTTTACAATTTGAAAGAGAGTATTCCAGTCAACATTATCAAAAGCTTCCTCTAAGTGTACAAATGCTATAAACGTTCGTTTGCCTTTCCTTGACGTATAGCCGGCCGCTGTGACCGAGCGGTTGTAGGCGCTTCAGTCCCGAACCGCGCTGCTGCTACGGTCGCAGGTTCGATTCCTGCCTCGCGCATGGATGGGTGTGATGTCCTTAGATTAGTTAGGTTTAAGTAGTTCTAAGTCTAGGGGAGTGATGACCTCAGATGTAAAGTCCCATAGTGGTTAGAGCCATTTGAACCATTCTGAACCTTGACCTATCTTCTATGAGAAGTCGTAGGTTCATTACTGCCTCGCGTGTGCGTGTACTTCTCCGGGATTCACCCTGTTCTCCCCTGACGTCAGCTTGTACCAATTTTTCCATTCTTCTGTAGACAATTCGTATTAGTATTTGGTCAGCACCTGCTTTCATTGGAATTGGAATTACTATATTCTTCTTGAAGTCTGAGGGTATTCCACTTGTCTCATACATCTTGCTCACCAGGTAGAAGAGTTTTGTCATAGTTTGCTCTCCCAAGGCTATCAGTTCTCAGGTACATCTCGTTTGTAGAGACCCTCTATATAGTCCTTCCACCTTTATGCTTTCCGTTCCTTTCTTAGAAATAGTTTTGAATTCGAGGTCTCGATATTCATACAGGTCGTTCTCTTTATACTCCTTCCACCTTCCGGCTTTCCCTTCTTTGAATAAAGGTGGTTTGCCATCTGAGCTCTTGATATTCATACAGGTGATCATCTTTTCTACACAGCGTTCTTTCATGTATACAGTCTTCTTTCATGACTCTCAAACCAAGTGTTAGCTGTGATTAGATTATGCTCTCTGCAAAACTCTACCAGGCGGCTTCCTCTTTCATTTGTTTCCCCCAGTCCTTAAGCATCTACTGTTTTCCCATCTCTTCCTTTTCCTACTACCGAATTCCAGTCCTCCACGACTATTAAATTTTCTTTTCCCTTACCTACTTGAGTTAATTTTTTTTTGTCTCATCATTCGTGAAACTATCTGGCACATAAACTTGTGTTGCTGTTGTGCATGTTGGCTTCTTGTCTATATAAGATACAGCAATGTGTTGACTATGCTGTTCATAGTAGCTTATCCGTGTTCCTATCTGGTTTTATTTATTTATTTATTTGTTAAATCTACTCCTGCATTACTACTTCTTGATTTTGTGTTTATAACCCTGTATTCATGTGACCAGAAGTACCGTTCCACCTCCCACTGAACTTCGCTAACTCCCTCTATAACTCCAACCTATCCATTTCCCTTTCTAAATTTTGTAATCTACCTGCCCGATTAAGTGATGTGACATTCCACAGTCCGATTCGTAGAACGCCAGTTTTGTTTCCCTTGATAACGACATCCTTCTGGGTAGTCCCCGCCCGGACATCCGAATGGGCGACCATTTAGCTCCGGAACATTGTATCCATGAGGATACAACCATCATTTAACATTACAGAAATGCTGCATGCCCTCGGGAAAATTACAACTGTAGTTTCCCCCTGCTTTCAGCCGTTCGCTGCACCAGCACAGCAACGCTGTTTCGGTTGATGTTACAAGGCCAGACTAGTCAACCATCTAGAATGTCAGCCTTGCAAGTACTGAAAAGACTGCTGCCCCCTTTAGGGACCACACGTTTGTCTGGCTTCTCAGCAGATAGCCGTCAGTTGTGGTTGCACCTACGGTGCAGCTATTTGTACCTCTGAGTCGTGCAGGCTTCCCCACCAACGGCTAGGTCCATCGTGACTTCGTAGGCTTTCGCGGCGTAATAAGTCTTGAAAGTCTCTTCGGGTTTGCTGCCGGATCCTAAAATCAAGTCGATTCAATATTTCGGCTATCTAACTGTTCGCCATCTTCAGGAGAACGCTGCTTCTGTTGATGAGTCCCGCTGAGAAATATTCACGTGGATCTGGCCATGGCGACTTCTATAGCAATAGTACCCCAAATTCTAGACAATCTTGAGCGTGGAAGACAGACAATAGGGTGTCGATTTACACTCCGCCGCAGGCATTTTGGACAACATCTATAAGGATACAGTTCTGTAGTTTTTACGTATTTTACTGTATAGTGGCAGAACAGATTGAAAATTCCGTGATAAAAGAGAACGAGTATCGTGTGACGGTGGTTGTGTTACTGTGTGTTTTGTGATGTGCGTTTTGGTGATTACGTATTACTGGCTCATTTACTGTTGCGAAGGCATTTTCACAGTAACAAACGTAACTGAGGTAACAATCCGAATAACTCATAATTAGACTTCACTCTGGAGCCCACGTGTGTCTTATACCAAAATACTCAGAAAATATCACTGAAAAATCTCCGATATTTTGTCTGTGGAGTCTTCGTTTACCCTATATTTTACGACGTACATGAGGTTTCTGCGTTTTAAGAAAAAGTGCAAGTACCGGACATATCCTATAGTTTCTTTTAAGCGATGAACGTCAAATGCCGTTTTACTTCCGCCGAACAAAGATTCATCTCTTGCAAAGTTACTGAATAGTGCTCACGTAACTGCTATCGCAGGACAGGAAATCATACGTTAGGTTGAAGAAGAACCAGTATCGGGGACAGTTTACCACGATCGTATCGTATACTTTACTCCGGCTTGCTCCACCCGCTTGCAGCAAGTGCCTGGCGCTGCGTTATGTAGGACGGGCATCGTAATAGTGATGCAGGGATCCGACTTTGGAAAGAATAAGGAAGAAAAAAGAAGACAGTGGCAAATGACTTTTTCGGCCTTTTTCGCTAAAGTCGCGAGGACATCGGCGGTGGGTACCTCAGGATTTAGGTGCTGCTGGTGGCATATAAGTTATAGCGACGTTAATGGACTCATTCGAGGCGCGTCGGCCATACCGCGCAATCTATACTTCCTTATTCGCCGCGGCGAGCTGTCCGGAGGCGTATTTCCACGAGTTATAAAGTACGACCGTCCACGAAATTGATTCTCTCGGCTTAAATCCGCCCTGCGATGGATGTGCTCCATACATCCTTGTTCTGCGAACCTCAGCATCGCGCATCCTCGAGCCTGAGGAAATTTTCTCCGTCTTGGTATGAGCTACGTGTCAAGTCCATCCGCAGTGAGCTAAACTTGTTTCCCTTCCCCGGCACCATAAAACCTATGTTGAGATATACTTATACATAAAATGGGTTTAGCACCTAACACGTTGAATGACCGGAATAAATCAAGAAAAATTGATGATAATACCTCACAAGCCAGACAAGACATTTGTAGAGAGTAGACGATGGTATCGGAAGAACAGAAATACGGCGAAAGCATCATTCTTGTATGAAACCGTAAATTTTCTAATCTACTTCGGGTCGTCGTGTGTTGTACAACGCTGCCCCATAGACAACTGTTATGTAGACCTAGACTAGTATGCCAAGATATTTCACAGAGGATTTATCTGGAAAGAACGTGTATCATTTGACGTTAGTGTTAGTATTCTTTTGGTTAACTGCAGACGTTAACTGAAGAAAAGTTTTTGCGCAAATGAGCAAAATTACCAGCTGTAATTTCCTTTTCTAAGGCCTACTTTTCATTGGGGAGCCAGATATAAGCGGGAGTACGTAGTTCGTGTCGTGTTTTGACCGTCCTTTGAGTTGAGCCAGTCGTTAATTTATAATACTTCTACTTGAATACTTGCTATTGGAGCGTTCAGTCGTGAGAGATGCTATTGCAAAACTAATCGTGCTACGTTTACTTCAAATTGTGTCTGTCAGTTTCATTGACGTTGGAGTGGTTTCGAGAGTGGAAATGTTACATAGATTTAGGATAACTTACCCGACTTTGTTTAGTTGAGGATGAAAGAAATGACACCAATACTAACCCCTCCATTGTCACAATATTGTAAAAGCGATTTAGTGTAGAATACTGTTACGATTGTTGGAGAATGCTCAAATTCAGATAATATAATGTCACTCACATAAATTGTGGAAGTTTTAATGAACGGTTGCCTGACCAATTTGGACACGCACTTCTATTAACCAAAGATTTGGTACATAGGTGCCAACTTCCACAATACTATTTTAAAACTCTGTTTCAAATGACTGTAAATGAAAACTGTTGCAGAACATTTGGTTTTTTTCAGTGAGAAACTTTCGTACGCTATTTTGAATAGTAAAGAAATCTGCAAATGAAAACACGTCCTGATCTAACGTGTAATACTGAGTTTCGTTGGTATTTTAATGATGTACTTTCTAACATTATTCTGGTTGTCAAATAGTAATAGGGCAGTAACAAAGATTAGCAACGTTTACAAAACCACACACGAATAGCATAGTAAACAAAGTTAAACAAACTGCACTTAATGAAATACTGTATTCTCTAAACAGTTTCAATATTCTGTTATGAATAGAAATATTCCTTTTGACTATAAAGTATTTAAGTTGTAAAATACTAATTATAGTTCTGTATTTTTTCAAACATGCTTTGAAGTTCCTCACATTTCGTGAACAAGACACTACATCAGAAATCTGGCCAGTTGCAAGTGCTCTTTTTAGATATGGTTTGTTAATGCAAAGTAAACCTAACTTGCCCTGATAAGAAATCTTTGTCTTGTAATAACCCCTGTAATGACAGAACTGGCGCATTAATAAACGCAATATGACTAACGAAGCAACTGAAATTAACTGAGCGGCACGCCTTTACAATATCAAGGGACGTAACAGTAACAGTCAGAGTACCAGAAATTCAACAGTAGTGAACATGAAAAATCAGTCATGAGATCCTGACAATACCTAAAAGGTTACAGTTAGCAAGTTACAATCAAGTATGAACTGTGAATAACCACTAGCAGTATGTATTAAAGTCAGCTGAACGATAGCGAACTTCGAAAGCTTTGAATATGCGTGATTCCACATGTCATGCTAGACACCTAGAGATAATAATCTTTATGAAATGGCTTGTAGAACATGAATAAGTGCACTTTTGTAGGATAAGCCACAGCGGCTCTCGAAAGAGCGTCCATCGTCAAAACCCACATTCATCAAGTCTGAGACAACACGCAATCACGAAATGACTTACATAGTTAGTAAATGAAATTGGAGTTAATATTTGAATTTAGACTATATAACTGACTCAAAACCGAATTAACATAGTATCACATGACCCCATGGCATCATAAATACATGTGAACACATGTCAGACATAACAGCATTCCTAGAGCTAAATTTCTTATACGACAGAAATCAAGTAATTGGGCAAAGACTGAAGGAAAGAGGGACTGCATTGATTGTATAAATGTTTCACATTACATGTCAGAAGTTTTATTCTGTAACCAAAATCGCGTCTACTGGCTACACCAAGACGCAAACCTATTGCAACGCCACACAGTTCAGTCCTGGAATTCATAGCAAATTCAGCAACAAGAATTTACTAGCGGAAAATTTAGCGGTGAAATGCGAACATGTCATCAATGTCCTTCAGACAATCTCAATAAATAGAATTATCTCACCAAGGCTGCAATGCCGTGACGTGTGTAGGTTGTATATAATGGTTGACGGAAAATTCTTTAGAATATATCTGTCATTACGTTTCATGTTGGTATCCCTTACTGTTAGTGGCCAGGTCTCGTGCGTGTTTAATTGTGCGAAATAAGGTCCTGGAAGAAAGTACATTTGTTAGGCTACAACAAGCTCTATGGGCTGCCACCAGCTGTAGCTTAATTTCACACGATGTATTGTGGAAATGAGGCCACGTTTGCTTGCCCAAAATAGTAATGTGTGTGTGTTTGTCCGTGTCGCTTCCAGAATGACGTAGTTGCAGAGCAAAAACTCTCCCTCGGACAGCTTACCGTGACACTTCGTCTTTGCAAGCTCCTGTAACCTCATGACGAAATAGTATGCTCCTGTACGGGTTTGCTCTTTACAAAAGTAATCTCTTAGGACCACGCCAGGGCAGTGCTAAAACTCACTCAACACGCACTCAGATTGTTAGTTGGATCTTCCCTTTTTCTGGAGGTGATGAATACACTTGTTTCTGCTCCATCCTTTCCTTCTTTGTCCCCTGGTCATAATAATACCTCCAGCACTCGTCCAAGGTGATTAGGTAGCTAAAGAAGTCATTTGGTTCGACCACACACGGCTACAAGGATGCTATTGAAGCCTCTTTTCGAAGGAAGGAAGGAAGACTAGGGTATAAGGACCATCGAAATCGAGGTCATTAGAGACGGAGGACAAACTCGGAATATTTCAACGATGGGGAAGGAAATCGGCCGTTTCTGAAGGACCATCCTGGCAGTTGCTATGAGCGGTTTAGAGAAATGGCGGGAAATATAAATCCGGATGGCTGGGCGCGAATTTGAACAGTCGTCCTCTTCAATGTGAGTCCAGTGTGCTAACAACTAAGCCACCTCACTCGGTTAGCCTCATTATGGTGCATTGTTGAGATTCACTTCCACCGCTTCTGTGTGGACTGTTTTACGTCCTTCCCCGTCAGTCACAGATAACGAATTTCATGCTATACTCCCCTCTATCAATGGGAAAGCTGCTAACACATGGTGCAACACATATCATTACTAACCAAGAGAACACAGATTCTAACTAAATAGGCCTGTTAGTGTCGAAATATGAACGCACAGTTCTGGAAGAGGACCTAAACAACGAAGTAGGGATGTATTCTTTCAAAAATAGAAGTGCGTGTGGTTTCAATGATGTTTCCAATAGAGAAGTAAAGGCTTGTTCCCATATAATAAGGCTAATCTTACATGAAATATACGTAGTGTATCATTAACTCAGTGCATTTTTCCGGAGAGACTGAAACATGCCGTTGTTAAACACCTCTTTAAGAATGGTGATAAGAGAGATATCAATTAACTACTGACCTACTTCATTGCTTACATCAAATTCCAAAATCTGAGAGAAAGTGATGTATTCTAGAACAGTGCCTCACCTTAGCAACAATGACATCCCCAGCATATCACGGCTTTTGTTTCAGAAGAGTTGCGCTACTGTGAATGTCATTTACGTGTTCACGCACCAAATTTTACAAGCATTAAATAATAAAATCGTGCGGGCTGATATTTTCTGCGACCTGTTTAAGTTATCTGACTGTGCGACTCACAGTATTCTCCTAGATAAATTCAAGGTTATAGGATTAATGGTATAACCAACGAACGTCTAATGTCATATCCAGCCGAAGAAAGTTGTACTTCATACATCAATCAATACAGTCCGGAGACGTAATTCTGGCTGGGGAAAAATCAGCTATAGGGCTTCCCAAGGATCCACTACTGTTCCTCATATACGTAAACGATATTCCGGCTAACATAAACCAAGCAGAATAAATTCTTTTTGCAGCTAGGGCTAGTGCTGCAATCAATCGAAGTACACATACAGATACAAAAGAGACGCTAAACAATGTTGTTAAAATTGTCATTAACTTCTGTTGTGCGAATGTTCTCATCCAACATATTCAGTTCTGCACACCTAGGGGTACTACTCCAATGTAATACAATGTGAGGAAATAATAAATAGGGTGGAAACTTACAAATTCTTACGTCTCCTTACTGATGAGAATTTAAACTGGAAAAAGCACATTGTGGAACGCCTGAAACAACTTAATTTTTCACATTTGCGCTTATAACCGTTGAAAATCTTGGGGAGAGACAAGCTAGTAAGCTGATTTGTTTTGCATATTTTCATTCAATAATGTCATATGGAACAACGTTCTGGGGTAACTTATTTTTAAGGAAGAAAGACTTTATAACTCGAAAACGTACTGTGAGAATAATATTGTGGTGCTCATTCACGATCATCTTGTTGTACACATCTGTTTAAGGAGTTAGTATTCTGACTACGGTTTCACGGTATATTTATTCCCTCATGAAGTTTGTTATAAATAATCCACTGCAGTTCAAAAGGAAGAATGATGTACATAATTACAGTACCAGAATTAAAAAGTGGCAGGCATTACTCCACGTTAAGGTTGTCTTTATCACAAAAAGGGATGTACAATGTTGCAATTAAAATTTTTGATCGTTTATCTAGTGAGATAAGATGCGTGTCAAACGGCAAAGTGAAATTTGAAAAGAAATTGAAGAAGTTTCTCCTTGATAATACCTTCAATTCCGCAGAATAATTTCTATTACAGTTATGTGTCAAAGGTTGTGGGTAGGAATCCCTAAGTGACATCTTTATATTAAAAATAAAATAGAATCAAATTAACTTATAAATCTTCAGCATGTAGCTATATTTACAAGTTAAGTTGGGACGAGAATGTAAAATGACTCGTTCTACATCATTACGATTTATCGTCGAAATGATCCGTGAAACATGAAACTAACTAACTCTGAAATGAAAATGTAACAAACTATAAATCAGATTAAACATTCCAATGTCTGAGACTTAAAGACTAGTGGAGGGAACGGTTCTTATGTTGGAAGACGCACTGAAAGCTTCGAGGGTGCTCGTATGTCAGCTATACGAGCCGCAAGACAATTGACTGTGGCAAGATTGGTCGGGTATCTTAAGTTGCAGCAGGGAAAATTTTCCTTTCTGAGCCTTACACAATTGACGCCATTCTTGGCAACACTCCGGTCTGCCTCAAAGTTGGTATCCTATCCTGATGTCCGTCAACGTACGGGAAGCGGATCACAGCACTTCACGGATCCACATCAATCTGATAATTTGTCGGATCCTTTCTTCGATGTTGAGTTCAAACACATTGAATGGTAAGGCAAGTAAAAAAATGTTATTTTACTAAAATGGGGTACCACGTCCTTTTACGAGAAACATACGTGTTGAGCGGTTTCTCGGCGCCCTATAAACGGTATATCCTTGATGAAGTAGATATTATCGTCACGTTTCAATAGTTGAAACTTTAAACTGCCACTCGTAAGTCAGAATAATGTTGTTGTTTCATGTATATGATGCTAATAATATGAGTGAGAAAGGGAATATGGAACTGATCTCTGTAAACTAACGAAGTTTTGTTTAAGTATAATGCAGGTTGTCGTGAGTGAAACGTAATGACAACAGTTCAAGAAAACGCTCTGTGTGTGGGATGGTTAATTCAGACGAAATCGGACATCAGGTTCAAAAGAACTTCCAGTCAAGGTATAAGAAGCAGACAGCCCCACGGACGTCGATAAACAGATGGTACGGAATTTTATGCAAGCAGGAGGTTGGTGTGAAGCATCATACTGGATGACCGGGTACATGTGAAGGCAACACAGAGCGCATACGGTTTCTCTTTCAGTGTTCACCACAGGGGTGTGTTCGGAGGGCGTGTCAGAAGATGCAGATCCCTAGCTCTAGCGTGCAGCGGATCCTTCAGAAACGTTTGCAGATGCATCCAGGGTGACTACAACTGTGACAGTCATTGAAACCAGATAAACCACAACATATGCCATTCTCTATGGACTTTCTTCACTGTTTAGAAGAGAATGTAAATTTGCTAATCAAACTGTCGTTTTCTGACGAAGCAACATTTTATGTGTCTGGTATGGCAAAAGAACGACAACGTTCGCATCTAGTACACAACCAATACGCATACTATGGCAAAAGAGGTACGTGACGGAAAGAGAACGTGTGGTGTTGTTTGATGGTTGATACCATTGTAGAACCACTGTTCTTTTTAGAAAAAACAGATAATTCTAAAAGTTACCAAAATGTGCTGGAGCTGTCTGCGTTAACATACTAGGTGACCGCCAAGATACAGTCATCTACGAAAAAGATAGTGCATGGTTCGACTAGCGAACGATATTCTGTTTCTGCAGTTGTCTGCTAACAAGATGGTGCACTACCCCATTGGGCTCAGACCAGTGGTCATCAACCTTTTTTGCGCAAGAGTCAATGCTGACATTGCGGGGAGGCACCGCGGTGTACAAACGTACTGAACTTATTATTAACTGGTAACCCTTGTAAATTAATATGTTATGAGCCCACAATAGAGTAGGTATAGTAAGGGCACCGTAAGCTGGCCGCCGGCCGACAAGTGCTGTTCATTGAAAGTCGGCACCATGTGAACACTTCGTGACGACCGCACTCTGTTTCAGACTGTTGCTACCTTCGGCGGCCCCAAAATTGTGAGACTGCAATTGCATGACGAAGTGTTGTTGTGCAGTCTGTATGAGAGAATGATTAACAACAGTAATAGCCGGCCATGGTGGCCAAACGGTTCTAGGCGCTTCAGTCCGGAACCGCGCGAGTGCTACGGTCGCAGGTTCGAATCCTGTCTCGGGCATGGATGTGTGTGATGTCCTTAGGTTAGTTAGGTTTAAGTAGTTCTAAGTTCTAGGGGCCTGACGATCTCAGATGTTAAGTCCCATAGTGCTCAGAGCCATTTGAACCAACAGTAATAATTACAGTATTTATAATTATGTCCATCGTGCAATATGAGATACGATCTCAAATGTTTACTTGATGTTTTCACTGACTTTTTCTTCCAGCCATTGCGTTGTATTACAACAACCTCAATTCAATTTCATGTTCCTTGCTACAGATACGTACCACATTTGAAGACGGACATCTCTACTATGCACATTCACGAATCCATGTTATTTCCGTTTTAAATTTATAGCACAGAATCTGCCACTTTGTTATCAGCACTCTAAGACAAACAATAAAACATTTCCCCTCCCACGTCATCCAACCTCCAGTGGCCTCACTTCTTCTCGCTCTACCCCAGAGATAAGCGGCCAACATTACTTATCGTTCGGCCAAATCCACCGCCGTCAATTACAATCAAGCACATCTTAAAATATTACTGACTCTGGATGTATTTTGGTTTGCTACTGCGCACAAAAACTACTCATTTCAAAATACACGGAAGAACCAAGGAAACTTGTGCACCTGCCTAATACCGTGTACGCCCCCCGCGACCACGCAGAAGTGCCACAACACGACGTAGCATGAACTCGACTAATGTCTAAAGTAGTGCTGGAGGAAATTGACAACATGGATCCTGCAGGGCTGCCATAAATCCGTAAGACTACGTGGGGGTGGAAATCTGAAGATATTGTAAGGCATCACAGATATGCTCAATAATGTTCATGTCTGGAGAGTTTCGTGCGCAGCGGAAGTGTTCCTGGAGCCACTCTGTAACGATTCTGAACGTGAGGGGTGTCGCATTGTCCCGCTGAAATTTTCTAAGTCCGATCGGAATGCACAATGGACATGAAGGGATCCAGGTGGTTAGACAGGATGCTTACTTAAGTGCCAGTGTTCAGAGTCGTATGGAGACGTATCAGGGGTCCCATGTCACTTCAACCTCACACGCCCCACACTATTACAGAGCCTCCACCAGCTTGACCAGTCCCCTGCTGACATGCAGGGTCCATAAATCATGAGGTCCCCATACCCGTACACAGCCATCAGCTCGATACAATTGAAAACGACACTCGCTCCATCAGGCAACATGTTTCCAGCCATCAACAGTCCAATGTCAGGGTTGACGGGCCCAGGCGAGGCGTAACGCCTTGTGTCGTGCAGTCATCAAGGGATACGAATGGGCCTTCAGCTCCGAAAGCCCATATCGACGATGTTTCGTTCAGTGGTTCATTTGCTGACACTTGTTGATGGCCCAGCATTGAAATCTGCAGGGATTTGCGGAAGGATTACACTTCTGCCACGTTGAACGATTCTCTTCAGTCGTCGTTGGTCCCGTCCTAGCAGGATCTTTTTCCTGCCGCAACGATGTCGGAGATTTTATGTTTTCGCATTCCTGATATTTACGGTATACTCGTGAAATTGTCGTACAGAAAAATCCGCTCTTCAGCGCTACCTCGGAGATACTGTGTCCCATCGCTGGTGCGCCGACTGTAACACCACGTTCAGACTCACATAATTCTAGAAAACCTGCCATTGTAGCAACAGTAACCGATCTAACAACTGCGCCAGACACTTGTCTTAAATAGAACTTACCGACAGCAGCGCTGTATACTGCCTGTTTTCATATCTCTGTATTTCAATACGCATGCGTATTCCAGTTTCTCTGGCGCTTCAGTGTAGTTAACGTTAGTTGACGTTTTTCAATTCGGCTGCGAGTTGCGTATTATTATACAGTACAATGCGGCTGAGAACCTTGAGCAGCACGAATACTGGATTCGGAACGCATGCGGCCCGCGGGCCGCAGGTTAAAGTTGATCGTTACCACTGAGACAAACTGGGTTTTGGTTTTATCGCTTTCTTCAGCGGCAGTTTAACCGGACGGTTCAATATTATCAGTTTCTGAAAAACCGATTTTCGGCTTTTTTGGCCCTGTTCCTTCCTGTTATATACGTAGAAATCGAACAAAGACTGAAAAAATTTGACTCCCTCAGTTTCAAGATACATAGAATCAAAATATTAAATTAAATAGGCAAATAAAAGAAAACTTAGCCTTCCATTGTTCGCTACTTCTCTCGAAAAGTGGTAGGGGATGCATACTATAAAAAATCACCTCTATTGTCCTACTGATTCTAACTTTTTTAAACTGTGCTCAAAAATCATGTTGAAATCGTCGATCACACTACTATTTGGACATGAAGGATAGTCAACGCTAAATGGTGTAAACTAGGGCTAGTGAACTCTATTTTTCGTGTTAATTTGTGCGTTTTCAAGGGTTAAAAGCAGATAAAGGCACTTTATGTAGCCACAGACAACAGATCAGCTGCTTTATATTTTTATTGTAAACTATAAACGAACTGTTAAGCTTTACGTTTTCTCCTTATACGAGGGTTGGAACTTTAATAGTGGCAACTATTTATTTACAGCTCGTACAAAATAGATTTGTGTTTCAGAGTTTTACTGGCCTTCAAAGTAGTCACCAGCATTCTGTATAAACCGTTGCCAGCGATGTGGAGGTCGTTGGATACTCTTAGCAGTGCCAGTTGTGTTAAGAGTTCGAGCGGCGCGGTCTATTGCCCGACGAATTTGTAGCAGTTCTGAAGCTGGACGTAGGTTGTGTTCCAAAAATGAACAGCACAGAAACAGAAGTGTTGACACTTTCTGCTGAACCTGACCGTCATTCTGCAGGACAATGTTCAAAGACGTACAGTGCAAGGTGTTACTGATTTGTTTGACTGACGGGGCTGCTAAGTGCTATACCACCTACTGCACTCCCCTGACTTAAGCTTTCGTAAGTTCAGCTCGATTTCTAAACTGAAGGAAACACTTCAAGGCATTTTCTTCAGAACTGCTACAAATTCGTCGGGCACTAGACCGAGCCGCTCGAACTCTCTCAACACAACTGGCACTGCTAAGAGTATCCTACGACTTCCACAGCGATGGCAACGGGTTATACACAATGCTGGTGATAACTTTGAAGGTCAATAAAACTTTAAAACACGTATCTAGTTTGTATGAGTTGTTAATAAATAGTTGTCACAAATTGGTTGTGCTCCTCCTTTTTTTAATCTTTTAAAGCACAGGGAACATTGTACTTTATTGATACTGTGCTTCGTAAATTTACTTCCTCACTAGAATGGTGCTGTTGTGTAATGCAAATGATGGCCCACGACGACAGTGAGAAACACCATGCAGGCCAGATGGGGCCAGTCCTGGTCACTGCATGTACACATATACCATGTAATAGGCCACACCACATGGTAACGTACTGTGCCAATTCTTGTGCCACGAGCTTCTAACTCCTATCTGCCGCCATTGTTATTAAAATAGCATTGTTCATTTTTCCCATTTTCTATAATAAATCTGTATTTCAAAGAAATGCAAATTTTATAAATACAAACTACTCGTTCCTTAAAAAAGATTTATTCAAAAAAGAAAAAAATTAGCACTGCTACTGTGACCAATAGATATTTCGGGATTTTTTGCCAGATTATTAGTGGAAATAGAAACAGCTGTTGTAAACGAGAAGAGGGCTGGATTGTCAGGGGTGGTTCAGTTCCCGGCCATCTTGCGTCGCATGATATTACAGCGATGGGTTTCTTTGTGAGTGGTTTCTTAAGGACACAGTCTACCAAACGCCTGTCAACCACAATGATGATTTAAAGAACCGAATCGTTGCTATCATTGCCACAGTTGATGCGAATATATTGCCCCGAGTGTGGATAGACTCAAATGGCTCTGAGCACTATGGGACTTAACATCTTAGGTCATCAGTCGCCTAGAACTTAGAACTACTTAAACCTAACTAACCTAAGGTCATCACACAACACCCAGCCATCACGAGGCAGAGAAAATCCCTGACCCCGCCGGGAATCGAACCCGGGTACCCGGGCGTGGGAAGCGAGAACGCTACCGCACGACCACGAGATGCGGGCTGTGTGGATAGAGCTCAAATACAGATTGGATGCTGTGCGTTCCACCAAAGCTGCTCATGCTGAAACTGATTAATAGGCATAAACAGTTCGTGAGACAGTGTACCTCATAAGCCAGTCGTGATGTGAATATTTTAATGAGTTTGAGTGCTAACTGACGGAAAAAGATCACAACCCTAAGAAGGAGATGTGCGACATAAAAGACAGTTGGTACGCGTGTTCCTATATCTGAAAAATGATGTCTATTAAATTTTCGTGCCAGTCGCATAAGACTGGCGCCAGCTGCGGCACTATGAGGATGCAAATTAGGTTTGCTTCAAATATGCATAGTAACGGTCGCGTGCGTCAGTTACGTTTGAGATTGGACGTGGTGTGTTGATGTTAGGTTAGAATGCCTTTAGGGAGACAAAGACGCTATTATCAACATCCGATTGAGCTTGAACTAGGCCGTGTAACAAGTATACGAAAGCTGGAAGTTCCATCTGCGATATTGCACCAAGACTTGACAGGAATGTAGCCACTGTATATGACTGCTGGCAGCGGTGGTCACGAGAATGTACGAGGTGCATTCAAGTTCTAAGGCCTCCGATTTTTTTTTTTCTAATTAACTACTCACCCGAAATCGATGAAACTGGCGTTACTTCTCAACGTAATCGCCCTGCAGACGTACACATTTTTCACAACGCTGACGCCATGATTCCATGGCAGCGGCGAAGGCTTCTTTAGGAGTCTGTTTTGACCACTGGAAAATCGCTGAGGCAATAGCAGCACGGCTGGTGAATGTGCGGCCACGGAGAGTGTCTTTCGTTGTTGGAAAAAGCCAAAAGTCACTAGGAGCCAGGTCTGGTGAGTAGGGAGCATGAGGAATCACTTCAAAGTTGTTATCACGAAGAAACTGTTGCGTAACGTTAGCTCGATGTGCGGGTGCGTTGTCTTAGTGAAACAGCACACATGCAGCCCTTCCCGGACGTTTTTGTTGCAGTGCAGGAAGGAATTTGTTCTTCAAAACATTTTCGTAGGATGCACCTGTTACCGTAGTGCCCTTTGGAACGCAATGGGTAAGGATTACGCCCTCGCTGTCCCGGAACATGGTCACCATCATTTTTTCAGCACTGGCGGTTACCCGAAATTTTTTTGGTGACGGTGAATCAGTGTGCTTCCATTGAGCTGACTGGCGCTTTGTTTCTGGATTGAAAAATGGCATCCACGTCTCATCCATTGTCACAACCGACGAAAAGGAAGTCCCATTCATGCTGTCGTTGCGCGTCAACATTGCTTGGCAACATGCCACACGGGCAGCCATGTGGTCGTCCGTCAGCATTCGTGGCACCCACCTGGATGACACTTTTCGCATTTTCAGGTCGTCATGCAGGATTGTGTGCACAGAACCCACAGAAATGCCAACTCTGGAGGCGATCTGTTCAACAGTCATTCGGCGATCCCTCAAAACAATTCTCTCCACTTTCTCGATCATGTCGTCAGACTGGCTTGTGCGAGCCCGAGGTTATTTCGGTTTGTTGTCACACGATGTTCTGCCTTCATTAAACTGTCACACCCACGAACGCACTTTCGACACATCCATAACTCCATCAGTACATGTCTCCTTCAACTGTCGATGAATTTCAATTGGTTTCACACCACGCAAATTCAGAAAACGAATGATTACACGCTGTTCAAGTAAGGAAAACGTCGCCATTTTAAGTATTTAAAACAGTTCTCATTCTCGCCGCTGGCGGTAAAATTCCATCTGCCATACGGTGCTGCCATCTCTGGGACGTATTGACAATGTATGCGGCCTCATTTTAAAACAATGCGCATGTTTCTATCTCTTTCCAGTCCGGAGAAGAAAAATCGGAGGCCTTAGAACTTGAATGCACCTCGTACAGTGGCAAGACGACCGGCCCCGTACTGCCATGTGGCACTACCTAGAGGGAAGATTGTGTTCGGCACATGGCTCTGCCGTATCGTACTGCGTCTGCAGCAGCAATTTGAGCAGCAGTTGGCACCACAGTAACAACAACTAACGGTTACAAATCGGTTACTTCAAGGACAGCTCAGAGCCAGTTGTGTCAAGCGAGAGATCATTGGAGGGCAGGGTAGGGGTATGTTGTGTTTTCTGATGAGAGCTGGTGATGGCCTCGTATGAGAGCACGAGCACTCTGGTGGTTATCCCACCCTGACTGCAAATCTCTACGTCAGTCTAGCGCTTGGCTGTGTTTTGCTGCCTTCACGAACAGGACTGCAGGGGGCTCGCCCGTATACCGCTGTTGTAACCCAGCATGCTCTGCAGAGTGTCTATATGTTGCCTCGGCCTGCTCTATTACCAGATCTGTCTCCAGTCGAGCACATATGAGGTATCACTGTGTGACATCTTCAGCGTCATCCACAAACAGCATTAACCGTCCATGTGCAGACGGATGAAGTGCCACAGGCATGCAACTCCATCCCACAAACTGACATCCTCCACCTGTAGAACAAAATACGTGTTCGTTTGTATGCTTGCAGACAACATTATGGTGGTTACCCCGATTATTGATGTAGCAGCCTTTCACATTTGCAGTGAGCTATCCAGCGCTTACATTAACCTGTGATCTTGCAATTTTAATCACTTAAACATCGTACCTAGACAAAAGTATTCCCGACATTTCATTGTCTTACATTAAGTATTTGTTGGTGTTGCGATACTTCTTCCGTCCGTGTACAACACATTAGATTCGTAGCGTATCTTTTGGGACACCCTGTGCCTAACAGAAGTGGCGCATGTGTTGGTGGGTCGCCCAGATAGGCTGTCGGCTGGACAGCGCGGCCTCGCCTCCCTGCACCATAGCGCCCCATAAATCGCGGCGTGGCTGGCCGGTGGCGGTGGCGGCGTTGGTGGGGCCGCGGTCAGCCGCCGCCAGTGCCGCCCCCGCATGCGGCCGCCCCCGCTCCGCTCCGCCCTGCCACCAGCTGTATCGGCTTATTGATTGGTGGCCGCAGGCACAACCAGAGGGGGGTGGCCTGTCCACAGACCCGGGTTCGGACACAGACCGCACTATACGCCTGCCTAGTTGCTAAGTGTATTACTGTCGCCCGGCACACATTTGCATAACGGGAATATTACTGTCGTTAGCGGTCTTGGAGAAAAATCTAGCGACCTAGATGGAAATCAAATCGTTCCAAAGTCGTCAAAGAGCAAAAGACCATCTACCACTTAAGTACTGGTTGTGTATTGCTGTTCGTTGTAAACACGTCATCTGTGCAACAGCCTTCTTTTCCTACTATTACAATGTTTAATATCTTGGTACGTAGTACACGAAATTATCTCTCAGCGAAGGCCAAATTTGTTTCTATTCTTCCCACAGCATGATTAATGCCTTTTGTTCAGAATTTAGTGCGAAATCATCCTACTCTTACACGGCGTTCTGTTTCTATCCAAAGACATTCGATAATTTTGGACTCTGAGCGGCCAAACCTGGGGCTAAAAACGGCCCTAAGACTCACAGTAAACAATGTAGCATGCTCCACGCACAGTAGATCAGATTAATGGGAGTTCGTCCCAGTTACTGATATTTGCGGAGAGATACAGAGGGTCTCTCTTGCTCATCATCCCGACAGCCCCACTGGCAGCAACAGGGCATTGTATGAAGTGGCAGCCAAGGCACATGTGGTTCATCCAAGTGAAACATCCCCTTTGCAAAATTAATGAATTACTGTGCTGATAAACCTCTTACGTTATTTGACTTTCAAACAGCTGAGCAAAACTGAACGTACTCAGACATTTCTCTCTTTACTTATTCTGATAATCACTAAACTGACACACAATATTTTTTTAGCACAACGCAATCTGACTTTCAATAATCCCTACAAAAGAATGGCTCTGACTAACAATAACCTATGCCCTTCATGAATCATTTACCTCACAAAAACCTTCGTTACTCAAACTACTGCAATACAGCGTGTGCCAATACTGCCAGCTGAATAAAAGATTCTAACTACTGAAGGCACTAACTACTTGGTTCAAAATGGTTCAAATGGCTCTGAGCACTATAGGACTTAACTGCTGAGGTCATCAGTCCCCTGGAACTTAGAACTACTTAAACCTAACTAACCTAAGGACATCACACACATCCATGCCCGAGGCAGGATTCGAACCTGCGACCGTAGCGGTCATGCAGTTCCAGACAGTAACGCTTAGAACCGCTCGGCCACTACGGCCGGCACACTAACTACTGATAGGCATAATCAGCAAATGAAAGATTTTGATAGAGAACAAACAATGTATTTACCTTAATAGTGTTCAAAAGTCATTATATATATATATATATATATATATATCAGTTCATAACATCCATTCTTACAAATTTACTCTTTCTGGTGGACACACGTCCAGATCGTCCGCTCTTAAAATTCTGCCATCTCTCTCCCCACATCCACCACTGCTAGCGGCTCACCTCCAACTGCGCAACGCTACGCGCTGTTCAAATCCAGCTGCCCAACACTACAATAGCAAATATTCCAACAACGCAAACCAGCCACAGACTTCACACAGCACAGTCAGTGATTTTCATATAGAGCGCTACGTGGTGTTACCAACATAAAATCCTAAACAGCCGACTTACACAATTCACGGCAAGAAATAAGTAACCTTTTATATTAAGAATAAATCAGAGTTCTGAATGGATGTTCGACACAGTTGCTGGAAGTTGCATTACTGTTATTCTTGTCAACAATTCAGTAATTTTAAACGAATTTTCCGCAGTGGTCCAAAATGACAGACAAAATTTCTAGTTGTTGTGATGAATGTCAGCTAGACCGTCAGTGTGAGAACACTGTGTGTTCCTGCTGCTAATAAGGCGAGCTCACCGTTCGTTTATTACATAGTTTTATGACCTTCAAACAGAAGTGACTTATTTTCAGTTAGCTGTCTAGTTACTAGTATATCTTTGTAATTTCTTGCGTGTTTGAGTGCTTACTAGGAACAACTTTTTATTTCCAAAACAGTGTAGCGCACAGTACCGCCGTTGCTATCGACCCTTGTATCGACCTTTATCATACAGGCTTTTGTGTGTTTGGTCTGGAACAGCTAAGTGTCGGTTAGACCATCAGTGAGAGAACAGTGCGTGTCACTGCTGCTATTAAGGCAAGCACATCGTTCGTTTATTACATATTTCTACGAGCTTCAAACAGGAGCGGCTGCAGTAATGGACAGGAACTGTGATTGCTGTGTGCAGATGCGACCGAGTTGGTGATCCTTCGCTCACACCTCCAGACAGTGTTAGCTTCCGTCACACAGCTTGAGGCTGCTGCCAAGGGACATCACTGTGGAGGGTCGGACGTGGGGATGCGAGGGACTTCGAGCATGACCCACGTGTCCCCTGATCGGTCCACTCCTATGGCCGCCCCAGGTACTGCCTGCACTGAGGTTGACCCCTCACCCGTGGTCAAGTGGTAGATCATTCCAAGGTCTGGCAGGCATCGAAAGACTTTCCGCGGGGCCGATCGTACGGCCTCCCCGGTTTGACGAACCGGTTTCGGGCGTTATCTGGGCTGGCGAGGTCTCTAAGCCGGATGCAGTCGTGCACCCTGTTCCAGAGGAAGCTTCTCGGCCCTCAAGGCCTGAGCATTCACAGAGGGTGGGTTTGCTGGTAGTTGGGAGCTCCAACTAATTAGGGCCCCTTAAGGAGCATGGCTGCCAAGGAGAGGAACGAAGCCAGTGTGCACTCTGTATGCATACATATGGGGGGAGTAATTCCGGATGCAGGCCGCGGTGGTCTCGCGGTTCTAGGCGCGCAGTCTTGAACCGTGCGACTGCTACGGTCGCAGGTTCGAATCCTGCCTCGGGCATGGATGTGTGTGATGTCCTTAGGTTAGTTAGGTTTAAGTAGTTCTAAGTTCTAGGGGACTGATGACCACAGGTGTTAAGTCCCATAGTGCTCAGAGCCAGCCGATTCCGGATGTGGAAAGGGTGCTTCCGGATGCTATGAAGGGTACGGGGTGTAGCCAACTACAGGTGGTGGCTCATGTCGGTACCAATGACGTGTGTCGCTTTGGATCGGAGAAGATTCTCTCTGGTTTCGGGCGGCTAGCGGAAATGGTAAAGAATGCCAGTCTTGCTTGCGAGATTAAGGCGGAGCTCACCATCTGCAGCATCGTCGACAGAACCGGCTGTGGTCCTTTGGTGCAGAGCCGAGTGGAGGGTCTGAATCAGAGGCTCAAGCGGTTCTGTGACTGTGTAGGCTGCAGATTCCTTGACTTGCGTCATCGGGTGATGGGTTTCCGGGTTCTGATTAATAGATCAGGAATCAGTTACACACAGGAAGTGACTACACGAGTAGCGGTGGCTGTATGGAAGGCACTGGGCGGTTTTTTAGGTTAGAGGGTCTCAGGAAACCACAGTAAGCGCGTCCGTCTAAAAGGGGGGCAGGTAAAACATAGTAAGGTAGCTGTAGAAACGATCGGTATTGTAGTTGTAAATTGTCGTAGCTGTGTTGTGGAAGAACCAGACATCCAAGCTCTAATAGAAAGCACTGAAGCTCAAATAGTTATAGGTACGGAAAGCTGGCTAAAGCCGGATATAAGTTCATCTGAATTTTTTTCAAGCGGCCTAACAGTGTTCAGAAAGGATAGGTTAAATACAGTTGGTGGTGGAGTATTTACTGCTGTCAGAAGTAGTTTACCTTGTAGTGAAATTGAATTAGACAGTTCCTGCGAAATAGTTTGGATAGAGGTAACACCTGACAATCGGACTAAACTATTAATTGGATCGTTTTACCGACCCCCGCCTAGGAAGATATAGTTTCTGAACAGTTCAAAGAAAACCTGAGTCTCATTTCAAAAACGTACTCAACTCATACAATTATAATGGTGGCGATTCAATCTACCCTCGATATGCTGGAAAAATTATACGTTTAAAGCCGGCGGCAGGCATAAAACGTCATCCGAAATTGTACTGAATGC
Source organism: Schistocerca piceifrons (assembly GCF_021461385.2). Lineage (NCBI taxonomy): Eukaryota > Metazoa > Arthropoda > Insecta > Orthoptera > Acrididae > Schistocerca > Schistocerca piceifrons. Next base: position 167,067,848 of record NC_060145.1, read on the forward strand.
TTTCTCAGAAAATTATTGTGAACAATTAGTTCATGAGCTCACTCGAAGCGTAAATGGTTGCAAAAGCATACTTGATCTCTTAGCAACAAATAATCCTGGACAAATAGGGAGTATCATAACGAATACAGAGATTAGCGACCGAAAGGCAGTTGCTGCTAGGCTGAATCCCTTAACACCCACAACTATCAAAAAGAAACGCAAAGTATATCTATTTCAAAAAGCCTTTTGAAGAGACAGTCTCCACTCCTTCCGATCTGATCACATAAGTGTAGAAAAGATGTGGAATGATTTCAAAGAGATAGTTTTGGCCGCAGTTGATACTTACCACATAAATTAATAGGTGATGGTACTGATCTCCCATGGTACACAAAACGGGTCAGATCACTGTTACAGAAGCAACGAAAAAAGCATGCCAAATTTAAAACAACGCAAAATCCCCAAGATTGACAAAGTTTTGCAGAAGTTCGAAATATAGCGCGTACTTCAATGGGAGATGATTTTAATCATTTCCACAATGAAACTCTGTCTCGGAATCTGTCAGAAAATCCATAGAGATTCTGGTCATACGTAATGCACACCAGTTGCAAGACGCAATCAATACCTTCACTGCGCGATAACAACGGTGAAGTCACTGATGACAGTGCCACTAAAGCTGAGTTATTAAACACGGTTTTCCGAAACGCCTTCAGCAAAGAAGACGAAGTAAATATTACTGAATTCCAATGAAGAATAACTGCGAAGATGAGAAATATAGAAGGTGATATCCTCGGTGTAACAAAGCGGCTTAAATTACTTAATAAAGGCAAGGCCTCCGGTACAGACTGTATACCAGACAGATTCCTTTCAGAGTATGCTGATGCGATAGTTCCATATTTAGCAATTATATACAACCGCTCGCTCGCAGGAAGTTCCGTACCTAAAAACTGGAAAGTTCCTCAGGTCACACCAATACCCAAAAAGGGAAAGAGTAGAAATCCGCTGAATTACAGGCCCATATCACTAACGTCGATTTGAAATAGGCTTTTTGAACATATAATATAGTCGAAAATTATGAATTACCTCGAAGAAAACGATTTATTGACACACAGTCAGCAGGCATTCAGGAAGCATCGTTCTTGTGAAACACAACTAGCTCTTTATACTCATGAAGTAATGAGTGCTATCGACAGGGGATGTCAAACTGATAGCATATTTTTAGATTTCCAGAAGGCTTTCGACACCATTCCTCACAAGCGTCTTCAAACCAAACTGGGTGCCTATGAAATATTGCCGCAAATGAGCGACTGGATTCGTGATTTCCTGTAAGAAAAGTCACAGTTCGTAGTAATGGACGGAAAGTCATAGATTAAAACAAAAGTAATATCCAGTGTTCCCCAAGGAAGTGTTACAGGCCCTGTATTGTCACTGATCTATATTAACGACATAGGAGACAATCTGAGTAGCCCTGTTAGATTATTTGCAGATGATGCTTTCATTTATCGTCTTGCAACGGCATCAGATGAACAAAACGAATTATAAAATGATTTAAATAAGATATCTATGTGGTGCGAAAAGTGACAATTGACCCTGAATAAAGAAAAATGTGAAGTTATTTACGTGAGTACTAAAAGAAATCCGCTTAATTTCGATTACGCGATTAGTCACACAAATCAGAAGGCTGTAAATTCGACAACATACTTAGGGATTACAGTTACAAGTAACGTAAATTGGAACGTTCACATAGATAATTTTTTGGGTAGAGCAAATCAAAGACTGCGATTCATTGGCAGAACACAGATCTACTAAAGAGACTGCTTACACCACACTCGTCCGCCCCATTCTGGAGTACTGCTGTGCGGTGTGGGATCCCCATCAGGTGGGACTGACGGATGACATCGAAAAAGTTCAAAGAAGGGCGGCTCGTTTTGAATTATCGCGAAATAGGAAGATTTTGCCACGGACATGGTACGTGAATTGGAGTGGCAATCATTAAAACAGAAAAGGCGTTTTTCGTTGCGACGGGATCTTCTCATAAAATTTCAATCACCAGTTTTCTCCTCCGATTGCGTAAACATTCTCTTGGCACCCACCTACACAGGAAGAAATGATCGTCACGATAAAATAAGAGGAATCAGGGCTGTCACACAAAAATTGTTAAGTGCTCGTTTTTCCTGCGCGCCGTTCGAGAGTGGAAAGGTAGAGACAGCTTGAAGGGTGGTTCATTGAACCCTCTGCCAGACACATAATTGTGAACCGCAGAATAATCATGTAGATGTAGATGTAGAATGGCAGCTACCTCTAATTATAGAAAAATGTAAGTTAATACAAATGATTAGGAAAAACAAACCCATAATGTCCGAATATAGCATTAGTTGCGTGCCGCCTTACAGTCATCTCGATTAAATATCTAGGCGTAACGTTGCGAAGTAATATGAAACTGAATGAGCATATAAGGACTGTAGCAGGAAAGGCGCATGGTTGACTCCGATTTAGTGGCAGAATTTTAGGAAATTTTGGTTTATTTGTAAAGGAGGCACATATAGGACACTAGTGGGACTTTCGAGTAACCTAATGCTCGACTGTTTGGCATCCGCACCAGGTCAGGATTCAAGGAAGAAAACGAAGCAATTCACAGGCGAGCTGCTACATTTGCTACCGGTAGGTTCGAACAACACGCAACTGTCACCAACGTACATTTCTCATAAAGACCATGAAGATAAGATTAAATAGATTAACGCACATACGGAGGCATACAGACAGTCTATTTCCCTTGCTCTATTTGCGAGTGGAACAGAAAAGGAAATGACCAGTACAGGTTACCCTCCGCCACGCACCACACGGTGGCTTACGGAGTATGTACGTAGATGTATATATAGGACATGTCGATAATATTAAATGGAAGACTCTTCCTAATGTTCTGCAAAATTATATTTATTTCGTCACGAATCAGAATTCAGTTCCTTAGCACATCTTGAGGTGACAGTGAAGTATTACATTATTTTGGCAGACAGGAATAGTTACATTAATTACAAACCTACAAAGCTAATAACGCCACTTCTGAACGCTCAAATTCCACACGTGCACCCACGCACGCACGCACAGACATGCAAGCGCGCAGACACACACACACACACACACACACACATTCTAACGAACCACAACTCCACCGACAAACTTTCTGAGGTGATGTTATGGACCGGAAAATGAACATACTGTCTGTTAAACGAAGGCATTAAAGTGAATTCCTTAAGAGCTACGTGCATTTCTTCTTCTTCAGTGATATATATACGACAAGACCCGTTTCTACCCCATATTGTTCTTGTTTTGGTCCACACTTCCTACTCCCAAATATTGACTTCAAAGAGTTTGCAATAGAAGAGGTATGTTCCACGGTATCGATGACGAAGTAGTCATAGCTCTTAAGGTATGCATTTTAGAACCCATGTTTAGTATAAATTTGTTATCTTGTTTTGATCTATACAATACCCTCTGAGAGTTTGTTAGCGTAGTTATGGTTCACCGCATACACAGGACAAACTTAAAGAGTTTGATCGCTTTAGCGGAAGCAAATTTATTTTGATACATTAAAATGGTTTGTGAAAGCCTGCAACTGTGGAAACAAGGGGTTTGTTTATAAATAACTTTTCTGCTACCAGCCACAATTTTGTTTTACTTACTTTTGCGCGGCGCATTTCGGTAAATTAGTCACATTTTAAACTGCTTTTGTCTCTGTGTACTATACCATTTTTTTCTAATGTTTTTGATGTGTGGGGTTCTGCATTGTTGTGTTGTCTTTAGTGGATTGTATAAAAACGTACAATTTTTAGTTGGTTATCAATCTTTGTATACAGTTGGTGGTGAAATTTGGAAAAACTTGTACTCACAGTTTGTTTCTTTGGTCCATTTGTGCAGTCTCTCGAAAACTAAATACAACACACAATTTTCTGTGCACAGTATACATCGAAAAATAATAAACATACATAAATAAACAGTTACAAAGCCTTTAGGTGTGTCCTCATTCCTTGGGACAGTGATCGATGGTCTCTGACTGAAACTAGTTCATCGTATCTTATAACACCACAGTTTTACTGGATTAGGAAGCTGGGCGTAGTAAGTCATATTTAATGGTAGGAAATTAAATTGTTAGTTTCATTCTGGCTTCGAAACTCATCAAAAAATTAACTGCGCTACTGTTGAGTGTTAGGTCTGTAGCACAAAACTGCCCCTTTTGCACTTTATAGCTATGCAATTGTCGTTAACCTTCTTCTGGGCAACAGCTTTATTTTTCTGTAATCTAGCTACATCATATTAGTAAGAGAATCTACGACATTGAGTGTCTATTCTTAAATAAGGAGTACCATTGTCTTCACATTGAAAGGGTGTTTTCCTGTTCCATCTGCCTAAAGTGATGGTCCCCGGAACATGGCAATAACGTTCTCTGTTTTAGTTGAATCAGGTAGCATACCCTGGCTGAGTGCGTCACTAGCAGTATGTTGATATCGCTGCAAACCTTTGAAGTAGTATTTGTGGGAAGGTGATTATACTGAATAAATAACCACATTTTAAACCATTTTTGAGCTAATTATTATTATTAGTCACTTGGTTACGCCATATCAACTGTTAATACACAGAACTTGTACCATTCAAACCCTATTCGTCAATCACGCTAGACGCTTTTGCGGCCAGTGAAATGAACACAGAAGTTTGCCTCTTATTTTTCTCGTGATGCTCGCACCTTCTTGTCATTTGAGCATGAATTTTACCTTCGTTACATATTGTCAATTCCGCGCGCACTCTCCCGAACGTGAGTACAAGCCATTCTCTCTTCCGTCCCTCTATGTCCGTCGCCACTTTTCCATTCCTCCAGACTACGACCTTCGGAACTACCAGGCGAGCGTCCCTCTAGCACGATGTCTTCACCTGCATGTCACGCTCTGATCACGTGAACACCACGCAAGAGATTACGGTAGCAACATGTATTTCTCACGCAACAATGTATCGAGTACAATACTGTTCGGAACGATTCCTTTTCTCGAGGCACTCACATAGACGAAGAACGAAATCGAAGAGGCACTGAGCAAAGGGGCCACTTAATGTATTAATTTATGTACTAAAATAAATAAAATTGCACCTTAATAAAAATGTGAGGTGACATCTGAAGATACCTTCACTTTAAATTAACGCATAATAATGCGACTAGACGGCCGATGTCAGCAGGTAAACTACAACCAAGTCGTTAACGCTGGCGAAGGAGCATGAGGTAGTGTGAGGCGGAGTCAAGTAAAACAGGTCTGAATTACAGGAAGAATGATGTGGATGAATCTGCACAGTACTACGCATGTGGTTGGTTCAGCTGCCCCTATTGCCGGGTTTTACTGACCCACAATGCCAGCAAATAACACATGCAAGATTTTCATATTCTCTCGCTCGATATCTGCATATTATGATTTCTTCCGAAAAAATGATTATGATGTTTTTGAAGAAAATTTGCTGGAGGGCGCGGTTTTCGAGTTATTCGAGAAAAACTCGTTTGAAGGTCACTTTCGCACTTTTTTTCTTGAATAATTCGAAAACCATGGCCACTACTGAAAACATACCCCTGTACGAAATTTAACTATACATATGATCCAACTAAAAGGTCCTGTTCATTTTTTATGTAGGAATAATAGTTTGCACGTAGCGTGCGAGAGAGAGAATACGAATTTTGCATGTGGTATGCATAAAACCCAGCAGTAGGGGCAGCTGACTGACCCGGTGTATTAAGTGCTGGTCTGTGACTTTATACGGTGTTACAAAATCTCTGCTTGCTAGGAAATCCAGAGTAAGTTTATGAAATACGAACTTGACATGATCCGACCACAGCACTATTTGATGACTGGCAACCAGGTGTAATTAATAACATTTTTTTCCATCACGGTTTGAAAATGTACAGGTAATGAATAAATCAGATTATTTAATCAAGCTGTTCACACTGTACCGCCTGTACTTATAAGTTGTTGGCACTTACTTCTTAGGTAGATAGCTTGTAGTTTAACTTCCATACTACAGACGCCTTCTGGAAAGAGGAGTTATAAGTTCAAGTGTGTGTGACGCGTCCATACGATATCAGAGATGAGCAATAGGTACTCAGTTCAGGATCTCTCAGATTGTCCCAGAAGTGACCTTACAGTATTTTGATTAACTGATTAATGCTTAAAATTTTATGTATGTAAATTAATAATTAAATTGATCCCGAACTCAGCCACAATTTCATGTAGAAGTTTGACGTGAAGAAGAACAGATTGTTAGCGAGATATTACACACATCGGGAGATCACTTGAAAGACATGTGTGCTTATTGTGGATGACATCCCCTTGGAAGATTTACGCAAGCATAACGCGCGATGCATTGATGGTAGCCTGCTCGATGGAGGTCAGGGGTACATCGCAACGCAATAGAAATATAGAGAGAGCTAGGAAGCCGAGAGTGTCGGAAGGTAGCGTGAACAACAACAAATGACCTGACAGTACGTGTAAAAACACTGAGAAAATCAACAATTTTGAGACAAAATACTGAGGGCGCAAGATAGTATTGACTATTGTAAATGAAAAATACCGATCATAGTGCTACAGTGATTAGCATACTGGACTCGCACTCGAAAGGACGAAGGTTTCGACCCACGTCTGGCTATCGAAATTTAGGTTCTCCGTGATTTCCATAAATCGCTCCAGGCAAATGCTGGGATGGTTCCTCTGAAAGAGGAGGGCCGATTTCCTTCCCCAGTCTTGACAGAACCCGAGCTTGTGCTCCGTCTCTAACGACCTTGATGTCAACGGAACATTAAACCAAATCTTCCTTCCTTCTTCAAACGAAAATTGACTCAAAGATCTTACCTGACAAAGTGTTGAACACCGCGAAACAATATAGTATAATCGGTGCTAATTTTGTATGTCAACAGTTTGTGCCAGCCGTGAAACAAAGTGAACAGAATAATCCATAAGTGAAAAGAGAATGATCATAGGTGTCTTCATTCACTTAATAACTTTCCTATCAATGATCGTAAAGAAAAGATCGACGCATTCAACCAGAGCTCACCAACGTCTTGAAGACAACGAAGAGAATTTTATACGCATGTGCGGGAGAATAGTTCTTCAAATGTAGATGTTGATACGTGGTACTTACTGGAATTATGGAAAACGTGGAAGGGAGGACCCATCAATATAATTTTCTTTTTACACAACATGTTACTTAACAATATGAAAACTGTGTTTTACAGATAATCGAAGCATTTAACCATAAAGATTTCTTTAATAAATTAACAAATTTGCAAAATTCTTTTGACCTTAAAGCTTAAGTTTATAAGCTTTTAATCTTTCCAAAAGAAATCTGAAGTGCTGTATTGCAAAACAGCAAACAATATGACAATGTTTACAAGATGGCCGGACCTGCAGCCCTCACGTTATCGGGTGAAACAGCGGTGTTTACTACCGCGCTGGACACAGTATCTCTTATTAAATGGGCTTCTGCAACACATGAAAACCATATAAGCACCATTGGTGACAGGAGTATTTCAATTACTCAAAATAAATGACTTAACTTTTAATTGAAAGCTGTATGTCGAAAGGTTCGGTGTTAAGAAACGCACCCGTGATCAAACATTAAACAGATTAGCAAACAATATGACAATGATTAGGCTTACTTCAAAGCAACCAACCTCTTAATTTCAATCGGCAACCAAGGTGCGACTGGATCTCAACCCGTCCCGTCTGACAATTTACTCAAGCTCTGGTGACAGTTGGCTGTTAATATATTCAAGGTTAAACTGATTGTCAGTTATTAAGATCGCTCTGAAGGAACGTCTTAAAACATCACTTGTGAACACTTATTACAAGAGAACTCAATCGACAGAACCACAAGATCCAGCTAAAATACACCAATAACGACCCGTATGAAGATGGTGTCTGTTCTTTCGGACATGTCAGAAAGAATAGATACCATCTTCATATGGTTAAGGCTAGCCGTCCATTGACCCTCTTCTTCTGTGCTGGATGCACACACATTGCCTGAACTCTCACGGGACTCGGTAAGATTGTCTGCAGCGAGTAATGAGTGTAAAGGGCAGGGGAACTACGAATGTAGTGTGTGGAAATTAAGTTCGGAATGTGGGTCTCATGGGGAGCGTGCAAGGGATAAGTCCCTGCAGTCGCACTATCCTCTGTGCCCTCGATGGCACAGATGGATAGAGTGTCTGCCATGTAAGCAGGAGATCCCGATTTCGAGTCCCGGTCGGGGCACACATTTTCAACTGTTCCCGTTGATGTATATCAACGGCTGTCGACAACTTAGTGTTTTGATTTACTTATCATGTCAATAATGACACGGTCTTTCAAACACGGAAACGAACAGTTTAGTACAACAGGTTGTTCAGATCACAACTAATGACTGAGAAATGCAATTGCAATCAAAGAATTGAACCGGTTAACAGCTAAATCTAACCACAAGGTCCCTCTTCTGTTTAACGGCAACCTGTGCCTTAGTACAATTGTTCCAACTGTATTTACGATTAAGAGCTGATTAATTAGAACATTAATGATCGGGTACAAACCAGAAAGGAAAGGCAGTACAATAGTGGGACAAATTTTCAAACGAGAACTAGTGTCTTAGTACAATTAAGGTCGGGACACACACGTCCGGGCCGTGTCAGGGCCGAGCGTCGGACGAGTGACGGCCGTACTCCGGTCCGTTCCTGCAGGGGCCACACATGACCGGGGCACGTCCGTGTCTCTGTTGTTCCTTGTAGTGACTCGGACGCGGTGAGCTGTGTTTCTGTTTGTGAAAGCTGTAAAACATGTTCACTAATTTTCGTAATAGTGAATTAGGACTTATAGCACTTGCTTTAGACGAAGAGGAAAACGAACGAAGGCAAACAAGAAGAAGAAAATTATGGATCCACAGTGCCTGGAAAACAAGACCAGTACAGGGAGAGTTTCGAACACTATTTTCTCACCTCGTAGATGATGAGACTAAGTTTTATGAATATTTTAGGATGACGCAGTACACCTTCTGTGAACTTTTAAAGAAACTAGAACCAAGGCTGAGAAAAAAATGACACGTTCTGGAGAGTATCAGTTTCACCCAAAGAACGACTGGCTGTTTTTTTACGGTAGGTTAAAGAAAAGTACACAGAACACAAATAAAGAAGAAGTTTTAAGGACAGCATTTTTATTTTATTACTTTAGTAATTGACAGATAAATACATAAGTTAGTAAATAATACAGTTAAATTTCTACTACCCGAAGAAAAACAAATGAGGACTATTCAGTGAATTAGTTTCTGAAGCTGATGAGGATGCAGGGGAACTTGGAGGATGATGGCTTTGGTTATTTATATACGAATTGTGCGAATCCCTTTGCAGGTCCAAAAGCTGCTGTGTAGGTTCTGTTGACTCGTTTCCCACAGGTGAAGGATATGGTGTTGAAACAGATTTTGCTGAGGAATTGGAGGATGATGGAGTGAATTGATGGACTGATACGTCATTCATGAGTTGCTTCAGTTCAAAGTCTTGTACAATTGAAAAAATCCTACTTTTAGCTTGATGAAACAGTAGTGGATGCAATGATTTTAGGGCTGGTGCTATACCAGCCAAAAAAGCATCAACTGGGTTTTGTATATCTCTCTGTTTTTCAGCTTTTTTTTCTGCCAAAATGTAAGCCATGAGCTGGCTTGATGCAGATTCTTGTGGTTTAACCTCACGCTGAAATTTTCGTTTCAGTGGTGGTTTCATAAACGTGTTCTTCTTTGAAGTGACGGACGAATGAGCTGAGGGCGTCTGGGAATGCCGAGTGCGCTCTATCAAATTCTCTGTTTCACTATCCTGGGTTTTAATGATCCATTCTTCATCTGCAATGTCTTCTTGTGTAGACACTTTTTAGTTTTCAACAATCGACTGCTCCTCTTGGGAATCTGTATTTGATTCTTGTTTATGCTCATTATTGTCTTGCGTGTAAGGAACATTGGAAACTGTTTCTCGTTCTACCATGTAAGGTAGCAGGAACGTTAAGAGATCTTCATACTTGCATTTATGTTGATGAACAGCAGCTTGTCCTGAAACAGTTTTCCTTTTCTGCAAGGTCTTCCTTAGTTGGTCACGAACAGATGCCCATTTTTTTTTTGCATTCCTCTATTCCACCTGTAGCAAAAATATTTTAAATCGCGTATTTATATTACAATGTTTAAAATGCTGCAAATATTTTATAGATTATACAGTATTTCTCATCTTATACATTCAATTTTTTTCAGGTTCCTTGCTACAGGAGATTCCTTTAAAACTATTTCCTTCAGCTACAGGTTGGGAAAATCCACAGTTGCAGCTATCGTCCATGACACCTCTAGAACAGTTATCGATTTATTGTTAGAAGAGGTGATGCCTGTGCCGAATGAAGAAAAATGGAATGCTATAGCTGAGGAGTTTTGGACAAAATGGCAGTTTCCAAACTGCATTGGATCTTTAGATGGAAAGCACGTAACAATACAGGCTCCAAACAACTCAGGAAGTCTCTATTGGAATTACAAAAAAACGTAATCCATTTTGCTTCTTGCTCTGGTTGACCCATGTTATAATTTTATTGCAATAGACGTGGGAGCGTGCGGAAAAAACTCTGATGGAGGCATTCTAGTAAATTAAAATCTTGGAAAGTCATTGGAAAACAATACGCTTAGCGTCCCAAAGAGTAAAACTTTACCCGGAACTGATGTAGAACTTCCAATGGTAATTGTAGGCGATGAAGCTTTCCCTCTCAAAACATCCTTGATGCGACCATATCCTGGCAGGAACTTAACAAATGACAAGGCTATATTTAATTATCGTTTGAGTCGGGCAAGAAGAATATCCGAAAATGCATTCGGTATATTGCAACAGAAATTTCGAATATTTACAAGAATCCTTCAGGGAGATCCTAATAACCTTACAATGATTGTGACGGCTGCGTGTGTACTGTACAACTTTATTCGAAAAATGGAAGGTTATAGGGTGCCCGAACAGAGGATGGATCAAACGGAAACTGCTGAGGGATCCGGAAGTTCATCAAATCTTCGAAACCTACCTCGAATTCGTGGGAGATCAACAGGTGCTGCATTTGCTGTACGAGAACAACTCAAAAAATTCCTGAACTCTCCACAAGGGACTGTGGAATGGCAAGAACATGTCGCCTTGGCGATATAACGATGACATAAACCAAACATCTGTTTGTAAAATAAAAAGTAAATAAATATCTTTCGGGTATTAAAACTTGTATAGTTTTTATCTTACCTTTGGCTTGTAGATCTGTTGCAATTGTCTTCCAAACTCTGTCTTTGTACTCGATATTCCTGTAATTTTCACTTCCCTGATCGTAAAGAACAGGAAACTTACGAACTTCCTCTATTAGTCGTTCCACATCCATGTTTTGTACACAGAACAGTTTTGCGCAGTTGCACAGCTCACAAGACAACCCCACCGTCAGGCCGTGTCCGTCACGTGAAAATTTAAACACGGCGAATCCCGCCCGGCCCGGCCCCGGCCCGTTGACGTTCCCCGTGCATGGCCCGGTCAAGTGGGGCCCGCTGCATTTGTTTTAATGTTGTATTTCGTAGTCCGGGTGACGGCCGAGACTCGGACGTGTCTCGGCACGGACACGGTCCTGACATGTGTGTCCCGACCTTAATACTGCCTATATTTACGACCAAAGAGCCGATCGAGTAAAACTCTGAGGGTCGGCTACCAACTAGGAAATAATAAAGGGGGCAGGCAGACAAAGAAACAATTCACCACGAGGACTACAGAATGTTACTCCGCTTTATCAGCAAGCAGTTCCACGGAGCCACGGTGCGTCGCAGCTGTTACTGAATGGTGCAACCAGGCCACGAGCGGTCGTCCGATACGAATGTTGCCAACCAACCGACGGGATGTCGGCCTGCTGCGTGTAGTCGCCGCTGACCCCGGCGAAGTACTCCGGTATCTTGGCTCTGCGCAAGCCCTCCTTGCGCAGCTCGTGGTTTCTGCCGCTGGGACCTCGTAAGCACCTCTTGTCGCGATGCTACCGGCAATCCTCAAACTACAAGCCTCCATCTCGGGCCAACGAACCCCGTATATATATCGGCAAGCAAAGATCTCCTCAGGACTCAACCCACAGATGCCAACTCTTCCTCACAGATATTAACAATGGGGCCGCAAGAGGGATAGTCGATACTACATCTGAGCAAGTAACGCCAGACAGAACAGCCTGCTAATTCAATGGCACCTCGGCTCAGAGGTCACATTAAAACACTCTTTCTAGATAACGACGAAGAAACGATTTTCTGAAAATTAAATAACGCATGTCGCAGATCCTGTCATTAGTATTTAATTGCAGTCACGTTATATCATGTGAACAAATCAGCAAGGTGCCGATAAATAATTATCTTAGCAACTTAATATTCTCGATATTAACAAATGCTTTTCAACATGTGATAAGATGACCCATAGAGTTTCGTTTCCTCATTCATACACATCAGTGTGTGCACCGTTAGAGGCGCGGATGATGTCTAATCGGAATTCCATTTCTCTCCATGTACGATTCAAGATCTCCATAGTGACGAATTCAATTGCATTGCGAATGCGTACTTTCAAGCCCTGTAGGTGCGTAGCCTTGGTTCGGTACACCATATCCTTTTCAAAGTCTCTCAGGAAGAGGTCTAGTAGTGTGACGTTAGGGGATCGTGCCCACCATCGAACTGGACCATATCGTCCAATCCATCTACCCGTAAACTTTTCGTTTAGATGTTGGCAGACATTTAGGGACCAGTGGGGTGGTGTCCTGTACCGTAGTAATATGTCGTCAGGTTGTAGGCGTTCAAAATATGGCACAGCAAACTTTTGTAATAAGAACAGGTAAATACCGCTATTGACGGCAGACTCGACAGAAAAGAATGGACCTATGATGCCATTGTGCGTCATATTTCCAGGAGGCTTATGACACCCTTCCTCACTAGCGACTATTAATCAAGTTGCGTGCATATGGAGTATCGTCTCAGTTGTGTGACTGGATTCGTGATTTCCTCTCAGAGAGGTTACAGTTCGTAGTGATAGACGGTAAATCATTGAAAGAACAGATGTGATTTCTAGCGTTCCGCAAGGTATTGTCATAGGCCCTCTGCTGTTCCTGATTTACAGAAACGATCTGGGTGATAATCTGAGCAGCCCCCTCAGATTGTTTGCAGATGATGCTGTGATTTACCGTCTAGTAAAGTCATCAAACGATCAGTACCAATTACAAAATGATCTAGAGAGAAGGCACTAAACAAAGAAAAGTGCGAGGTCATCCTCATGGGTACTAAATGAAATCCGATAAATTTTGGGTATACGATAGATCGCACAAATCTAAGGGCTGTCAATTCGACTAAATACCTAGGAATTACACTTACAAGCAACTTAAATTGGAAAGACCACATAGATAATATTGTGGGGAATGCGAAACAAAGACTGCGCTTTGTTGGCTGAACACTTAGAAGATGCGACAAACCCACTAAAGAGACAGCCTACATTACACTTGTCCGTCGTCTGCTGGAATATTGCTGCGCGGTGTGGGGTCCTTACCAGGTAGAATTGACAGAGGACATCGATAAAGTGCAAAGAAGAGCATCCCGTTTCGTGTTATCGCGCAACAGGGGTGAGAGTGTCACTGATGTGATACGAGAGTTGGGGTGGCAGTCACTGAAACAAAGGCAGTTTTCTTTGCGGCGAGATCTATTTACGAAATTTCTATCACCAACTTTCTCTTCCGAATGCGAAAATATTTTGTTGACACCCACCTACGTAGGGAGAAATGATCATCATAATAAAATAAGAGAAATCAGAGCTCGGCCGGAAAGATTTAGGCGTTCCTTTTTCCCACGCTCCGTTAGAGAGTGGAATGGCAGAGAAGTAGTATGAAAATGGTTCGATGAACCCTCTGCCAGGCATTTAAGTGTGAACTGCAGAGTAATCATATAGGTGTAGATGTAGAGTCCGCACCAACCATGACCTTGGCAGTCTCTCTTTCCATTCCACGTGTAGCTTGAGGATGCTGTGAACCCCATACGCGAATTTATAACGATTCAATTTGCCGGATAAATGAAACGTTCCCACACATCGGAGAAAGAAATCATTTCCAAAAAGTCATTGTTTGTGTCAGTTTTGCGTAGCATATCCACTGCAAACTGCAGTTTGTTCGTAGGATTTAGCGCCTGAAGCAGCTGTAGTATGAATATAGTCGTAACTTCTTATGCAAGATATTGTGCGCTGTTAATCATCTCATTTTCAACTCTCTGGCCGCCGTATTATTGCAGACACCTGTCATATCTTGTCCAAGTTGACGTCTGAAACAGGTGGGAAACTCGCCCCTTTTTTATGGAGGACACCACCTGCTTACATAAATGACGTATGTCAAGCCAGAATAGTTGGTAGGGACGGTAGTTTCCATCCATATCCCATTGCAATACCGTAAATGGATGTCGGACATTGTCTCCATGAATTAGGCCACACATTGAGCTTTCTCCTGTAGCGTTTACAGTTTATCGGGTTTTCAGGTTCAAGTTTGCGTCAAAATTTCGTCTCCTGGAAGCTAAAAAAATATGAGTTATTTGGTCACATGTTTCGAACCATTTGTTAATATCTAGTACGCATTGTATGTGAACCGGGGACCCAGAAACGACGAAGAGGCTCCGTCCCCGCCGCAGCCGCAGTGGTCCACAACCTCACGACGACTACTGCAGTCCACTCTACCCCTCCGCCGCCCCACACCGAACCCAAGGTTATTGTTCGGTTCGGCCCCCGGTGGACCCCCCAGGAAACGTCTCACACCAGACGAGTGTAACCCCCTATGTTTGCGTGGCAGAGTAATGGTGGTCTACGCGTACGTGGGGAACTTGTTTGCGCAGCAACCGCCGACATAGTGTAACTGAGGCGGAGTAAGCGGAACCAGCCCGCATTCGCCGAGGCAGATGGAAAACCGCCTAAAAACCATCTACAGACTGGCCGGTTCAACGGATCTCGACACAAATCCGCCTGGCGGATTCGTGCCGGGGACCAGGCGCTCCTTCTCGGCCGGAAAGCCGTGCGTTGGACCGCACGGCCAACCGAGCGGGCAATATCTAGTTTAGTTTTTGTTGTGCACATAGTTCCGCGTAGTCAGCGCGTACACAACTTTTCCACTAGAGCGCGCCCCGCTAAGCACAACAGCGCAGGCGCAGCGCTCGTCAGTCTCCGCTCTACGAGATGGCGCTGCCATAAAGACGGACCAAATTCTGCTTCCGCCGATCCGCGTATTAATATGTAATGCAGCCAATGAGATTGCTGCTAACGTAGAACCTTTTCTCCTCGCGGATCACACTCGCGCAGTGATACCTGAATGCGCGAGGTATTATAACGAGTGTACAGACCTCCGATTAGTCAGTCTGCATTAGTCTATAGTCAAGTTTCAGTCTGCGCCTAATAAGATCATCATATTCCTGTACATAGCCATGAAGAGAGATGTATAGACACTTTGTCAAGTATCAGAGATATGTGAGAATAAGTTTAACGTACCAAGACCAAAGGAACTTCAGATTGTCAATTGTAAACAGCATCCAGAATCAAGTTACGTAATATCTATGATTTTTATTATTTTAATAAATGTGTGTGAAAATTAATCAAGTTCTGTTTAAAGTTGGTACCCGTCAATCTGCTACTCTAAGTGTGCAAGTGGCATTTCTATCGTCTGACCTAAAGGCCGAAGATAAACACGCCACGATAGGACCACGATACATATTGCTGACACTCGCCTACTTCGTAAGAGCGACAAGTGAAATAATCTGATGGTGTGTGTACCGAAGGTCTTACAGTACACATACCACAGTTTTAAAAGTCTTAAGTCATAAAGGCAGTTTATGGACATCTTGTACAATCTACTTGGCAAATAAACGGTAAGATGAACGTACAATTGAGTGCATGAGTTTGGACAGTAAAACTACAGTCGTATTTAAGTTATAAGTCAAAAGGATTTATAGTATATTATGAATTCACAAACGGTAAGGCAGCTTTTATTAAAATGGGATGGTCGGGTTAATGGATTACATTGCTTGTACAGAGAAGTCGCATCGACAACAAATAAATGCCTGTAATGGTGGCACTAGAAGTGAAACTCACTTTCCAATCGTTTGGCGAAAGCAACGGAGTCCCCGCAACGCGATCGCAGGCTCTGTCCGGCCCGCCCGCTTTTGACTCGGTCGGCCTGCGACACGGCGAGATGTGAATTACTGTAATCGAGTTGTTTTTTCGGAAAATATTGCTGTTTGTGCGCGCGGGGCGTATCGGCGACGTTTTAATCAGCGCGCGGCGAGGTAATGAATAGCCAGCCACCGGCGGCTGCGGATTTTATTCGGTTACACGGACGCCTCGCTTGTTTCGTCTAATTCAGCGGCGGGCGGAGCTTTGCACCGCGGCGCGCGAGTCTGGCGCCTGTGCTGTGAGCCGCGGCTGTAGGCTGGCTCGTTGTGTTGGCTAACGCTTCTGCCCTCCTCCATTCTCACTAGTGGTGGAAACACAACTGCACTGAGGAGACAAGAGCCATGGGACGGCAATATGCACTTATGCAAATGGATGTAGTATCGGGTAGACAAGGTATAAAAGGGCAGAGCCTTGGGAGATCTGTCATTTGTGCTGAAGCTGCCGGCCGCTGTGGCCGAGCGTTTCTAGGCGCTGTCCGGATCTGCGCTGCTGCGACGGTCGCAGGTTCGAATCCTGCCTCGGGCGTGGATGTGTGTGATATCCTGAGGTTAGTTAGTTTAAGTAGTTCTAAGTCTAGGGGCTGATGACCTCATATGTAAGTCCCATAGTGCTTAGAGTCGTTTGATCCATTTTTTGCTGAAGTGATACATGTGAAAAGGTGTTCGATGTGAATATAGCCGTGCGACAGGAATTAACATGCTTCGAACGCGGAAATGGTAGTAGGAGTTAGACGCATGGGACACCCTATCACGGAATTCAATATTCCGAGAACCACAGTGTCTAGAATATGCCAAGAATACCACATTTCAGACATTACCTCTCACCACAGGCAAACCAGAGGCCGACGGCCTTATCTTAACGACTGGGAGCAGCAGCGACTGCAAACGACCGATTCGATCGCCTTTGGTAACAGTCCGACATCACCTGCAGTGCCTCTCCTGGATTCGTGACCACATCGATTGGACCCTAGACGTCTGGAAACCATAACCTCATCTGGAAACCATAACCTCATCTTCAGATGAGGCCCGATTTCAGTTCGCAAGTGCTGATGATAGGGGTCGAACGCGGCGCAAACTCCACAAGGCCATGGGCCCAAGTTTTCAACAAAGCACTGTGCAAGCTACTGGTGGCTCCACAATAGTCTGGGCTTTGTTTACATGAAATGGACTGGGTCCTCTGGTCCCAGTGAATAGATATTTGACTGGAAATGACTGTGTTCAGCTACTTGGAGACCATTTGTGGCCATTCGTGGACTTCATGTTCCCAAACAACGATGGATTCTTTTCGAATGACAATGCGTCCTGTCACCTGGTCACAAATGTCGCGACCGGTCTGAAGAACATTCTGGATAATTCTAGCGAATAATCTGGCCACCCAGATCGACCCACATGAATCTCATCGAACATTTATGGGACGTAGTCGAGAGGTCAGTTCATGCACAAAATCCTACGCCGCAAGGTAACAAATCCAGGGCACGGGAAGGCCAGTGAAAGGTCCGTCCATTTCTTAACGCGGTTTTGGCATGTGGGCAAAAAGTACCCAAAAATTGGACGCCTATTTTGTTTTTGATTGAAGAAATACAAAGTAGTGAAAAATTATATTTTTAAAGCAAATAATATTTACTTCATCGCATTTGAAGAATTTACGTTTTACTCTTAAATAACAGAAGGCAAACGTATTATTGAAGATTATTTTAAATTACCTTATATAACTACTACCTTACACTTAACGAGTTTGAAAAACTGTTGCCAGATTTAGACCTCTTATAAAAAGGAAGTCTGTGTCGCCTGGTCACCAAGAGCTGTTCCATAGCGATTTGATTCACGGATCCAGTTATATGGCTCCTTCCGTGAATAGCGATTTTACGACTATGACGTGTGCATACTGAATGAAGATGGCATCAATGTAATGCCGAAACTGGTTGCATATAAGAAGTTCATGAAATAAATTTTTACAATATATACGGCTGTTGGTAAATTATTGTATCAAGGTATGCATGTCAGCCGTTGTCCCACAACCCATAATGGATCAACAAAGATCTTATAAAAATAATCGAAATAGCGCCACACAAAATCAGGAACACGTATTAGGGAACACAGTACCTTCAAACTATTAGTATGAGAGACCTTCAGTAACCAATGAAACACTTTCGTTTTATTCAGGATCCCAATCCACTATATTATTCACCACTATTTTGACTACAAAACCATATTTTTCAACATTATCTCTGTTCAATGCGATCGCCTTAGGCCACTTTACTGGGAGGACCTGTTTTCCTGCATGGTACCACTCTATTGGTCGACGTCTGAGTCAGCGTCTTGTTGCATTAATAACCTGCCCTTCATACACGTACTGCGCCCCTGGAGTGGACCCTTCATTGGGCCAAACAGATGGAAGTCGGAAGATACGAGATTCGGGCTGTAGCGTGGATGTGGAAGAACATTTCAACGACGTTTTGTGAATACTTTTCGGGTGTGCAGACTTGAGTGAGGCCTTCAGTGTTCATTGAAAAGGAGAGATTCGTTTGCATCTTTGTGCCGACGAACACGCTGAAGTAGTTTCTTCAGTTTCTTGAGGGTAGCACAATCTACTGTAGAGTTGGTGGTTGCACCATGATGGAGTATATCAAACAGAATAATCACTTCAGAGTTCCAGAAGGCAGAAGACTGTCGTCATGACTTTACCGTCTGAAAGCGTGGTTTTCAGCATATTCTTCGGAGGTAAGGTGGTACATGGATTAAAGTTTTGTTTCCGGTTCGAAGTGATGAACCTATGTTTCATAGCCTATGACGATATTCGACAAAAATTGTCGCGATCACGCTCGTAACGGGCAAGTAATTCCGCCCGGACGTCCCTTCGCTGCTCTTTGTGGTCTTATGTTAGGCGGCAAGGAACCCAGCGAGTATACACATACGAGTACCCGAACTGATGGACGCGTGTGTCAGCACTAACAACAGAACGTCGATCAACTCGAATGAGAGTGTCCACACGTTTCAACACTGCAAGGGTAACAGCTGTATGTGGCCGGCCGGCATATGAGACACCGGACAGATTTCTACGACCTTGTTGTGATGATGACAGACGCCTCGGACATCGACTCACCATGCTTTTGTTCCGTTTCAGGTCCCCGTAGATTTCTGCACTCACTTACGAATATCTGCAGTGCTCTGGTTTTCCTCCAAAACAATCTCAGTGACAGCTCTCTACGTTGAATGTACTATTCTGAATGCCACAGGTCACTTTCTGAAAGCTACATATACACTATGTGATCAAAAGTATCCGGACACCCCCAAAAACATACTTTTTGTCATATTAGGTGCATTGTGCTGCACCTACTGCCAGGTACTCCATATCAGCGACCTCAGTAGTCATTAGACATCGTGAGAGAGCAGAATGGGGCGCTCAATGGAACTCACGGATATCGAATGTGGTCACTTGTGGGATACTTAGTTACTCGCCATTTCCCACTCCTAAACATCCCTAGGTCCATTGTTTACGATGTGATAGTGAAGTGGAAACGTGAAGGGAGAAGCACAGCACAAAAGCGAACAAGCCGACCTCTTCTGTTGACTGACAGAGACTCCCGACAGTTGAAGAGGGTCGTAATGTGTAATAGGCAGGTACCTATCCACACCATCAAACAGGAATTCCTAAATGCATCAGGATCCACTGGAGATACTGTGACAGTTAGGCAGGAGGTGAGAAAATGGATTTCATGGTCGAGTGGCTGCTCATAAGCCACACATCACGCCGGTAAATGCCAAACGACGCCTCGATTGGTGTAAGGAGCGTAAACTTTGGACGATTGAACAGTGGAGAAACGTTGTGTGGGGTGACGAATCACGGCACACAATGTGGCGATCCGATGGCAGGCTGTGGGTATGGCGAGTCCCTGCTGAACGTCATCTGCCAGCCTGTGTAGTACCAACAGAAAAATTCGGAGGCACTGGTGTTATGGTGTCGTCGTTTTTTTTTTTCATGGAGGGGGCTTGCACCCCTTGTTTTGCGTGAGACTATCACAGCACTGACCTACATTGATGTTTTAAGCACCTTCTTGCTTCCCACTGTTGAAGAGCAATTCGGGGATGGCGACTGTATCTTTCAACACGATCGAGCACCTGTTCATAATGCACGGCCTGTGGTGGAGTGGTTACACGACAATAACATCCCTGTAATGGAGTGGCCGGCACAGAGTCCTGACCTGAGTCCTATAGAACATCTTTGGGATCTTTTGAAACGCGGACTTCGTTTTAGGCCTCAACGACCCACTTCCATATCTCTTTTCAGTGCAGCACTCCGTGAAGAATGGGATGCAATTCCCCAAGAAACCTTTCAGCACGTGATTGAACGTATGCATGCGAGAGTTGATGCTGTCATCACGGCTGGGGGTGGGCCAACACCATAATGAAGTCCAGCATTACCGATGGGCGGCACCACGAACTTGTAAGTCATTTTCAGCCAGGTGTCCGGATACTTTTGATCACAAAGTGTAACTCCTAACCTCATGAAACAATAGGGTCTGAAGTGCGAGTGTTCCATGATGTCCTACAAAAACTTCGATTTTTTTCAACCGAAATTCTCCGAGAAAAAGAGTGAGTTGTATTATTTGTTGAACTCCATATTATAAAAATCTGTTCTTAAACCACTGAACCAATTTCAACCAAACTTGTACGTATATCACTTACTGCCTGGAAAGAATTGCTGTGGGGGCAAGAACTGCCTACTTATCAAATAGGTGGGTTGTGGGGGTGAAAAATTAGCGCAAGAGGTGTGAATACCAGCTTTTATTTATCCAGTATTTTAGAATTCACCGAAGGTAAGCGCTGTCGGGCTGCGCTAGCACTTGGACGGATAACCATTCGGTCTACCGAGCGCTGTTGGCAAGTGGGGTGCATCTTGCCCTTGTGAGGCAAACCGAGGAGCTACTTGTCTGAAAAGTAGCGGCTACGGTCTCGTAAACTGACATACGGCCGGGAGAGCGGTGTGCTGGTCACATGCCCGTCCATATCCGCATCTAGTGATGCCTGTGGGCTGAGGATGGTACAAAGGCCTCTTGGTACCTTTGGGCCTTTATGGTCATTTCGGGCAGAGTTTAGTTTAGTTTCGTATTTCAGAATAAGAGCACTGGGTGACTTGCAACAAACTTTTCATATAATTTCATACCTATATGAAACTTTTTCTCGCTGACAATGCCCAGAAAATTATGAAAAGGAAAAAGTTTTCGCTTATTCCATTGTCTCTGTACGTGCAGTAAAACTGCTGCCTCAGGCATGATCTTTCATTTTATAACTTCTTTTCTACTAGCGCTATTTGAAAATCATTTTGCAGACAGTATTCACTTATGCCAGTGAATATACCTACAAAATTATATCGTTCTATGACACATAGTTCAGGAGACATGACGTCATAAACAATGAGCAGCGTGAAAAATTGCCACATTATGCATGACGTTTAAATTTATTACTTCTTTGCTACTAACTCTATTCGCTGCACATTTCGCATACAGTATCCGAAATTTGCTAGAGATACAGGTGAAATATGCGTACAAATGTGTGTGAAATATGTTAAATATATGTGAGACGAGTGTACGCTGACAAAACCTCTGGTAAAAAAAACTCCTCTTGAACACTTGGATCGATTTCAACTAGTCTTTGTACACATATTACTTATTATCTGGAAAGAAAAATTGTGGATGAGGAAAGACTATTAGTCAGTCACACGCACGGTGCATGTAGTATCAGTGACCGTGCTGTCCATGTGTAGAATAGGGAAGGCACGGTCTATCTGAGTTTGATCGAGGACAGATTGTGGTGATCCGGAGACTCGGCACTAGAATTTCGTTAACCGAAAGACTTGGCGGGTGTTCGAGGAGTGTTGTAGAGAGTGTCTTCAACACACGGCGAGACCAATGTGAAACGACGCCCAGAGGTCGTGGGGTTGGGCGGACGCCCCTGTTACAGATGTCGGAATTCGTACACTGGTAAAACACGACGGCGAACTGTCGCGGAACTAAAATCAGACTTTAATGCTGGGCAGAGTACATCTCTGTCTGAACACACAGTGGGCCTCCGAAGCCGACGACCCATGCATGTGGCAATGTTTTAACACCACAACATCAGCATCTACGACTGAAATGGGCACGTGACCATCGGCATTGGACGTTGACACAGTGGGTAAGCGTTGCATGGTCTGATGAATCCCGATACCTTCTTCATCATGCCGATCAGAGGACGCGGGTCCGTCTTCTTCCAGGGGAACATCCTCTTGACACTTGTACTGAGGGACGGAGACAACAGGCAGCGGTTCCATTATGCTCTGGAGAACATTCACGTGGGCATCCATGGGTCTAGAGGAGCTCGTGCAAGACACCATGACGGCCAAGGGGTTCGTACAGTGGTTGCAGACCACGTACATCGCTGCATTGCGTTGTAGTGGTTCGAGAAACACAGTGGCGAGTTCCAGCTGCTGTGCTGACCCCCCCCCCCCCCCCCCCCATCCACCAACTCGCCAGATCTGAATAACGTGGCATCGCATCAGTGCTCATCGCCCCCTCCCCTAAATTTACGGCAATTAGCCAATTAGATGATTAGTGTGTGCAGATGTGCTGCCAACTCCCCCCCCCCCCCATCCCAGCCACCTACCAAGGCCTCATTGCTTCATTGCCACGACATGTCACTGCTGTTATCCGTGCCAAAGGTGAACATGCTGGCTATTAGGTAGGTGGTGTTAATGTTCTGGCTGATCGGTATATTACACTAGGATCATAAGATGCCAGTACAGGCTATATGGAAGAACAACATAGACACTCAGCAAAGATAAAAGGCAAGTCCTTCAACAAAGGAAGTAGCTTACAACACGTCAGTTCGTCCAGTCTTGGAGTATTGTTGGTCTGTATGGGAACCTTACCAGTTGGGTCTCATTTAAGAGATTGGGAAGGTCCAAAGAAGAGCGGCAAGATTCGTTACTGTGTAACGTCCCCTTAGAAAAATTAATAAATTACTGTGCTGATAAACATTTTATGTTATTTGATTTTCAAACAGCAGAGCAAAACTGAACGTACTCAGACATTCACTAAAGTGACACACAATATTTTTAGCGCAACGAAATCTGACTTTCAGTAATTCCTACAAAAGAATCGCCCTGACTAACAATAACCTATACCTTTCATGAATTCTTACCTCACAAAAATCTTCGTTACTCGAACTGCTGCAATACAGCGAGCGCCAATACTGCCAGCTAAATAAATGATTCTAACTACTGAAGTCACTACCTACTGATAGGCATAGTTAGCAAATGAATGATTTTGATAAAGAACAAACAATGAATTTACCTTAATGGTGTTCAAAAGTCATTATATGTGTATATATCAGTTCATGACTCCAGTCTTACAAATTTACTGTCTCTGATGGACACACGTCCAGATCATCCGCTCTCAAAACTCCGCTATCTCTCTCCCCACATCCACCACTGCTGGCGGCTCACCTCCAACTGCGCAACGCTACGCGCTGTTAACATCCAGCTGCCCAACACTACAATAGCCAACAACAATGCAAACCAGCCACAGACTGCACACAGCACAGCCAGTGATTTTCATACAGAGCGCTACGCGGCGTTACCAATAAAAAAACCTAAACAGCCTATTTACAACTGGTACATTTAGCCATCGCAAAGGCGTTGCAAATCTCAAAGAAAGTTTGAAGTGGGACACACTTGCAGATAGACGGCGCGCTAAACGGAAGAGGCTGTTCACTTAACTCCAAAATCTAATCTTCACCGAGGATGTAGAGCATATATTGTTACCACCAACTTTCAAATCGCTCAATGATCACCATTCAAAGATAAGGGAAATTAGAGGTCGTACTGAGACGTTCAGACAGTCGTTTTTCCCTCGCGCGATCCGCGAGTGGAACAGAGGCGGGAATATGACTTTGGCACCACTGCTTGGTGGCTAGCGGATTATATATGTAGATGTAGAGGAAGAAATATATGTTATTTTCGTGGAACCCTGTTGGGTGTATTTAGAGAATTGTGTGTGCGACAGTTCTGTTGCCTACGTCATCACACATAGAAACCACGCGACGCAGATGACGTACATTAGGACACTTATCGAGGCACACTCGATCAATGCATCATTAAATTACACCGTCTAAGCGGCCTCTGTTTGTACCATGCAGAGCTGTGGGTGGTCAAGAAAGCACCGGAAGACCTGAGACATCTTGGTGGAGGAGAGCAATTCAGCAAATGTTCTCAGTGGGCAGGATATGCCACACGGTCTAGGACTCTACCCACCTCCTGCACAGACACAAAAGAGGTGGCTTTTTGCTGGGTCCACGGAAACATGATAATCGAGTGGAATGAGGAAGCTGAAAGAGTACGCGAAGCAGCCTGCCAGGAAAACGACACAGTTCATCTTAAGGTGCATTTTCGGGATACCGTGTCGTGAGTGCCAAAAGAATGTTGGCTGAGTGGGAAAGACAGTGACTGGAAGTGTCCAACCACACGCTGCGGTCGTTGGAACCATCTATACGACCACGGCTCTCTTCCTTTTAATCCCCAAGAAGGCAGGAAGTGGTCCTTACGCGCCTTTTTATTGGAAACTAATGGCACTTGTTTATCTATTGTGGCATGAGGGTCCCTCGGAATGCAATGTCTGCGGCATCAGACACGCGGTGCACTATATTTCAACGTCGTGTGTTTCATGCGCTTATTAAATGTAAATCTTTGGTGTGCCAAGGGCTTAATATTAATTTTAAGCGATGACGAGACAATAGTAAGGAAATTGTTGACATCTTGTGTGGCGTCAGGGCTCCTGCTCATTTTAACTGGACGACGGTTTTAATGTGTTTGTGAGTGGGTCGCTCATCATGTTATTTGCGCGATCAGTCATCAATCTTAATGCCACCCAGTATTTTCCTAATACCATTAACACATGACAGTGGCATGAATTGACTTGAGTAAGAGGCGCTGAAGACCATGTTGCTTAGCGTCCAACAATTTTAAATCCTCCCCTCCATCTATATATTTCACACGATGTGGTTTATTAATGTAAAAAACAGTTACTGACATTTCTAGGATAAAACATTTTTCCATTTAGAAGTATAACTACTGGGATCGGCACTGACAAAGCTCAAATAATCCTCCTGATTGCGGAAGCTATTAAGGACACGACATTATCAGCTCCATATTTATATGTATTCAGAAAAGAAAATAAACTTTTATTTAAACCTCGTACAGTAATGTTAAAAGTGTGAATCCAAGTAAGAGTTTTTATAATAAATACCATATGTATTTGACACGAACATGAGTGCAACATGGCAAAGTCCAAGAATAGCAACGTATGGGGAGATTTCTTTAACCTTAAGCAATATTGCAAAAGCATTCATGGATATGCCACAGACCAGTAATGCTCCTTACGGACATTTAGCGTTATCAGTATCTTCCATTACAGA
Source organism: Schistocerca piceifrons (assembly GCF_021461385.2). Lineage (NCBI taxonomy): Eukaryota > Metazoa > Arthropoda > Insecta > Orthoptera > Acrididae > Schistocerca > Schistocerca piceifrons. The sequence goes on from NC_060145.1 coordinate 167,093,516, forward strand.
AAGGACACTTACAGACTTCTATATTCGTGAAATAAGGTCACAATTCGCAGTATAGCTTTTCATCATTTACTGCAACTGACAGTGTGTGTTTCGGCAACAAGGTACTACCTTCATTCGTTGAATAAATATTATTAGCTGCATTAAAGGTAGCCAGGAAATACATATCATTTTTAATCGCTGTGTTTTCGCTGCCGAGGTAGCTATCTGATAAGACATCTTGTTGAGGATATCATCTTGCCAGTTTCACTTGGTAATAAGCCACTGATGCAGAAACTATTCTACTAAGTTAATGAGATTCGGTATAATTTTTAGCAAGCATACAAAGTGTTGTTATTTCATCCAGCTCACCCCAATCAACAAGCATAGGTTGGCAGAGGTAAAAATTGCATCGGTTCTACACCACATTCTTTTATAGTAGGTACAATTGTTATAAAACAATTTTCCTTTCAGATATATGGTTATAAAAACGTTGATACAGCTGAGTCAATGTTAATGAAGCCATTGGCCTTATGTGAACTTTTTTTCAGTGGGAGGGAGGAGATATTGGACGTAAAGGACAGATATGATGCGAATTTGGAGAGTGATCTGTGTATTTGGTGAATGAGTATAGAGACAAGGAAGTTCCACGAAAGATTGTTGAAGAATAGATGGGGATACGTAGCTTAGGAAGAGAACTCTGGAGTAAGACTTTTGAAAGAAGAGGAGAGGGTAGGAGAAAACAGAAAATTAGAAGAGGAGGCAGAAGAGAAGATAGTGCATACAGAAAAAGAGCAGAAATGGAACAGAAGAGGAGAGACAAGGAGAAGGCAGGACAGAACAGCATAGAAGAGGATACAGTGCAATAGGATAGGACGTGAGAGGATAGAAGAGGGAAAGAAACAATACGAGAGAGTAGTGTACTTTAGCATACGAGAAGCTGTAGTAATGTAGGACAGGAAATGTAACTTAGGAAGAGAATTCCGTACAAAGGCTTTTGAAAGAAAGGGGACCAGAAAGGTTCAAATGGCTCTGAGCATTATGGGACTTAACTTCTCAGGTCATCAGTCCCCTAGAACTTAGAACTAATTAAACATAACTAACCTAAGGACACCATACACATCCATGCCCAAGGTAGGATTCGAACCTGCGACCGTAGCGGTCGCGCGGTTCCAGACTGTAGCGCCTAGAACCGCTCGGCCACTCCGGCCGGAGGACCGGAAAGGAGAAGAGAGAAGAGAAGGCAGTGAGTAGAGAGAAGTGAGGAGAAATGGAAGAGAAGAGGACAGGTGAAAAGGGAAGTGAAGAGGAGAAGAGAGAATAGAATAGCGTAGGAGACGATACAATGCGACAGAGTGGCACAGAGGAGGATAAGAGTGGGTAAGAGAGGATACGAGAGGATAGGATAGTTTAAGATACAAGAGGCTGTGGTAGGGTAGGTTAGAACAGAAGAGAATAGGAGAGGAGGCTGTAGCTGTGAGGAGAGAAGGGAAGATAGGAGAGAAGAGGGAGGGGGTGAGAGAGAAAGGATAGTGTAACAACACCAACGCTATACTATTGTACAGATAAAAATTTTTTCTTCTAATTTTCGATAAATTAGTGTAATGGATGTTCTGATTTCATTTCTTTTTCTTTTCATGTCATTGTGTTGAGGAAACTATAAACAACTGTCGATGTGAATATTAATATTTATGTCAAATTTCAAGCAGTGCTATAACAGAATTGAAGTGTAACCCATGTTGAATCTATTGTAACATGTTTAAAATTGTAATTGTGCATATGGTCCATATGTAGGCAATGTATTAGAATATGTAGAATGTAAAACCTCTGGTGAATACCCTGTCTGTAGGGTAGCAGTAAAAGGTGGATGGTAGACGAGCGCGGGAAAATACACACGGGCACTGCACGGCATAACGGGCTCAGCAGTCGTAGTAGTCGGAGTTGGGCATCGGTCTGAGAAACACGCTCTGGATCGAGGAGGCTCTCCTGGAAAACGTGATTTCATTGAGCCTCGGATGTGCCGTTTCCGACGACTATACAGCATGGCAAAATTCCATAGGCACTAAATGGAAAAATATTGCGACGCTATGAAGAAGCAAAGTGCCGATACATCAAGAGCCATAGCTGTGATTGTATGTGTGCTTTGCGCCTCGCCATCTCGCCGCCCGCCAACCGCCGCATCGACACGAACAGGTTGAAACTTTTAGTACTGAATTCGTGTGTACCAGTGTTACTTTTGTTCCTGACTGTTCAATAACAACTTAACTTTTACCAGAACTGTCCTATCATTTAATTATCCTCATCACTAACCTAGACAGGGTCCTTTCCACATGTTGTGCAATCCGAGTGTCCCGAAATGAAGATTTAAAGTTATGTTAATAATACTTACCTGCAGACCTATCTATGTTAGAATGATGTTTAAAGAACTTTGTTGTTAACGAATATATATGCAAACAATATAGGTCTGGCAAAGTTGGAAGATAATGTTGAAACTGGTTTAGTAATGAAGTTTAATTATTTGAGACAGATAAAATGGTAATTAAATGAGCAGGAAATAAGCTAAAAAGAGTAGTAACTCACCTATTGGAAATCTTGAGTGCTTAATGAATCCTTTGATCAATACTTTCAATAGAGTGATCATAACAGTTTCAGGGTCTCCCCCCCCCTTCTTTTTTTCTTTTCTATTCATTTAAATTCTGAAGTGTACTGAACTGATTTGACCAGCAAAGTTAAAGTCAATATAAAACCAAAATTTATCAGTGTTTTACATTTATCAAAATTGACATTGTATGTGTGTTTCGAAAGTGCTATTGCTAGGGTAACCTATGCCCGAATTTAATCAGATCAATAGACAGTACGAAGTTTGTAGTAAACATTATAGTGTATTGTTGTGTATTTATGGCTCGTCCATATTAGTACAGAAAGTGAAATTATTAGTTCAGTAGATTTTCTGGTTCTAAAATTTACCATATTATGCAGTGTATTACGTGTTGTTTTGTGTGAACGTACATCAACGTGTACTGGGAAGAAACTCAGTTAATGCCTAATTAGGCTGGCGACCGTATTTGGTAGCATCTGCCGTGTTGTTTCTTGTCCGTCCTAACGTGTAGTTGCACTTCAGAATTGCTTGACGTATCATTGTTGTTACTGAGTGGGTGAAAGTCTGATTTTGCCTCCATTCTGGTACACGCGGTCAACATATATACCAAAATCCTTTCTTATAAGGTGAAGCCCGTCAACTTACCATAGTACAGGCTTTAATAAGTATCGCACGCAGTAGCGTAGTGTTACAATAGGAGTAAGGATAGGTCAGAATAGTAGGCAGCAGGTGAGAATAATGACAACACGAGAAGTAATAAGAGGTCTTAAAGGAAGTATAGGTACCTAGATGGATTTCATGGCAGGCAAATGATAAAACTTCGTTGGGAGACGACTGGAAAAATTTAGGTCTCAGATTAATGTGATGAGTTGGTAAAGACGCGGCTCTTTACTAGGACTGGAAATTTTACGGAAGAGATAACAGAGTACCTTCGGAGTCTTTTGCGGTCATACGACCGAATGAAATCCTCTCAGATTGCAGCCCGCATCAGTTGAATTGTAATTATCGATGTTTCGACCGCTATCGTGACCATCATCTTCAGGCGTTAAAGGAAATGACGCCATTTAATGCGACGACTGTCTGGATGAGTCGCGGCGGGCAGGAGATCCGCGGCGCCTGCGCCAGCGAGGCGGCCCGGTTGGTGCCCACTGCCCATTCATCACGGCGCTCTCGCGATCGCGCGGGGTCGGGCGCGTTCTCGGCCGGTCGGCCGCCCCGGCGGTAACCGAGGCTCAGCGGAGCGCGACGCCGACAACTACTGAACGGCACGAAGGCCGCCCTAATCGCCGCTGCGTGCATCTTAACCGCACCATTAAATAACTTATTTGGGATCCGAGAAACAGCACGCGCCGCCGACAAAAACCCGCCCGCGCCTTAATCGCGTGATTGATATAAAGCGCGCGCGTTTAGCTCCGGCAGCCGTGAAAAGGCGGAACAGCCAAATTTGTGCCGAGTCCCGCATTTTTTGTTATCGTCATCCCCGGCGCTCTCTCTCGTTTCCCCTGATAGGGCAGCTCGCCGACAGTCGCATTAAGATATTCAATTTGAGGAAACCGAGTCCACACTCGGCAGGAAAGCGAGCCGTAGTTTTCGACTCTGCCGCCGACCACCGGAGATATCGATCAGAGCTGCGCGCGGGAGGCGGTCGAGTTTACTCGAGATTAACGCGCGCCACAGCAACAAGTCCGCGCTGCGTGACGTCGGCGCGACGGCGTCGCATGACGAACGGCAGTGTGGCCACGCAGCGCTAATTAATCTAGCTGGGGCTCCAACCTCGGCGCAGAGCGGCGCCGCGCGTTTTTATGCTGCCGCAACTCTTACAGGCCCAGATCACGCCAACGGATGACAGCCACTTGTCGACCTGAGACGTGTGATAGCTGTTTCTTTTCGCTATACTCTCTTAGTAATTATGCTATAAAACTCAGTGCCTCCGAAGATGTGCTACTCAGAGATAATTTAAGAGTTTATTGAGAGTTCACTCAGGCACAATCAAATAACCACTCCTGGAGGGGTAAACGGTACAAACACGAACTTAACAAAAAAGTACAATGAGACCCGATATGCAAATGATCCAAGTTTGATGCCAAAGCTCATGTCCACAGAGGCTGCAGTGGCGCTGCAATCGAACAGAGAGACTTACTTAAACGGCACACAGTGGACCAGTCATACAAGTGGCGACCATATCCCGAATCGAGGAGGACTTTAATAGGTGCAGAATGCCAGGCAGACGTGTTAGACCATGTTTCTTACAGCAAAGACAGTTTTTCTCGTGTGCGTGTGTGTGTGTGTGTGTGTGTGTTTGTGTGTGTGTGGTTCAAATGGCTCTGAGCACTATGCGACTTAACTTCTGAGGTCATCAGTCGCCTAGAACTTAGAACTAATTAAACCTAACTAACCTAAGGACATCACACACATCCATGCCCGAGGCAGGATTCGAACCGGCGACCGTAGCGGTCACGCGGTTCCAGACTGAAGCGCCTTTAACCGCACGGCCACACCGGCCGGCCGTGTGTGTGTGTGTGTGAGTGAGTGTTTATTTGTGTGTGTGTTGGTAGTAGGGACCACAAAACTGACTACCTTTGGGAGTTCATTCTTGCTCAGTGATAGGTACACACATTTTATCTCTCTTTGTTTAACAGTTGACTAACACTTTGCGAGGTAGCTGGCCGCTCATTGGATCCTTTGTTGCTGTAATAAGGTAACATTTGTTTTTACAAAATGGGTATTTGCCATCGTAGGTGACATTTCTTTAATTCGTTCCACGACCCACGGTACTCGCAGCTTTTCGAAGATTGGTGCACAAACATAAGGTGGTTGCCAGCGAACTCAAGCCCGTAGCACTTTGTACTTATCCAAGCACTTGGGCTGAATGGTGCCTGTTAGCCGTACGTGGGGTATTTGGTCCCTTACGCGATACACTTTGGCAAAGAACTTCGTGGCGTAGTCCATTATTTTTTCAGGCAAGTATTTCTCCTTTAGGGCTTTGTGTAGCTCTCTAGTTCTCGTCCATCTGTCAGCCCCCAGAGTCCATCTTAGGCACTGGTTCTGTATCGGTTGGAGTGCACATATATCTGTAGCACATGTGAGTCGCCAATACGCACGGCCTTAGAGGACTTTCGGCCTGACTTTCGACCTGTAGAGTTGGTACTAGCTCTTGGCGCTGAGATGGGTTAGGGTGAAGAGTGCTGTCAGCGCCCGCGCCCCCTTCATGGTGTGTTTTTATCCCTGTTTTGTATGTAACGTGAAGGTCGGAGACATATCCAGAATGATTCCCAGATACTTCGTCGATTATGACCAAGGGATAGGTTGCCCTAACACCCTTAATGGGTAACAAAGTACGCGGTAACCACTTTTTAGTAAAGAGCACTGCAGCAGTGTTCGTGATGTTCATTGTTATTTTGTTGAACTGCAGCCACTCTTCCATGATATGTTTTTGGGATTGAGCCCTTTTTATTAGCTGGTCAAAGTTGCGGCCAGACGTGCAAAAGGCAGTACCGTCTGCAAATGAACTGCAGGTCATCAGAGGAATCGTTGGCCGGGTCATTTATATATACGTTGAACAGCAGTGGTGAGATGACAGATCCCTGCAGGGTACCTACTTAAGATGTTTTCCTCGATGGACGTTTGCCGTCCACTGTGACGTAGAAGTTTCTTCCTTGTAGGAAACTATCTACCGGCTTCACATAAAAGTCCGGTAAGGCTGTTTAACAATATACATAGTTTCGCTATGACGCTGTCACGCCGTACCTTGTCGTACGCCGTTTCGATGTCAAAAACGACGACGACCGTGGATCAATGTCGTATATGTTCAGTGAGTCGTACCAGTTGTAATTTTCCCAACATCTTCTGCTGACAACCAGACTACTCTGGGAGCACAATTCCGTGTTCCTGGAAGCAGTTTGACATCCTAGCTAATAGCACACGTTCCAATACTTTCCCCAGCTTGGGTAGTAATGTTAAGGCCGGTGGTTCGTGTGTATCTACAGATCTTTTTACGGTTTTGTTATTGGCACAATATTCCCCGTTTAGCACGCCGTTGGGAAGTATGCGGTCATCAAGCAGCTCTTTATAATCCTTTTGATGGCTTTTTGGGGTAGGTGCCGGAGTCCAATTTTGGTTACATGATCGATTCCCAGTGCCGAGTTGTTTGTCCTCCTGATGATTTGCGCTACATCTCGTGGAGTGGTAAGACTAGGTTGGTCCCTTGGCAGTTCCGTCTGGAATCCTGCGATGAACGCCTATATTTCTTCTTCAACGCCCCTTAGTCGTCCTTGGGGGTCGTGTCCAATGTCCGCACACGTCATTTGCAGGACATACGAGTCTGCTAACAGTTCGGCCTGTTGTATAGCATCGTATATCAATCCATTCGGTCCCGAAATGGCTTGCTTAGCTGGTGTTTGACTGCGGAATCGTTTTATGGGCTTTCACTCGTCCCTCGTTTGTAAAACAAACTTGGTCGTGTTCTCCCATGTTTGTTGTCTCCATTCTACCGCCCTCTGCAGACGTGTCATTCTCCGTCTTTCAGTCGTCTCTCTATATCTCATCCAACGGTTTCTCCCTCTGCCTCCAGCTCTTGCAGGTGGCGTGGAAAGACGACTAACTGTGGGACAGGTGAGACAGTGACGCTTGCAGCCGTCCGATCTGCCTATCGGATCTTGGTTGTTAAAGTATCTACTGCCGTGTCGATACCAGCTGTCGTATGTAGAGGCATTGTAGGCCTAACGTCGTCAATGAGGTACCTCTTGAACTCATCACAGTTCACGTCCGTTTGGTTGACGGGCGAGATCACCAATCAATCGCAGCTGATGATTCATGCGACTGGCAGGTGGTCCGACGATAAGCCATTTATGGTGCATACCTGTACGTTTGGATCGATTCCTTTTGTCAACGCGATGTCGAGGACATCACTTATTTGCCCCAGGAGGAGACTGATCCTGCTAGGACGTAGTGGTACTTGCACGACGCAGTTAATCTACATCTACATTCTACATCTACATTTATACTCCGCAAGCCACCCAACGGTGTGTGGCGGAGGGCAATTTACGTGCCACTGTCATTACCTCCCTTTCCTGTTCCAGTCGCGTATGGTTCGCGGGAAGAACGACTGTCTGAAAGCCTCCGTACGCGCTCTAATCTCTCTAATTTTACATTCGTGATCTCCTCGGGAGGTATAAGTAGGGGGAAGCAATATATTCGATACCTCATCCAGAAACGCACCCTCTCGAAACCTGGCGAGCAAGCTACACCGCGATGCAGAGCGCCTCTCTTGCAGAGTTTGCCACTTGAGTTTATTAAACATCTCCGTAACGCTATCACGGTTACCAAATAACCCTGTGACGAAACGCGCCGCTCTTCTTTGGATCTTCTCTATCTCCTCCGTCAAACCGATCTGGTACGAATCCCTCACTGATGAGCAATACTCAAGTATAGGTCGAACGAGTGTTTTCTAAGCCACCTCCTTTGTTGATGGACTACATTTTCTAAGCACTCTCCCAATGAATCTCAACCTGGTACCCGCCTTACCAACAATTAATTTTATATGATCATTCCACTTCAAATCGTTCCGCACGCATACTCCCAGATATTTTACAGAAGTAACTGCTACCAGTGTTTGTTCCACTATCATATAATCATACAATAAAGGATCCTTATTTCTATGTATTCGCAATACATTACATTTGTCTATGTTAAGGGTCAGTTGCCACTCCCTGCACCAAGTGCCTATCCACTGCAGATCTTCCTGCATTTCGCTACAATCTTCTAATGCTGCAACTTCTTTGTATACTACAGCATCATCCGCGAAAAGCCGCATGGAACTTCCGACACTTAATGTCCTTTTTAAGCTCGAAAAGTGTGAGCCACTTCTGGTTGTTCTTTCTGTAGTTCCAGGCTGAGTGCTTGGCGTTTAAATCGCCCGCTAGAAGAACTTTTGGATTTCTGTCGAAAATTGCAAGTCTTCTTGAATGAGCGGCTGTTTGTGGCAATGTATTCTGAAAACCAAGTAATATTTCCAACTATCCTCTGGACTGTTACAACTGTACCTTCCAATGTCTGCAGCGATGGTGGTGTCTCCATATGGTGCCGTTACAAATTTTCATACGAAAATGACTGTGGCACCTCCTCTCCGGTCCATCCTATCCGTCCTATGTGTCTGCGTATTATGGAGATGGAAGATGTTTGAGTCCGTAATCTTGGTTACCGTCACCATGGCAACGTCGATGGGATGCCGTGTTATGAAGTTGGTTAGTTCCGCATTTTTAGTGCGATCGCCATTCGCATTCCACTTAAGAAAGCAGAGTTGACCCGTTGGTGTTCGTGGATCTATTTAAGGCGGCACAAAGGGTTTGATCATTCCTTCCACCAAGATGAGGAAGTATGCGATTTCCTGCTGGAGCGTTGTGAGGAGAATTGCGATGTCCGTCAGAGCTTGTGAAAATAGCGATGTCGGGTGGCTTGCAGCAGCGGGTGCTGATTCCTGAGTTCTCGAACGGTTGTGGAATATATCAGAGTAGGTTCTTGTCGGCGCCGGCCCTCTGCAGCTGTAGCAGTTGTGTTGGAAGTTGAGGGCTTTGTTGTCGTCAGCGGTGGGGCCTGTGTCTGCTGGGGTGGTGCCGGCCGAAGTGGCCGTGCGGTTAAAGGCGCTGCAGTCTGGAACCGCAAGACCGCTACGGTCGCAGGTTCGAATCCTGTCTCGGGCATGGATGTTTGTGATGTCCTTAGGTTAGTTAGGTTTAACTAGTTCTAAGTTCTAGGGGACTAATGACCTCAGCAGTTGAGTCCCATAGTGCTCAGAGCCATTTGAACCATTTGCTGGGGTGGTGCCGCTTGCTGTGAAAAAACACCAGCTTCGGTAGCGTCGTCTGTACTTGCTATGGCGTCTTCGCTTTCCCAGTCTTGGTCTTTCGGGGTAATTCTTAGTATTTTTAACAGCCTTTCCAAGAATCCAGAAGGGCCTTTTCACAATTTGTGCATTTTGCCTTTACTGCGCACGGAATTGTGCATTCTTTCGTAGCATGGAGGTCTGCACAAGATACGCAACGAGCTGCCTAAAAGCAATAATTAACAGTGTGCTCATATCTCGAACACTTCTTACATTGTTCTGGTCCATCTTTGTAGCGGTATGATTCAGTTCGCGCCACTGCATGCAGAAGATATTCCATGTTATAGCCGTTTCCCTTCGATTTGGGAAGGATGACTACAAAAATTGGCATTGTTTCCAAGTCTTGTTTGGTTCCTTCCTCGTCTTACTGAAATAACCTTGCGGCCGGGAAACCTTTTTCATGTAGTTCCCGGGTCACTTCCCACACTTGAACTGACGCAGGTAGACGCTTAAACGCCACTTTCACTTCCTTTGCCTCAGAGGGCTGATGGATGAAAAGTGGAAGTCGGTATTGTTTAAAGAAGTTCGTTGTCCGTTGATGATCTCCATGGGATTCCAAATGGTACTTTATCCTGTCTTCTGATACGCTGATTTGAGCGAGTCCTGTAGCTATTGTTCGAGAGTTGTATCCAAATGCACATAATTGTACATATAATATACGGTTATTAGCGGTGTTTTAGGGTGTCATGGTGTCACTTCGGCAGGTCCTGCGCCGGCCGGGGTGGCCGAGCGGTTCTAGGCGCTACAGTCTGGAACCGCACGACCGCTACGGTCGCAGGTTCGAATCCTGCCTTGGGCATGGATGTGTGTGATGTCCTTAGGTTAGTTAGGTTTAAGTAGTTCTAAGTTCTAGGGGACTGATGACCTCAGAAGTTAAGTCCCATAGAGCTCCGATCCATTTGAACCATGTTTTTGCAGGTCCTTCGTTGGCTGCACGGGCGTTGCTCGTCGCTGCTGGTGTCTCTCCTTGTGTGGGAGGAGAGGGATCAATCGGAGTAACTAGATTGGCCGTTTCCACCTCTACTTTTCGTTTGCGCGGATTTTCCTCCCACTGTTTTCTGCCAGTGATGGCGGTATTTGTATTGCGCCGTCTCAAACCCGTCCTCATGTGGATTTTGCGTTTCGTTTTCTTGCTCCATTTCTTCCTCGCTTTTTGGCGATGCAGAAACTTCGTGTGGCAGAGCTTCTTCCATCATTTCTTGGTCGGCAATGGAATCGCCTTCCATTTCTGTGTTGTGTGCCAGTGAGAGTTCTTCCAAGTGTTGCACAGATCTACTTAGGCAGAGCTGTACTTCTTCATCGTTGGTAGGGGCGCCAGTGGCGGCCACGTTTGAAAATGAAACCGGTTCTTTCGTAAGTACTTTATTTATAAGTACGACCTGTTTCGTAAAATTTTAGCTGCAGCTTCAGGTGCAATAAAATCAAGTCATGTTCTGACCAGAAAAGAGAATGGGGTGACACAGCGTTCATAGTCAGCAGTTTTTCGGTATATAGTGGACGTTAACCATAAAATAGCATAAAACAACATAGAGCGCTCCCATTATATCTGGAGAACCAGTACATGGCGGATATGCCGCTTGTCGGTATACATCCAGTGCGAGCGCTTGCGGTGGTAAACGAGGGACCGGTGATGCTTAATTTTACATAGATGATCATACACAGCCGGTTTTTATCACTTTCTCAGTATGCGGGGACCCGTTAGCTAACCAAGTACCGGTACTCCTGGTGACACGGGAGCGTTCTATGTTGTTTTATGGTATTTTATAACTGACGTCCGCAACACTATGAATGCTGAGCCATCCAATTCTCTTTTCTGATCAGAACATGACTTTGTTTTATTGTACCTGAAGATGTAGCTAAAATGCTGCGTAACCGGCTGTGCTTATAAATAAAGCACTTGCAGTTAAAGTCGTTTTATCTTCAAAATGATATGTGTAGATTGTGGTTGCCCTAAATACAAAGTCTTCTGCATTAAAATAATTGGACTGAGGTATAGTAACGTATCCATTTTGGTGATTTACTATAAAACACAGATGGCATGGGTCTGGCCCTCGAGATAAGCACCCAGGGATCCCTTGGGCTAGGAATGCATGAAAGATGGAGGGATGAAGGGGAATAGGTCATTACAGGTAAATGGGTCACTATTTCTGGTGGTAGAGGGAGGACGTTTGGCTGGAAAATGGAATGTATAAATGGACGCCAGAGCTGCAGAGAACGACGGTTACCCTGAAAGTTTGGAGAGGCACTGGAGCCTTCACCTAAGGAACAGATATTAGGACTAGCGTGATAATGGTTTGTCAGGTACAACTGAAACTATTCGCCTTTCATAAAGGAGTGATTTTCATTTCCCCAGTACAGATTTCAAGTCGTCTAGCACTACCATTAGATGGTACACGACTTAGTAATGGTCCTGTAGCATTGTGGAGTTCGTTGTATAACGTTTGTGATCGCATAAGATTGCTCCTAGTGCACAAATAATTTTAGAAAATGTTGTTTATGCTCGCCAGCTATGTGAGTTAATCAACACCATGCACACCTTGCTACAGGTAAAACCTACCACGTGCTTTACAAGGTATATCCTGTATTATGGTGACAGCGTTACCACTTCGTGAACTACTACAGAATAGCGGAAGAGCATCGTGTGCGACGATAAATCTCGTTGCATGTTGTGAGACTTGTTTCTAACCTAGCTAAAAATTAAGAGATATAAGTAAAACTGCTGTTGGTACGTAAGATCGATGTGGTACACAATTTCCCTTCCTCTTTAGTGCCACTTGTTAGATGCGCAAGTCTATTCTGCATAAGGGAGTTGGCGGAATGATTTTTCTGAAAGCAGAACTAGCCTTCGATACCGTGCCTTCTATGGTTAAAAGATGCATGTTGTAGAGCATTATCCAACAAGCTGTTCAGTCAATTTTTCTAGTGTCTTAGGGCATAGGTTCTGCAGCAGCCCGAAAGGGTGTGGGGTCCTTGGTCAACCCACACACTTGACACGGAGAACCGTGTGCTACACACGGTATACGAAAACCAGTGTGCTACGAATAGCATTAGCGGAAGGTATGATTCTTCTCCTGGTTGAGTCTTCATCGACAACTTCTGTAGTCACATATTCACCAATGCAGATTGCAATACTGCCAACGGCTGTTGTAAAAATACGACGAAGATTCGCTGTTAATATCTGATATATATTTTTTACTGACGAAATAGTATGCACAACAGATGGTGTTATGTGAGTTACAATAATCAGCATGGCAGGTGGGGGGGGGGGGGGGGGGGTGAGAGGTGCTGAAAAAAGACATGCATCAGCAGAAACGTTTCTCAATCAAAGAGTGAGTAAGCGATCTTGACAACTGACTAATAAGGCCATACGAGCTACTACAGAGGTTAAATGTGGCTCATTATCAGAAATTTCGCATTAACGCCTTGCCTACTTTTCTGGAAATTGCAGCATGTGTGAACTCCTGACGCTATCACTTCAGGATCAGTGGGCTGGTCGGGGAGGCCCATACCTTGACTTTCTCGTTCCCTATACCTCACCCCGTAGACTTTTGGTTATGGGGCAGTAGAAGGAACTGGTCCACGCTCCAGTCAACGATGTGTAGACACTACAGAATAGCATTTTAGTGCATCCCAAGTCGTACGATAACAACCGGGCGAGAGAACGTAGCCGGCCGGTGTGGCCGTGCGGTTCTAAGCGCTTCAGTTTGGAACCGCGTGACCGCTACGGTCGCAGGCTCGAATCCTGCCTCGGGCATGGATGTGTGTGATGCCCTTAGGTTAGTTAGGTTTAAGTAGTTCTAAGTTCTAGGGGACTGATGACCACAGATGTTAAGTCCCATAGTGCTCAGAGCCATTTGAACCATTTGAGAGAACGTGGTTCTTTACGCCGAAGGGCGGAGTCGTAGATTCTCACGAATGAACGTCATGTTGCGCCCCTTCTGTGAACAAGTATTCTTGTGTGTTTTTCGGGACTCGTATTTATTATACTGTTGTTTACTACAGCTACATGTCAAAATACTCTACACTATAAATGCATTGGCGAAAGATTCGTTTTGGTAGTGGCATTGTTATTTTAAATTATTCTGGATAATATCTCATCCAGGTTGTAGATCCTTGGTATGTCTCAGGTAATCACACAATTATTTGTGTTTAATAGCTAAAAACTAACTGCATTTTTTGTTTCACCATACGGGCTTGAAACAATAACCTTTGGCATGTATCTACATTAACGTGTTATTCTTTCTGGCACTAATTACAGGTAACTTTGGCATGTATCTACATTAATGTGTTATTCTTTCTGGCACTAATTACAGGTATTGTAAAACTGTCGTGGACAAGGACGTTTCCAGACATTTCCGATGTGTATTAGTTCAGTTTAGCAACTTTTATATGAGGATCATAAAGTGGCGTCATCGTAGAATCAGCACAATAATTTCTTACCCAGTGAGGGGTACCTTTTCAATATTTGAGCGGTTTTTCTAACAATAACATGTTCTACAACCACTAGGATAGTAACACCTAGCCGCGTGGGGTAGCCGCGCCGTCTCAGGCGCCTTGTCACGGTCCGCGCGGCTCCCTCCGCCGGAGGTTCGAGTCCTCCCTCGGGCATGGGTGTGTGTGTTGTTGTCAGCGTTAATTTAAGTTAGACTAAATAGTGTGTAAGCTTAGGGACCGATGACGTCAGCAGGTTGGTCCCATAAGATCTTACCACAAATTTCCAAAATTTCCAAGTAACAGGTAGTGGGGAAGTTACACGGCGTATCATGTTGTTGCATGCACATGTAAATAAATCTGTGTACTTTCATTACATTTTTTGTGGCATTGCTTTGGTTCTCTGAAACATCCTAGATGAACCGTCCTCTGTGGCTGTAGCCCTTGTTTCGGTGACAGGTTGCTCTCCTATGGTCTACAACGTCTCTTTGATACAACGCAAGGTGCGTCGTACGCGCCTTCTGTGTAGCATTATCGTCGCTGTATGCCATTTTTATGTGTACCACCACAAATTAGCTAAAGTGCTCATTACATTGTAACTAGTTTTGAAAATTTATGTTATTAGTAGGCAGACCTACACATAATACGAACAAACAGTTGTCAAAAGATAGAGGAAGTCTATGAGTGTAGGGGCCAAGTTCCGACATTGTAATACAGTTGTAAAACCTGAGGGCTTATATGCGTCCGAAACTTTGACCAAGAATAGACAAGGTCAAGCTGAGCGCCTGGAAAAGCGAGAGCGTAGGATGCTAGGGAAAATCCTAGTTAATAGATGGGTTGATGGACAATGGAGAATAAGAGCAAATGAGGACTTGTACAGCAAGGCAGAACCTATCACAGCATCCATTAAGAAGAGACGATTGTTATTTTACTGTTATCTCATGAGGATGGATAGTTCAAAATGGCTCTGAGCACTATGGGACTCAACATCTGAGGTAATCAGTCCCCTAGAACTTAGAACTACTTAAAAACTAACCTAAGGACGTCACACACATCCATGCCCAAGGCAGGATTCGACCCTGCGACCGTAGCGGCTGCGAGGTTCCAGACTGAAGCGCCCAGAACCGCTCGGCCACATCGGCCGGTAGGATGGATGGTGATCGACTAATAAAAAGAATTGGAGTTTCATCCGATCTAAGAAAACAAGGCCAAGATGGTTCGAAGAATATGAAAAAGATCTTAGGCAGATAGGTATCTCAGAAAGAGAAATTCCTGACAGTAACAAATTTAGAAGATTGGTGAACAACTACCAAGGTTTTAAAATGGCATCAACGTCCAAAGGACCATTATCCGAAGAGCATAAACAGGCACTTCTTGGTGGGCTCAGAAGACACTGGCAGGAAGTTAAAGCTGGAACAAGAACAAGACCTGGACACTAAGAGTGAAGTTGGTTGTTACCACACAGTTCACAGAGGCTCAACTCGATAAAAAAAATCCTAATAGGCAGTGGGTAACATAAATAAATTACGACTTTAAAAACAGATATACACTTTATCAGTACTGTATTGGCCGCTGTTTCACAGACAATATATCGGGCATATGTAATTCAATACTTTCTTGAGAATTTAAAATGACTTATACTACTTACCGATGATATTAAAATATGATTAATAGCTAATTAGTCCTGTGGAAGCAAGTAGGTCTATAAACACAAGTATAATACAATCACAGCTATGAGGTTATATATCAATAAAAGCCACAGTTCACATTAAGTTACAAACTACCTGGAGTATGGTACGACATTAGCTATCCCGCTGCGTAAATGACTTTGAGCTCCACACTAAGTCTATTTATAGGCCGTAGGGGGCATATTGAATAACCACTATATGTCAGGAGTAGCATTGATTCTATACACTCAACACTGTCTTGTTTATCTATACTACGTTCAGTTTTCGTGTATATTATATGAGTACATCACATCAATCAGCTTTCAAACAAAAGTAGTGTTTTGTAAGACGAGAGTGCTATACAATATAAAGACTTCAGAGTTATAAAAACACTACCCATCTGTCTGTTTATAAAACCCCTTCAGGAAACAACTGCACAACGATTGTATTATGTAACTCACATATGTACATTGTGGCCGGCCAGAGTGGCCGAGCGGTTATAGGCGCTTCAGTCTGGAACCGCGCGACTGCTACTGTCGCAGGTTCGAATCCTGCCTCGGGCATGGATGTGTGTGATGTCCTTAGGTTAGTTAGGTTTAAGTAGTTCTTAGTTCTAGGGGACTGATGACCTCAGAAGTTAAGTCCCATAGTGCTCAGAGCCATTTGAACCATTTGTACATTGTGTTGCAAATTGCATAGTAAATTAAAATACGTTACGTAAAGAAACAGGGTATGTTCAATGTGGTCACTGGTACAGTAGACGCATAACTTTGGACTCACCGTACACATTATCACAAGGTATTATACTGCCAGAAACTACCTTGTGATACGGCTCATGCCAACGCCGTCACGAAGGAATGTACGTTCTTCTGCAATCAGTGTACGATAGTCCTTGTCCATCAGGTTGCCTTGCACGAGCTCCTCTGGACTCATGGATGCCCACGTGAATGTTGCCCTGACTTTAATGGAGCCGTCGCCAGCTTGTATCCGTCCCACAATACAGGAGTGAAGAGCATTTCCCCTGGAAGACGAAAGATTCGCGCCCTCCCATCGGCATGACGAAGAACGTATCGGGATTCATCAGACCATGCAACGCTCTCCCACTGGGGCAACGTCCAGTGCCGACGGTCACGTGACCATTTCTGTCGTAGCTGCCGTATCCGGGCATGATGAAGAAGGTATCGGGATTCGGGATCGGTTTGTAGGACATGATCTGAGGCATCAAGGGATCACCAATTTAGTGCTTGGGGGGGGGGGGGGGGCAGCGTGGAGGGTAAAAATCGTAGAGGGAGACCAAGAGATGAATACACTAAGCAGATTCAGAAGGATGTAGGTTGCAATAGTTACTGGGAGATGAAGAAGCTTGTACAGGATAGAGTATCATGGAGAGCTGCATCAACCAGTCTCTGGACTGAAGACCACAACAACAACAATAATGTTCTGGCTCAAATGGCTCTGAGCACTACGGGACTTAACTTCTAAGGTCATCAGTCCCCTATAACTTAGAACTACTTAAACCTAACTAAACTAAGGACATCACACACATCCATGCCCGAGGCAGGATTCGAACCTGCGACCGTAGCAGTCACGCGGTTCCAGACTGTAGCGCCTAGAACCGCACGGCCACCACGGCCGGCAACAATGTTCTGGTTATATCGTGGAAGTCTTCAGAAGATCGACACCTGGGTTGGCTAGCGTGCCCGGCGAGAGGAGTGGTGAATCCGGAAGAGTCCAACACGAAAACGATGAGCGGTAGGTTAATCCCGCGAGCGGACGAGAGTTCCCGTTGCATTACACGTACAGTCGCGCCGACGACGCCTCGGCAATTAATCCCCCGGCCGGCGCTCGAGCCAGCAGCTTTTCCTCGTCTATCAAGCTGGCATCTCGCAGCGAGAACCGCTATTGCACAAACACCCAGCACAGCGCAAACCGGCGACACCGACACACGCAGCTCGTCGGCCGGCCCAACAGGTTCCCACGTGAAGCGCCCGCGACTGGTTTCGTCCTCCTCCTCCACCTGCGCGTTTCCTTTCTCGTAGGTTTTCTTTACCGGTCGTTTCGCGAGCGCGGCACGGGCGCCTCGACGTGGCCGCTGAGGTGAGGCGCCAGGGGTCAGCGTCTGCCAGCTTTATTAATAAATTGCGGCGCCAAACAGGTTGTATTTGTATTATTAGAGTGGGAATTAAGCGCAAATTACAGGGCCCGGCTCGCGTGCCAGCCGCGCCGTAATTAGACGTGCGTGCCAAGCGCCGTGTGTGTCCGCGCGCACGGGCTCGGCCGTCCGGGTCCGCTTGTCAGGATAAGCGGAGGGGCGGCGCTCCCTTAATCTAGACACGGGCCGCTCGGAGCCCCAGCACTGCACCTGACACCCAGTAGCCCAGGCGCCTGCTTTCCGCTCTGTCTTCACTCTTCCCGCTGCAACTCACTTTCAGCGACACGTTTACTAATCAAAAGCTTGTGACGTGACTACCGTGTTTAAAATTGGATGACTACCACTACTACTACTACGTGATCAGGCCCAGTGGACGGCACGCATCTACAAGCTTCCTCCTCCACTGTATTCTGTCCATTGCTGCTATCCGCCATCCGTTCACATCTATTGACACTTGGATTAAATCTTCATGGAGTCCATCCCTCCAACGCTTCTTGTGTCTCCCTGGCGGTCTCTTTATTGTAGATGTGAAATCCAGGAGCTTCCGAGGCCATCTGTGATCCTCCATCCGGGCCACATGGCTGGCCCACTGCATTCGTTTAGCTTTGACAGTTCCTGCTATGTTGGGCTGCTGGTATAGTCACTCAAGCTCTTGGTTGTATCTGATCCTCCATTCCCCTGTATCTACATCCAGAACCGGACCGAACATTACTAGTGTTCGTAAATCCGAGCATGTGTAAGGTTACTGGCGTATCTTATGGTGTTCAATGAAAGTGATGCGAGGTCTCTTATCATTCGATGTGTCACATTTCATATTTGTGCACTGTATATTTTCCCCACAGAAGCCTTCAATACAGTAAAGGTACACACAGTTGCGAATAATAACAACTATCAGCTGTAGAATGGAATGACGACAATAAAATTTGTGGCGGATCTGGTCTCGAACCCTGATCTCCTCCTTATCGCGAGCGGTAAAAAAAAGCACTTCGTCTTCAGGCCACGAGTTGCCTACCGGGACCATCCGACCGCCGTGTCACCCTCAGTGGTGGATGCGGATAGGAGGGGCGTGGGGTCAGCACACCGCTCTCCCGGTCGTTATGATGCTATTCTTGACCGAAGCCGCTACTATTCGGTCGAGTAGCTCCTCAGTTGGCATCACGAGGCTGAGTGCACCCTGAAAAATTGCAACAGCGCATGGCGGCATGGATGGTCACCCATCCAAGTGCCGACCACGCCCGACAGCGCTTACCATTTGGCTAGCGGTGCACGGCTCAAGGCCAGACCCAAACTTCTATATGTCGTCATCCAAGCGGGAAATCCGGGTTCGAGTCTCAGGCCGGCACAAATTTTCATTGTCTTCATTCCATTCTACAGCTGATGATTGTCATTATTCGCAATTGCGAATGCATTTACTGTATTTCATAGTGGCTGTAGTCGCTGCAGTGCCTTTTGCTTAGGACATGCATGCATGTCCAAAGGAACTTTGCATCGCAATCCGAATAACACAAGCACTGCAATATCGGATGTCTTCAGTAGTCGATATGCTAAGCACAGAGGTTCTCAGAACACGCAATGCGATCTTTGGTTGCCAGTAGCATATACTCTCCCGCCCCTACTATTCAGTCCATACATCGAAGAAACAATCAAAGAAATAAGTGAAAGGATCAAGAGTGGAAATAAAATACACTGGACGTTGTCGCAGTGGCAGAGCGTTGCATGGTCTGATGCATTCCGATACCTTTTTCACTATGCCGATGGGAGGGCGCGAATCTGTCGTCTGCCAAGGGAAAAGCTCCTTGACCCCTGTACTGCCGGACGGATTCATGCTGGCGACGGCTCCGTTATGGTCAGGGCAACATTCACGTCGGCATCCATGAATCCAGAAGAAGTCCACTACCATGGAAGATATTCCTTGATGTCTTAACAGACGTCGTATCATCCTTCTACTTGTCAAGTGTTTTCCATATATTCTTTTTCTCTCCGATTGCGACGAGAATTTCCTTTCTCCCTACCTTCTCAGTCCACCCAGTTTTCTACTTTCTTCTGTTGCACAACATCGCAAATGTTACTATTCTCTTCTTTTCTGGTTTTCCCACAGTCGCCGGCCAGTGTGGCCTAGCGGTTCTAGGCACTTCAGTCTGGAACCGCGCTGCTGCTACGGTCGCAGGTTCGAATCCTGCCTCGGGCATGGATGTGTGTGATGTCCTTAGGTTAATTAGGTTTAAGTAGTTCTAAGTTCTAGGGGACTGATGACCTCAGATGTTAAGTCCCATAGTGCTCAGAGACATTTGAACATTTTTTTTTATCCCCACAGTCCATGCTCAGATCCTGTTCTCCAAACGTACAGTCTCAGAAATTTCTGAGTTTAAGGGCTATGTCTGATACTAGTAGAATTCACCGTTCATGTTGTTTACGCACTCTACGCCCACGACTTACGAGTCTGTTTCGAAATCTGTGATCACTTTTATCGTTAGTTCTCTGTAATACTGGGATCAAAAGTCGATGCTATCCAGTATATGCCCTTTTTGTGAGTGGCACAAATGTTGGAAAGTGAATTGCAAGTCAATTTACAGTCTTCCCGAGATCATTTTGGTGCCTTCTGCACAGGTACAGCATTTATAAATCTGAGTATTATCACTCTGGTGAGTCAGAAGAACCTTAACATCGTATGCATATTGCTTTTTACATTTTTTTGATGAAAGTAATTGTAAATCAGTCAATCTTCGAGGAGAACAGTATTGGTTAAGAGTAAATAAATTAGTATCTTTAAGATAAAATTTTCTCACTCCACCATTTGTTCCCGAAACGTTCTGATGAGGCGACCATCTCGATTTAGAAATAAATATCATTAGAGGATTCTGACTCACTAAATAGAAGTTTCAGTGCGACGTTGTTTCCAATGTACAGGGCTATTACAAATGATTGAAGCGATTTCATAAATTCACTGTAGCTCCATTCTTTGACATACGGTCACGACACACTACAGATACGCAGAAAAACTCATAGTTTTGTTCGTCTGAAGCCGCACTTCAGCTTTCTGCCGCCAGAGCGCTCGAGAGCGCAGTGAGACAAAATGGCGACAGGAGCCGAGAAAGCGTATGTCGTGCTTGAAATGCACTCACATCAGTCAGTCATAACAGTGCAACGACACTTTAGGACGAAGTTCAACAAAGATCCACCAACTGCTAACTCCATTCGGCGATCGTATGCGCAGTTTAAAGCTTCTGGATGCCTCTGTAAGGGGAAATCAACAGGTCGGCCTGCAGTGAGCGAAGAAACGGTTGAACGCGTGCGGGCAAGTTTCACGCGTAGCCCGCGGAAGTCGACGAATAAAGCAAGCGGGGAGCTAAACGTACCACAGCCGACGGTTTGGAAAATCTTACGGAAAAGGCTAAAGCAGAAGCCTTACCATTTACAATTGCTACAAGCCCTGACACCCGATGACAAAGTCAAACGTTTTGAATTTTCGGCGCGGTTGCAACAGCTCACGGAAGAGGATGCGTTCAGTGCGAAACTTGTTTTCAGTGATGAAGCAACATTTTTTTCTTAATGGTGAAGTGAACAGACACAATGTGCGAATCTGGGCGGTAGAGAATCCTCACGCATTCGTGCAGCAAATTCGCAATTCACCAAAAGTTAACGTGTTTTGTGCAATCTCACAGTTTAAAGTTTACGGCTCCTTTTTCTTCTGCGAAAAAAACGTTACAGGACACGTGTATCTGGACATGCTGGAAAATTGGCTCATGCCACAACTGGATACCGACAGCGCCGACTTCATCTTTCAACAGGATGGTGCTCCACCGCACTTCCATCGTGATGTTCGGCATTTCTTAAACAGGAGATTGGAAAACCGATGGATCGGTCGTGGTGGAGATCATGATCAGCAATTCATGTCATGGCCTCCACGCTCTCCCGACTTAACCCCATGCGATTTCTTTCTGTGGGGTTATGTGAAAGATTCAGTGTTTAAACCTCTTCTACCAAGAAACGTGCCAGAACTGCGAGCTCGCATCAACGATGCTTTCGAACTCATTGATGGGGACATGCTGCGCTGAGTGTGGGAGGAACTTGATTGTCGGCTTGATGTCTGCCGAATCACTAAAGGGGCACATATCGAACATTTGTGAATGCCTAAAAAAAACTTTTTGAGTTTTTGTACGTGTGTGCAAAGCATTGTGAAAATATCTCAAATAATAAAGTTATTGTAGAGCTGTGAAATCGCTTCAATCATTTGTAATAACCCTGTATTACAGGTGCCATGTCGAGAAACATATTCTTTTCTTTTAATCATGAAAGTTAGCTGGTCCTTTTGAATTATATGAACTGAATTATTTTTTATTTTGTGGATAATGAAACCGCAGCTGCCTTAGCACTTAGCAGCGTGAATAATTATCAATTTAACAGTCGTATGATTGTGCTGGATTCTATCTGAGCATAGAATCGGTTGTTTGCTCATTTGTGCGGTGAGTTCACGGGTGTTGCAGTTAAGTTACGTAAACGACTGTTGAACCCCGGACGACTCGCACAAAGTACGACGAGAGAGGTAAACGTATCAAAAGGAAGACCTTTAAGACTTAAGTGGGAGAGGTACGTCAGTAGCCCTAGACCTCGTGCTACTACCATGTACCGGCGAAAAGAAGCCTTTTCCTCGCCCTGCCACCGTAAATGTGCGCTGTTCTGTCTGAAGATGAACCACATTGGTGACAGAATACGACACAACGGCTGAACATGATAACAGTGCCATAGTCAACGAGTTTCTTTAGCTCAAAGGAAAGACAAAAAAGACATGCAGAGTAAAAAATCAGAAAGAAAACAATCGAATGTTTTCTGAAATGATTTGTGTAAAAGTAAGAAACGAAATAGGCTACAGAATACTCTGAAGATCACATTTAAGCGCCTGGCAGAGGGCTCATCGAACCAGCTTCACAATTCTCTATTATTCCAATCTCGTATAGATCGCGGAAAGAATGAACACCTATATCTTTCCGTACAAGCTCTGATTTCCCTTATTTTATCGTGGTGATGGTTCCTCCCTATGTACGTTGGTGTCAACAAAATATTTTCGCATTTGGAGGAGAAAGTTGGTGATAGGAATTTCGTGAGGATTCCGTAGCAACGAAAAACGCCTTTCGTTTAACGATTTCCAGTCGAAATCTTGTACCATTTCTGTGACACTCTTTCCCATATTTCGCGGTAATACAAAACGTGCAGTCTTTCTTTGAACATTTTCGATGTACTCCGTCAGTCCTATCTGGTAAGGATCCCACACCACGCAGCTGTATTCTAAAAGAGGACGGACAAACGTAGTGTAGGCAGTCTCCTTAGTAGGTCTGTTACATTTTCTAAGTGTCCTTCAAATGAAACGCAATCTTTGGTTAGCCTTCCCCACAACATTTTCTATATGTTCCTTCCAATTTAAGTTATTCGTAATTGTAATACCTAGGTATTTAGTTGAATTTACGGCTCTTGGATTAGACTGATTTATGGTGTAACCGAAGTTTAACGAGTTCCTTTTAGCACTAATGTGGATGACATCACACTTTTCGTTATTCAGGGTCAACTGCCACTTTTCGCACCATTCAGATATTTTTTTCTAAATCGTTTTGCAGTTTGTTTTGATCTTCTGATCACTTTATTAGTCGATAAATGACAGACGGCTGCTCAGATAGTCTCCCAAATCGTTTATATAGATAAGGAACAGCAAAGGGCCTACCTACCTGGGGGAACGCCAGAAATCACTTTTGTTTTACACTACACTTTCCGTCATTTACTGCGAACTGTGATCTCTTTTACAGGAAATCACAAATCCAATCACATAACTGAGACGATATTCCATAAGCACGCAATTTCAATACGAGCCGCCTGTATGGTACAGTGTCAAAAGTCTTCTGGAAATCCAGAAATACGGAATCGATCTGAAATCCCTTGCCAAGGACTTGACGTGTCTTTCAATGATGCTCTAGATCAGATACAGCAAACGAGGCAGAGACTGAGAATTTGAAGTTCGATGTTTCACTTAGAATCTTTCAGTTCTAAAGAGTACTAGAAGATATTTGTTCTGTGATAGGCCTTGACATATGCATGTCATCTATGCCCGAAGGTGTAAAAAAACTCCAACAATTTTTTTATCTCAAAAAGTTCTCAATAGAGAACCTTTCAAACATCAGGAAAGAGAATGCACCCTCTCAATCGGCGTCTCATTTGCTGCAGATGATTTCAGTACCATCCAAAGGCGCATCCAGTGCATCTCTCATTTTTTTTCTTACTTTTGGACAAAATATCTCACAAAATATTTAACCTTTCTTTCAGGAATCTGTTTTAGAAAATTCCTGAAGATAGTTGTTCATTCGAAGCAATCAATTTTAAAAATCAAATATCACACTAATTCATATTCCTGTACACCTGCAAGGGACAAACCTTTTTCATTCACCCCGTTTGCTTTTTTAGCGTCTTTCGTTCTCGAAACGTCCTATATTTTGTACTTGATGCGATGAAGCGTTTTTGACAGAGAAATATCACACAAACGTACCTTATTATGAGCCAATAATTGGGCTTTGAAGAGAAGAACTTTTTGAGACTTTATTTACATTTGTGTGTTCTCTCCATAAATGTTCTATTTTTCCATCAAATAACTTATTAAGTTTTTCTTAATTTCTTGATTTCTTTCAAGCAATTAAATCTTTTGTTACAAATCTAGACCTCTTGCAGGTCTATTAGATATCCTCTTTGTCATTTGGCTATGAAAATTCGGATTAGATTCCGTACTTTAAAGTTCCCTCAAAACACTAAATATTTCATAATTGTCAGGCTTTCTTTCAAGCTACTAAACTTTATTGAAAATCTAGACATAACGCTGGCCAGTTTCGTTCTGAATTTCCCACTCTTCATTTGACTATGAAAGTTAGGATTAAAACCCATTGTGTAATTTATAGAAAATCATGCTTTCGTAGCACCGAAATTTGACCATTTACAGTAGAAATACCATTCCTGGGATGGTACATGTTCTCAGTTCCCAATTACACACCTTTCTCTTTTATTTCCAATTAATAGTTTACGTATTATTATTAATTTATGAGGAGCGTTATTCTGAAACAAAGATACAGCAACTGTCAAGAACAGTAAGATATACACTACTGGCCATTAAAATTGCTACACCAAGAAGAACTGCAGATGATAAACGGATATTCATTGGACAAATATATTACACCAGAACTGACATGTAATTATATTTTCATGCAATTTGAATGCATTGATCCTGAGAAATCAGTACCCAGAACAACCACCTCTGGCCGTAATAACGGGTTTGGTACCCCTCGGCATTGAGTCGAACAGAGCTTGGATGGCGTGTACAGATACAGCTTCCCATGCAGCTTCAACACGATACCATAGTTGATCAAGAGTAGTGACTGCCGTATTGTGACGAGCCAGTTGCTCGGGCACCATTCACCAGACGTTTTCAATTGGTGAGTGATCTGGAGAATGTACTGGCCAGGGCAGCAGTTGAACATTTTCTGTATCCAGAAAGGGCCATACAGGACCTGCAACATGCGGTCGTGCATTATCCTGCTGAAATGTAGGGTTTCGCAGAGATCGAATGAAGCGTAGAGCCACGGATCGTAAAACATCTGAAATGTACCGTCCACTGTTCAAATTGCCGTCAATGCGAACAAGAGATGACCGAGACGTGTAACCAATGGCATCCCATACCAACAGGCCGGGTGATACGCCAGTATGGCGTATACACCCTTCCAATGTGCCTTCACCGCGACATCGCCAAATACGGATGCGACCATCATGATGCTGTAAACAGAACCTAGATCCATCTGAAAAAATGGCGTTTTGCTATTCGTGCACCCAGGGTCGTCGTTGGGTACACCATCGCAGGCGCTCCTGTCTGTGATGCAGCGTCAAGCGTAACCGCACCCATGGTCTCCGAGCTGATAGTCCATGTTGCTGCAAACATTGTCGAACTGATCGTGCAGATGGTTGTTGTGTTACAAAGATCCCCATCTGTTGACTCAGGGATCGAGACGTGGCTGCACGACCCGTTACAGCCATGCGGATAAGATGCCTGTCATCTCGACTGCTAGTGATACGAGACCGTTGGGGTCCAGCATGGCGTTCGATATTACCCTCTTGAACCCACCGATTCCATATTCTGCTAACAGTCACTGGATCTCGACCAATGCGAGCAACAATGTCGCGATATGATAAACCGCAATCGCGACAGGCTATAATCCGACCTTTATCAAAGTCGGAAACGTGATGGTATGCATTTCTCCTCCTTACACGAGGCATCACAATAACGTTTCACCAGGCAACGCCGGTCAACTGCTGTTTGTGTATGAGAAATCGGTTGGAAACTTTCCTCATGTCAGCACGTTGTAGGTGTCGCCACCGGCGCCAACCTTGTGTGAATGCTCTGAAAAGCTAATCATTTGCATATCACAGCATCTTCTTCCTGTCGGTTAAATTTCGCGCCTGTAACACGTCATCTTCGTGGTGTAGCAATTTTAATGGCCAGTAGTGTAGATTTTGTTTTCCTGTCTGTTTCCTTACAATGTTTGTCGAATCTGTGATTTATTTACTATAATTTTACATTTCATTTTTTGTGTCTTGTCTTTTTCATCGATATACAAGGGACAATTGAAAAGTATCCATTTGAAGGCATTGCCGTAGCGTCTATGCAACTTCACGCGATTCAGATGCGGATGTATAAGCACCGACATAACAGGCAAAGGATCAGTGTGGCTTTCGTGTCTTTCCGAAGTGCATGTGGTAAAAGCGGAAACATGACGGGGCAGCATGTCTGTGGAAAACCACCGTTATGGAATGTTGTGCCAAATTCCATGTTGGTAGTGATTCGACACAAGACGCCGGTCGATCTGCAAGATCAGCGTCAACTGGGAGACGGGAGTGGGAAACACTTGAGCACTCGACTTGTGGGCTTCATTACGCAACTGGAAACAGTGCTTTACGAAACGAGTAAATTCAACCTGGTGCGTCGCTTGGATGAATGCCCCAGTGTCCAGAGTGGTACTGCTTGATTGGCATAGCGATTCTGTGCTGTACGGCCTTCGGATGGAATCTTTTTGAAAATTGGAAATTTGTGGTAAGGTCTTATTGGACCAAACTCCTTAAGTCATCGGTCCCTAAGCCTACACTCTACTTAATCTAACTTGAACTAACTTACCCTATGGACAACACACACATCCATGCCCGAGGGAGGACTCGAACCTCGGACGGGGGAAGCCGCAAAGACCGTGACAAGGCACGCTCCTTTCCTTTTATGAAACGTCCCATTAGAAAAATTATTAAATGACTGTGCTTAAACTGACACACAATATTTCTAGCGCAACGCAGTCTGACTTTCAATAATCCCTACAAAAGAATGGCCCTGACTAACATTAACCTATACCTTTCACTAATCACTTACCTCACAAAAATCTTCGTAACTCGAAATACTGCAACACAGCGAGCGCCACTACTGCCAGCTAAATAAAAGATTCTAACTACTGAAGGCACTAACTACTGATAGGCATACTTAGCAAATGAAAGATTTTGATAGAGAACAAACAATGTATTTACCTTAATAGTGTTCAAAAGTCATATATATCAGTTCATGACATCCAGTCTCACAAATTTACTGTCTCTGATGGACACACGTCCAGATCATCCGCTCTCAAAACTCCGCCATCTCTCTCCCCACATCCACCACTGCTGGCGGCTAACCTCCAACTGCGCAATGCTACGCGTTGTTAACAGCCAACTGCCCAACACTACAATAGCAGGTTCTAACAATGCAAACCAGCCACAGACCGCACACAGCTCAGTCAGTGATTTTCATATAGAGCGCTACATGGCGTTACCAACATAATAACATCAACAGCCTACTTACACTTTCTCCATATGATCTTGGTCATTGTTCTTTGCTGGTTGGTGTGGCATAGTGCTCAGAGCCATTTGAACCATTGTTCTTTGCTTTCTCTGGAACCCACTGAATTTGTCAACCTTTATTCCAAGTACTTCTTTATACCAGTCCTCTTTCTGATTGATCCCAATTTCCTCCACGTCTTTTCTTATTTCTTCCACCTAGTTTGTCGTCACTTTCAGTTTCGTGACGCAGTGAAGAATTGGTTTGTCAATCTGCATTCGCTAAATGTGAAGAGAGCCCATGAAACTTCATTCTTCTCTTGGTTATAGTGTCTGTTATCTTCTCCACCTGATTAACAGACATTCATTTTTCTTCTGTACCAATGTTTCTCCTCTACTTCTTCCATTTCTTGCTTCTCATTCTGTATCAGGCATTTTGAAACACAAAGTGCTAGTGGCTTAACAACAGTGGTGTAATGTCTGATGTTTTGCGTATTTTACAAACTTGCAGAATGCTGAAATTGAAGAATAGGCTCACAATTTGTTTTACAATTGAAATAAATGGTTGTAGCTCCGTCGTAAGCTGTATTAAGAAATATCTTTTTTTTATTTATTCGTAAGAGAAGACAAATTTTTACCATGAGGCGAAAGTCGCCGTTGAGCCACTAAAGTGATATTTTGTACGAGGGTGAGTCAAATTAGAACCTTAAATATTTTTTTAAATATTATTTATTGTGCAGAAGTGGTACAAAGCTGTATCACTTTTCAACATAATCTCCCCCACGCTCAATGCAAGTCCTCCAAACCTTACAAAGTGCATAAATTGCTTTAGAAAAAAATGGTTTTGGTAGTCCGCGCAACTACTCATGTACCGCGTGGCGTACCTCTTCATCAGAACGGAACTTCTTTCCTCCCATTGCGTCTATGAGTGGTCCTAACATATGGAAATCACTTGGGGCAAGGTCTGGTAGGTATGGTGGATGAGTAAGACACTCAAAATGCGAGTCTGTGATTGTTGTAACTGTTGTACGGGCAGTGTGGGGCCTTGCATTGTCATGTTGCAAAAGGCCACCTGCTGAGAGGAATCCACCTCGCTTTGGTTTGATTGCAGGCCGCAGATGACTTTTTAGGAGATCTGTGTATGATGCACTGGTGACAGTGGTCCCTCTAGGCATGTAATGCTCCAAAATGACGCCTTTTTCGTCCCAAAAGAGAGTCAGCATAACCTTTCCTGTTGATGGTTCTGTTAGAAACATCTTTGGTTTTGGTGATGAAGAATGGCGCCGTTCCTTGCTCGCTCTCTTCGTTTCCGGTTGGTGGAAGTGAACTCGGTTTTCGTCCCCCGTAACGATTCTTGCAAGAAAGCCACCACCTTCTCGTTCAAATCGCTGAAGAAGTTCTTCACAATTATTTCATGAGTCAGCTGCCGTGGCACCCATCTTGCACACACTTTGTGAAACTGGAGCACATCATGCACAATGCGGTGTGCTGACACATGACTAACCTGTAAACATGCTGCAATGTCATTCAGTGTCACCCGGCGGTTTTCCTTCACTATGGCTTCAACTGCTGCAATGTTCTGTGGAGTCACAACTCGTTATGCCTGGCCTGGACGAGGAGCATCTTCCACTGAAGTCACACCATTTGCGAACTTCCTACTCCATTCGTAGACTTGCTGCTGTGGCAAACATGCATCACCGTACTGAACCTTCATTCGTCGATGAATTTCAATAGGTTTCACACCTTCACTACGCAAAAACCGAATAACGGAACGCTGTTCTTCCCAGGTGCAAGTCGCAAGTGGGGCGGCCATCTTTATACTGATATTGTTACGGAATGTGTGCATCTGCACTATGCTGCCACCTACCGGTCATTCTGCACGCTGTTCGTAGCACGCTTACCAACTTACAGGATGACGGCGCGAAATTTCTATTTGTTATTATTAATTTAAGGTTTTCATTTGACTCACCCTCGTATGTTGAAAGATGGCGGTGTCTTCCGGGCAGGCACTTTCCATTTTATTTTGTTTCGGTGATTCTCATACAAGTTTTCCCTGATTGATATTAATTTGATGGACTATTAGTGTTAGTGTAAACCTCTGATTGATCTCACAGTACTTGCATGACCTGAGTAGCAGTAGTAGAATTAAACTCGACTATAGAGACAGATTTTTGGACACTGGAAGTAACCATTGCTAGACCATGATAGGCTTATCCAAGAACATCGGTGGGAACGGCTGTTTTTCGGAAGGTTTTGAGCAACAGTAGCGGCAGGGACTTGCTTGTCGACCATCTCAGAGTACAGACACTGGGCCTCTTCAGTTCCTGCGGAGAGAGCAGTCAGTTGTACACCAGTGCGGAGACACCTGGACGAAACTTTTAATATTTTCGCGGACGTGAGACAATCACCGGCGGACGTGGTGCCATCTCCCGCAGTACTACGCGCCACCGAACCTTGCAGCTTTGGCAGCGCCCGCACGCAGACGACGGAGTCTCGTCTTTCGCCGGCTATATCGGTCGCGTTGGGCAGCTTCGGCAAATTCCGAAGCTTATCAGTCGTTTTCACGGCTATCTTTTTTGTGGCAGTCTTCTACTCGCAGTAGTCACTCCCAGCGCCCATTGCGTGCTTAATTGTATTTTGACACGAGAGACGAGTCGGTGGAACGATACACCAGAGTGTGCTTGCCTAGATTGGTATTCTTCCACTCACAGCAGCCAGTCTCATCTACGAGTAAATTCCAGTTATTTTCCCCAAGTCTATCGCCAACCAACCTGAGTTCGTGTTAATGAAATGTTATACAAATGCTTTTTATTCCAGTCTTTGATCACAATATAAAGTCTTTCGACGATGACCGGTTTCAGTCAGTAATGACCATCTTCAGATCTACAATATAAAAAATGTATAGCTAGTGGGCAGTCTATCTTTCCAGACAATACAGTATTTCATATGACGATATACTCTCATACAAACTGGGAATTTACAGATAAAATAAGGTAAAACGTACCTGTTCTACACCATGTCCTAATGTGATAAAGCCGTAATGGCATCGTCAAAAATAAGACAGGAATAAAAAAACATTTGACAGTACCTGGATCACTATTTGTTCTCGCAAATATGTCGTAGCTTGTGAAATGTTATACAATTAAATTTTCAGTTTATATGTTGGTTCTTTCTTGATCTTGATATTAATTACTTAATCTCTTTGTGATACCATAGGTCCTTGCCATTAATTTTTCAACGACACCCATTCTCAAGCTCTACGATGTCATTTCTTTTGTTGTGGCTTTGAAGGAATGAAATTAATTTTATGTCACGTTAGTCAACTCATTAGGTGATGCATACAGGGGTCACTATTTAACGAATATCAGATTTCCTTGTGCTACTGATACACGTGGCACCTCTTGGGTGTGGTGGTTACGACTTTTTAGTCGTTTGGCAGACGGAGAACTGCCGCCACCATATTCCAGCTCGCAATGTTACCACGCCAGAACCTTGTGCGGTACACAGGTTAGTTAGGTTTAACTAGTTCTAAGTTCTAGGGGACTAATGACCTCAACAGTTGAGTCCCATAGTGCTCAGAGCCACTATTCAGGAAGTTTAGAGACTCGGCATTTGTGGCTGACTGCAGATCGGTTCTACTGCCGCCAACGTACATTTCGCTTAACGACCACGAAGATAAGACAATAGAAATTTGGACTAATACGGAGACATAGATTTTTGTTTCTCCATCGCTCTATTTGCGAGTGGAACAGGAAATGAAAACTACGTATCATACGGTGGCTTGCCGCCTATGCACACATATGTTGATGTAAAAGTAAAAGTACACAATGTAGACCTTGAACGCCGACAAGTGACTTCTGCGTTTCTGCCGGTCGGGGAAGACAAAATCGAAGATCACGCTCTTCGGTCTTTCTGGAACGATTTTACAGGAACTATTCTGTAAAAAAAAAAAATCGTTTTTGCTTTACTTATAGTTTCATATGTCAGGTTCATGATGATTTGCCCATCATTTCATTAATGGTCATACTTATTGTGATAGCCGGCCGGGGTGGACGAGCGGTTTTAGGCGCTACAGTCTGGAACCGCGCGACCGCTACGGTCACAGGTTCGAATCCTGCCTCAGGCATGGATGTGTGTGATGTCCTTAGGTTAGTTAGGTTTCAGTAGTTCTAAATTCTAGGGGACTCATGACCTCAGAAGTTAGGTCCCATAGTGCTCGGAGCCACTTACTGTGATATTTACTTGGAAGTAAGACACTGCGCGAAATTCGGAGAAGTTTGCAATGAAAAATAGGGGTCACTATGAGTTTGCTTTTCGTGCATATTACATAATATATTGCTGCATATGAAATTTAGCTAACATACCGAATTTTTCTTTAGACTTGGGTAGAGGTATCTGTCACCAATCTCGAGAAAACTGATCTGACGCAGCACATTCATTTGCGATCGCGCAGCGCACAACGGTAAAGCCAGAGTGAAACAGGCACAACATTCCTCATATTTCATAAGCAGTTTCAGATATCGAAGTGAGATTCTGGCAAATGATAACACGAAAAGAGGAGAGTATTTTGCCACACCGTTATTATTTAAAACTTCATTATCTCCGGCCACGGCATTCTGCGCAGACTGTAACGTCTATTTGTGAAATTTCGATATTGGCGTGTCGATATTTTATATTCGTTTTCAAAATTAAAGGAAAATGGCACGCTCCAGCTGTTTCAGCAAATAGTGAAAGATTATCTAACAGCAAGCACTTTCTGCCAGTCAATAAATTTTCCATTATTTTCGAGAACGTCTGTATGTTGACAGTTATACACTACAATAGCTTTAAGTTGGTTACACAACAATTTTTGTATTTCTTCAAATACTGAGACTTCTTAAAGAGAAACATAGAGTTTTTAAATAACTTTTCCTCTTTATAACTTTAGTTCCTACTTCAAATACGGTTTTCCATTACTCTAGTTCACTTTATAACTCGCTTTACACATGTTTCATATAATTTTTAAGTCGTGTTGTCGATATTTTCAGATGATTTTAGTGATTTCGAGCTATTTTATGTCATAACATTCCAGGCGCTGCTGTTACAAGCCCTGTTTCGTATTCATAAACCAAATGAATTCTTACTAACGGAAAGTATCCCCACTGCCCACCCCCCTCCCCCCCCCCTGCCATGAATCACAAGAGGGCTGCGTCTATTCGTCATTATCGACTTCACCCAAATTTGTGGTGTATGTAGGACATGGACAGAAATGAAAATAACAGAAGTGGGAAGCCCAGATGGCCAAGCGTTTAGTAAAAACAGCATATTCAGCGCGAGTCACGCGTGGCATGAGGGATATGACGTCAGCGTGGTTCCCAGGCAGTGGTTCGCACGGTGAAAAGACTGGAGAAAGGCAGTCCGAACGTAGTGGAATCGAATCTCTTTAAAAATATTGTTTTTGTTAATTTTCTATTTTTGCTTTCCTTACATCATAAATAAACCGAGAAAATGCCCAATATACTGTATCTGATGTGATGAAATCCTACGTGCTGGAGAACAAATTTCTTCTGCTAACTGACTCGTTGGGGGGACAAACAAATCCACAGTTATAAGACAAGACTTTTCAAGATGACGAAGGGTTGTGCTGTATTGCAGCGATTGCCCCCAAATTAACTGCGCTAACGCCACCCTATGATGCCTGTTTTTATCTACAGGCAAAAAATTTGATCAAAAAGTTCCAAACCAGCTCTTACCTCGTCAAGAGAGAAAAAGAAATCACAATGCGACAAGACTGTATCAAAATACATTCCAATGCCCATCACGTGTTCTTTTCGTCAGTATCTGGCGGAATGATGAATTACGTGTGGTTTGCTGCCAAACTATGAGATGCGAACGCACAATTATTTTTTATTTTTTTAATGTTATCCATATTTTTCTCCTGAAAACTTGACTGTATTGAACACACTGTCACAAATTTTCGTGTTTCATTAAATCCATGGTGCATTTAGGATCATTGGGTCCATCATCAGATATAATTAGGCGTAATATATGCTTTATTTTTGCTTTTGAATGAGGTGAAATGCATTTTCCTATCATGAAATGGTTTCATGTTTGGTTATGAATTTCGCAAGTCGCATGCGGAAAATATATGCGAAACAGTGGAAAAATAAACAGTATCAACTTACCACACAATAAAAGAAAAGCGTTTTTCATTTTTTTAACACCATGACACATTGGGTTCTCCATCATATTCATGCATATCCCTTCACTCAAGAGGCATATTTGTAAACACGTGTTTGTACACACTTGACAGGTGTCGTTCAACATGGTTTGATTAAAGATAAATTTATTTGTAGTGCCATAGATCTTATTATTCAACAATTGACATAAGCCTGGAGTAACTTTAGAATACGTCTTTCAAATTACTAAAATAAATGTAGCTTTCGAAATCTGTTCATTTAAGATAGATTCCGGTTTTTTGATTTCATTGTGGTATACGTCCAGTTGTTCCAGCAGATTTAGAGTCTTACCATTGCCTTCATAGTGCATTACTACCAAATTGTTTTCTAGACTGTTGATGATACGATTCCAAAATATGTTGTGCACTAACTGGTTTTTCGAAGTGGCTGAGCCTGAAAGCATTTAGGTGCTCTTGAAAACGAGTTTTGAAATTTCTCCCTTTTTTATGAACGTAAACCGAGCTTCTTTTTCTACAGAACGTTTAAAATAATGAAGTAATTGTAAAAATGTGGCGTTTATAACGTGAGCAAGATGCTCAGAAATTTATGGCTTCCACTGTTTATACGAGGAATATTGCTTGAGCATGTGTGAGTCACCAACTGGGAAATATTAAAGATATACACTATTGGCCATTAAAATTGCTACACCACGAAGATGACGTGCTACAGAATCGAAATTTAGCCGACAGGAAGAAGATGCTGTGATATGCAAATGATTAGCTTTTCAGAGCTTAACACAAAGGTTGGCGCCGGTGGCGACACCTACAACGTGCTGACATGAGGAACGTTTCTAACCGATTTCTCCTACACAAACAGCAGTTGACCGGCGTTGCCTGGTGAAACGTTGTTGTGATGCCTCGTGTAAGGAGGAGAAATGCGTACCATCACATTTCCGACTTGATAAAGGTCGGATTGTAGCCTATCGCGATTGTGGTTTATCGTACCGCGACATTGCTGCTCGGGTTGGTGGAGATCCAATGACTGTTAGCAGAATATGCAATCGGTGGGTTCAGGAGGGTAAAACGGAACGTCGTGCTGGATCCCAACGGCCTCGTATCACTAACAGTCGAGATGACAGGCATCTTATCCGCACGGCTGTAACGGATCGTGCAGCCACGTCCCGATCCCTGAGTCAACAAATGCGGACGTTTGTAAGACAACAACCATCTCCACGAACAGTTCGACGACGTTTTCAGCAGCATGGACTATCAGCTCGGAGACCATGGCTGCAGTTACCCTTGACGCTGCATCACAGACAGGAGCGCCTGCGATGGTGTACTCAACGACGAACCTGGGTGCACGAATGGCAAAACGTCATTTTTTCGGATGAATCCAGGTTCTGTTTACAGCACCATGATGGTCGCATCCGTGTTTGGCGACATCGCGGTGAACGCACATTGGAAGCGTGTATTCGTCATCGCCATACTGGCGCATCACCCGGCGTGATGGTATGGGGTGCCATTGTTTACACGTCTCGGTCACCTCTTGTTCGCACTGACGGCACTTTGAGCAGTGGACGTTACATTTCAGATTTGTCATACGACCCGTGGCTCTACCCTTCATTCGATCCCTGCGAAACCGTACATTTCATCAGGATTATGCACGACCGCATGTTGCAGGTCCTGTAGTGGCCTTTCTGGGTACAGAAAATGTTTGACTGCTGCCCTGGCCAACACATTCTCCAGATCTCTGACCAATTGAAAATGTCTAGTCAATGGTGGCCGAGCAACTGGCCCGTTACAATACGCCAGTCACTACTCTTGATAAACTGTGCTATCGTGTTGAAGCTGCATGGGCAGCTGTATCTGTACACGCCATCCAAGCTCTGTTCGACTGAATGCCGAGGGGTATCAAACTCGTTATTACGGCCAGAGGTGGTTATTCTGGGTGCTGATTTCTCAGGATCTATGCACCCAAATTGCGTGAAAATGTAGTCACATGTCAGTTCTAGTATAATATATTTGTCCAATGAATACCCGTTTATCATCTGCATTTCTTCTTCCTGTAGCAATTTTAATGGACAGTAGTGTTCAATTTCGCTTACGAAGTTCTCGTGAGCGCCTTGCAATTTCTTCCTGCAGCCCCAAATTTAATTTTGCCTCTTCTTTTTTGAAAATATTAATAAACTCGGTATACTGTGCATTATTTCGGTTTATTTGCTGTGTAAGTAACGTAAAAAATTAAAATAAAAAGTTTTTCACCTGGGGACTCGGCCCATGATCCTCGAACTACCGTTCTGTTCCTATTCCGCTGCTCCAACCACTGACTGGAAACACCGCTAACTTAAATGGCTGAGTCATCGCCCGACCAGCACCAAAAGTGCTATTTTCTCTGAGCGCTTGCCCATCTCAAGTTCCCACTTCTGTCATTTGGTCTTCTGGCCAAACCCTGCATGTAGCATAAATTTGAATGGAATCGGTAAAGATGAGTATGCGCGAACCCCATTGTCGGAGAATTTAAACTGGGATCCTTGCTAGTTATGCCACATTGCTCTCACGTAACTCTATTATGTATATTTAGACACAGCAATTTTTTCGCTCACCTTAGAAGTTGTCCTACATCGACAGCTGTGCTCTATACAAACGACGGTCAACTACACTGATCAGCCAGAACATTATGATCACCTACGTAATAGCCTGTATGTCCTTCTTTGGCACGGATAACAGCGGCGACGCGTCGAGAAACTGAAACAAAGAGGCCATGGCAGGTCGCTGGAAGGGCTGGCACCACATTTGCACACACAAGACACCTAATTCCCGTAAATTCCGAGGACGGGTCAATCAGCTCTGACGCCACGTTCAATCACATCCTAAATGTGCTCGATCGGGTTCAGGTCTGGCGAGTTGGTGGCCAGCACATCAATTGGAACTCGCCACTGCGTCCCTGGAACCACGCCATCACACACTTGGCTGTGTGACGTGCCACTGCCGTCGGGAAACATGATAGTCAAGAACAAGTGTATGTGGTACGCCACTAGTGTACGTACG
Organism: Schistocerca piceifrons; assembly: GCF_021461385.2. NCBI lineage: Eukaryota > Metazoa > Arthropoda > Insecta > Orthoptera > Acrididae > Schistocerca > Schistocerca piceifrons. Next base: position 167,130,299 of record NC_060145.1, read on the forward strand.
ATGCTTCTTGGCCGTCATGGTGCCTTGAACGAGTTCCGTTAGACCAGTGATGCCCACGTGAACGTGAACCATCGCTATCTTGTTTCCCTTCCGCAGTACAAGGGTCAAGGAGCCTTTCCCTGGAAGACGACGGAATCGCGCATTCCTATCGACATGGTAAATGACGTATCGATTCATCAGACCATCCACCGACCTGCCATTGCGCCAACGTCCAGTGCGAAGGTGACGTGCCCAATTTCCGTCGCAGCTGCCGATGTCGTCGTGTTAATATTGGCACATGAATCGGTCGTCGGCTGCGGAGGAGGAGTTAGGAGTGTTCGGTGCACTGTGTATTCAGAAACGCTTGTACTCCGCCCAGCATGTAAGTCTGATGTCGGTTCCGCCACAGTTCGCCGCCTGTCCTGTTTTACCATTCTGCCCAGCCTACGTCGTCCTATCCGCTGCAGATCTTCCTGCATTTCGCTACAATTTTCTAATGCTGCAACTTCTCTGTATACTACAGCAATCATCCGCGAAAAGCCACATGGAACTTCCGACACTACCTACTAGGTCATTTATATATATTGTGAAAAGCAATGGTCCCATAACACTCCCCTGTGGCACGCCAGAGGTTACTTTAACGTCTGTAGACGTCTCTCCATTGATAACAACAAGCTGTGTTCTGTTTGCTAAAAACTCTTCAATCCAGCCACACAGTGTGTGTAGTGTGTTATTTGTCTGGAAACTTTTGATTATATATTTGTATCCCGCCTGGAAGGCAGCGCGTGGGTCTGCTCCTGTGATCTGCAAAATAGGCTGAATGAAGGAAGCGAGTAGGAGCAGGTGAGGTAAAGCACTTCGGTACTGCATGTAAGGTAAAAGCACATTTACATCTACTTAACTTAGGCACCTAGGTGCGAAGCTGTTCATGTATCAAAGCTAACAGTTACTAGAAGTTGGACAAACTATCATCGAAGTAACAATGGCAAAGTCTGTAATGGCTAGCCCCCAACGAAGTAGAAGCTAAGTTGCTTGGTCTTCTGCTCTTGATCAACAGGGGCAGAAAGCAGAGCGGCGCTCGTTGAGATCCACAGCGTCGGCTAGAGGGCACTGTGATCGGCGTAGTTCGTCCGCTCTTGTAGCGCCAGCCTAAGAGCGTGAACCTAAAGCTGTGGCATCGGAACTATCGATACCTCATATACGGTGAGTGTTACGTTTAGTGCCACACCGTAATAAGTCGTACATAATAATGAAACTATTGATATGTGTTAGGAGATTTCTGCACAGGCATCTACGTACAAAACATTTCCTCTGATATAGACACGTCGCGACTGCGTCGCAACTCAGGGTTTTGGAAAGCTGATTGACTGCTAAAGCCGACCTGTTTCCCTTAGAATGCAGTTACCTGGCTCACTAATGATGTGCATTTTTCGAAAACTCGAGTTAGCTCAAAAATTATGCGGTTTGAAACAGGAATTTTTTGTGCAGCCAACTGCTATTCCAAATTTGGCTCCAGTGGATACTGCTGCCAAAACACAAACGAAAACGATAAAATTCTACACAGTTCACTTTCAAAGTGACAAGGAAAATAAACGAATTTCGTCGAAACCAAGTCGAAAGCTTCCTAAATATCTCTGTCACCGTACCAAAATTATATCCACCACTTCTCCAGAATAAATTGGTTCCTAGCGCAATGCAAAAGATTGCAAGTACCTTAAGAATAACTGTCAATGAGGAATCTGGGATAAAGTAATGTGGAGACATTTGATGGACTGTAGGTATGTGGACAAACATGTGATAGTGTTTATCCGATGATTATTTGTTTTATTCGCATGAGAGGCGCAAAATGTGATAGTAAAGACCATAATAATTATATGTGTGTGACATGGTTTAAATTGAGTCTATAATGTTGTTCTTCGAATAACAAGAACTACTAAAGTGTGGAGTATTCGCTGTACCCGGTACGCTACGTTTAAAAAAGTGAGTACGTCATTTAGAAAGCGCACTTATACACAAGAGCGTCCATACGATAGTTTTCAGGGCGGAGAGTTGGCAAACCCGAGGGGTCAGGGAAGTATTTTTAATATTTTGGAAACTGATTTGTAAGCAGCCAGGAAAAAGTTCCAATTCTGACCCTGTTAAAAAACCTGAGTCTTTTAAATCATTGCCTTGAACGTATGATTACTGAGAGCTAGGGAGACGGGGAGGCGCGCCCCCGCTTGCCCTCAAGTATGGACACCTTTGATACAAGTAGCGTTCTGGAAGAAGAAACATGTGCGTGTGGTTAAACTGTCGAGTTAAATGCGATTCGTAATCATTATTGGCTAGCTCATTTGTTCAAATAAAAGCTGAGTGAGCGATTTTTACCAATGGAACTGGTGTCTGTGCCAGCCCAACTAATCATTAACAATAACTACGTACTACATAGATTTAATTTCTTGAAACCACCAGATTACAGAAATTATCATTCCGTTACCGTCATATATAATCTTAACAGAAAATTTTATGATATTCGAGAAAGAGGAGTTGCCAGTTTGGATACAGGAGAATCAGTGGAACGAGTTATTGCGACGATCCTCAGAAGTCACATGGTAGGAGCAGCTTACTTGCATATGACTTTGACAAGAGAAAACAGTAAAAGCAAACCATAAAAGAAGTGAGTCACATATGCTTTCAGAAAGTAACACACATCAATCTTTACAATCAATGCACACATTGGTTTCCCTAACATATTTAACGGAACAAATCATTCTTGAACAATTCTCGCAGGCGAAATGATTAAATAATTGATATATTAGATGGTTAAAAAAAAAGCCACCGTTAGTATTACTGTGATATCATAATGAAGAGAACACAGCTTGATTGTATACTTGTAGGTGGTGGAGTATCATTCACTAAGTCCTAGCAACTTGCTGCAAATTTATATGGCGCTTCAAAGTATAAGAACTGTATTAGCTAAGGCTGTACTTAATTTCTTGTTCGTGGAATTATCAGTGATTACATTTTAGTAGCCCGCAGTAAAGTCGTTGGCGACTTGAAACATAACAATTAACCTAGCAAAAGCTGTACAAAATTACAAGAAATTGTAATATATTGACGTTGTGTCTTGGACTGGTCACGAAGACCCATTACCCTGTACCTATGACATAGATGTCAATGAATTCTTTCTTACTGTTGCAGGTTCAAGTCCATTTACAGCATGGAGAAACGGATTGTAATCAGCATGTAGGCTCACGAAAGACTCCATACAGGAAAACAAATGAGAGTATTTGGCATGATTTCACTGTAAGGCTTCAGGAACCCTCACATCAAAACCAACAGTTTTGAGATAAGAGAAAAAGTCTTTGCAACTTGTTGCATAGAAGTCCCAATCACGACGACCAGCAAATGAGTGGAAACGTGTGTGGAGGCTGCAGCGCCTGTCGAACGTTCACCAGAAAATAGGACACAGTAATTGGCACTTCCGTACTAGCCATAAAAAAACAGCTGAAGAACGATTAGAAATTAAAGGGATTTAAATTCCGTCTGTATTCGATGTGAGTTACAGTGGCATACGAAAACGACATGAGGCTTGCTCGATGTCCTTACAACTCTTCCTCCGAGGTGGAAAGTGTTTAAGTCGAGCGAGTGTGCAATATATCGCCGTGCAAAAGCAAGAAACATGTATTTCCGAAACAATGAAAACCCACATATGTACGAAGAACTTGTCACGGTCTGGCCTGCAACCCACTTAGAACGTTAATATTTCTTTGCCGGTGCTATGAATCACATGGCATATCTCACCACGATAAGTGATTTGTTTATTCCACACTGGAAGATCGGGGACTGCACGATCGTGTTTGGTTCCAGCAAGAGTGAGCACCAGTCCATTATGCTATTGCCGTCAGAGTGTATCCCGATCAGGTATTTCTTGATCAGTGGACTGGACGTGGTTTTGTCTCCTTGCCTGCACCTCTGGAGTGAACACCCCGAAGTCCTGATCTCTCATCTTGCGACAATGTATGATGTGGTTTCATTCTGCAGAAGGTTGCTGCTACAAGTTACGAGACAGTTGACGAGCTTAAGGAAGCTGGTCGACGTACAATTACTAACATCACGCTAGCAGTGTTGAGGACTATTTCACATCGTACATGAAGGAGAATCATACTATGTTATGAAAACGATGGTATGCACGCAAACACTCTGGAATTAATAACGAAGAATAGCTACATTAACTCAAAGTTTTCCTCTGGCATGATCCCACATTTATACAATGCGACCATCTATGAGCACTGTATTTTACGAGCTATAAGACGCACCTCAATTTTTAAGCGTTTTTTTAAATAACGTTTTTACCATGTCTATTATTAAATTACAAAGCCAGATTTAAAAAATTCTTAGTTTATAAAACCGAACTGATCTTTAAAACCCCTGCAAAAGGTAATCTGAATTTTTTTCTTCTTCTTGCTCTTCTTCCTCTTCGTCGTCGTCATTGTCCTTTTCATATATAAGATGGTCTTCACTGCCGTCGAGAGCGTTACTTATGCCGCACCTCTTGAAAGATCTAACAATAATGCCTTCCCTCGTTCCAGATCACGATTGTTTTGTCTATTGGCATACTGTTTGACTACAAGCCGTGAATTCAAGTTAGGTTTCATCCATCATCTATTTGTTCCATTCCTCTCTCATATACACTTTAAATGGTTTATTTATCGAGTCATCAAGAGATTCCAATTGGGAAGTTAAGTCCTCCCGGAATAACAGCAAGATCCGTATTTCCCTGTCTCAGTTTCATTTCACAGAATTTTTCAAATGACTGCTAAATTGATCCACCACAAGAACTCTTCTTCAGTAAAGCGTCTGTCCTCCTCTCCCACACTCAATACATACTTTCATACCAGCCTCGTCTAACCGAACCCTTGACACGCATGTGAACAGCTACACCTGGCGGTATTTCGTAATGGTTTTGTTTTACTCATGAAAGTGATCATTAGATTAAGTTTAGCACAGTGTAGTGTATTTTCTCAAATCCATTTGTTTTTATACTTACAATTTTAGCACCTTTCATGGCAACAGTTCTGAGACTCGGCACACCAAATGTCAGAGCGATTTCGACCATATTCGCTATTTGGCTTACTTCCACACTGGTTCCCTTTCGACGTTGAATAATATAGCGATGAAAACATAATATTTTCTCTTCATACTATTCTAGCATTTTCTTTGGTATTTTGGTATTGGTCCGCGTGCTAAACGCATTACTCTTCATAAACCTGTAGCACCAACCAATTTCACCCTTACACTCTGTTAAGTTCCACTGCAGCGATAGCTTAAGAGCGTGTATTTGAATCATTTGTGCTATTTTGGAGGTGTCCTTCAATCCATTTCAATAAGTCTGTTTCTAGTTTTGGCCATTTTGCATTCAGTCCTCTATTTGCACATTTAGTTTTCCTCATTTTTTTTCAGTTCTTTGCTAGCCAGCCAAGCGCTATGGTTTTTTTCTCTTAGTGGAGGGCTGAAATGCCGCTCAGCTGTTCTGTTTCCATGTTCTGCATATGCTATCACTTTCAATTTATAGCTCACAGTATATGAACACCATTTATTTTTCTTTTCCAGTACGAAACTAGCTACTAAGAAAAAGATTGTACTGTTATCGGTAACACATATCATTTTCAGTTCAAGTACACTGGCTCCCCGCAACTCACGTTCGTCGCATTGGTGCACTGCGGCTGGCAGTTAAATCCATTGTTGCCAGATGGAGACAGGTTTCCCACGGCATGAAATATACGGCCATTTTTAAGACTGGGGGGAGTTTTAAATAAAAAATTGGACATTTTTATATGAACTTCGAGTATAAGACGCACCTGAATTTAGGAGGCAATTTCTCGAAGAAAAAGGTGCGTCTTATACTTCGTGAAATACGGTATGTAGACACGCGATAGGCGGTAATTGGACTTGGTGATCACTCTATACATAAGGATGTTTTGAATTTTATGCCAAAAGTCAAGGTTAACAGATTGAGGTTAATTCCATCAGTAGTACAGAAGAAAAGTAGACGGTTATAATTCCTCTGCTCCTCATGTACCTAGACGTCAGTTACTATTCTAAATAACAATGACACATCGCTGCGAGATACTTGTGTTTTACTATTTCTAGAATGTATCAGAAACTGCCGTATAAGGTAGCTGCCCACAATCAGTTGTTCGCTGCATCTGTTCGTTAGGATGAGTAAGCCGTTACATTTTTCTCGAAAGCATCGGCGAGCCGCCAACAGTCGGGTCCTGTTCAGAATTTCAAGTAACTAACCGCCGTGGCTACAAAACCACACAATAGCTTCCTCTTACCAAGCCGGGAGTGCACCCAGCTTACATGACAAAGTGCAAACACACGCCTAGGGCTCCGTAATGACCAAAAATAAATGAGGAAGTAACAAGACTAAAATGACGAATTCGTGATGGAATTAATGTTAGACGGGCTGCAGTAACCAATGAAAATGCAGTCGCAGACGGTTTTACGCGTACCGGTACGCTACACCTAAGTACGTATTCATACAATCACAGTTGGAGGAACTTGAATTTGTAATTCACATAAACTGCATTACCTAAGAATCTAATTTCCAAGCCAGTTGTTAGTGAGTTCATTTGATAATTATTTTATAAACATCTACATCATACACCGCAAGCCACCTAATGGTGTATGGCAGAGGGTACTTTCGGTACCACTACCTGATCCTTCCAACCCTGTTACACTCGCGAATAGTGCGTGGGAAGAATGATTGTCGGTAAGCCTATGTATTGGCTCTAATTTCTCGAATTTTCTCCACGTGGTCATTACGCGAGATGAATGTGGAGGGAAGTAATATGCTGTCTGACTCCTCCTGTAAGTGCTGTCCCGAAATTTCAAAAGCAAATCTCTCCGTGATGCAAAACGTCTCTCTTGTAACGTCTGCCAGTGGAGTTTGCTTAGCATCTCCGTAACGCTCTTTCACCAGTTAAGCGATCCCGTGACGAAACGCGCCGCTCTTCGTTGGATCTTCTCTACATCCGCTATCAGTCCTATCTGATAGGGATCGCAGATAGATAAACAATACTCAAGAATCGGGCGAACAAGAGCCCTATAAGCCACTTCTTTCGTGGATAAGTTACATTTCGTTAAGATTCTTCCGATGAATCTGAGTCTGGTGTCTGCTGTTTCCACTATATGTTTTGTATGGTCATTCCAATTAAGGTCGCTATGCAAGGTTACCCCTATATATCTTGCGGCTCAAGCTGTTTCCCGTCAATAGTGTAGCAGTACAGTATGCGACTTGACACCAGAAATATCTTCGGGCTCACATGCGGTTCCTCTTAGTCGAAACGTCAAACTCGTCTAGGGGATGAACCGCACGTGTCGAATTACACGCCCTAAATTAGACACCTGTGACCCTTTGGTTAAATTGTCTGGCTGATGGCAAGTTTGCGAAATATAAAGTTAACATAACATATAATAACGGTAATAGTACTATCGGGAACTAAATTAACCACCCATAAATGATGTAGGCCACACAGTTGAGATTTGGTTAGAATAATGTTTATTCAGAAAGCAAAATAATAGTGAAAGTGGTCGTATTTAGAATTACTATTACACTCGAGCGCATATCCATTTGACATAGTTCGATCATTCACAATCTCGTCGCGAAATACAAGTTACCTACGCGAAAAGTTACGAGTTCACGCCAGGCGCGTGGCTGCTCACCGCTCAGAGACCAAGTCCTGTGATACCACACAAAGCGAAATTTTCTAAGTCGTTTCACTTCCTAGCTGTCTAAAGGCCAAATGTCTGGGGTCAAATGTCTCTAAGCACTATGGGACTTAACATCTGAGGTCATCAGTCCCCTAGACTTAGAACTACATCTACATCTACATCTACATCCATACTCCGCAAGCCACCTGACGGTGTGTGGCGGAGCGTACCTTGAGTACCTCTATCGGTTCTCCCTTCTATTCCAGTCTTGTATTGTTCTTGGAAAGAAGGATTGTCGGTATGCTTCTGTGTGGGCTCTAATCTCTCTGATTTTATCCACATGGTCTCTTCGCGAGGTATACGTAGGAGGGAGCAATATACTGCTTGACTCTTCGGTGAAGGTATCTTCTCGAAACTTCAACAAAAGCCCGTACCGGGTTACTGAGCGTCTCTCCTGCAGAGTCTTCCACTGGAGTTTATCTATCATCTCCGTACCGCTTTCGCGATTACTAAATGATCCTGTAATGAAGCGCGGTGCTCTCCGTTGGATCTTCTCTATCTCTTCTATCAACCCCATGTGGTACGGATCCCACACTGCTGAGCAGTATTCAAGCAGTAGGCGAACAAGTGTACTGTAACCTACTTCCTTTGTTTTCGGATTGCATTTCCTTAGGATTCTTCCAATGAATCTCAGTCTGGCATCTGCTTTACCAACGATTAACTTTATATGATCATTCTATTTTAAATCACTCCTAATGCGTACTCCCAGATAATTTATGGAATTAACTGCTTCCAGTTGCTGGCATGCAATTTTGTAGCTAAGTGATAAGGGATCTATCTTTCTATGTATTCGCAGCACATTACACTTGTCTACATTGAGATTCAATTGCCATTTCCTGCACCATGCGTCAATTCGCAGCAGATCCTACTGCATTTCAGTAAAATTTTCCATTGTTAAAACCTCTCGACATACCACAGCATCATCCGCAAAAAGCCTCAGTGAACTTCCGATGTCATCCACAAGGTCATTTACGTATTTTGTGAATAGCAACGGTCCTATGACACTCCCCTGCGGCACACCTGAAATCACTCTTACTTCGGAAGACTTCTCTCCATTGAGAATGACATACTGCGTTCTGTTATCTAGGAACTCTTCAATCCAATCACTCAGTTGGTCTGTTAGTCCATATGCTCTTACTTTGTTCATTAAACGACTGTTGGGAACTGTATCGAACGCCTTGCGGAAGCCCAGAAACACGGCATCTACCTGGGAACCCGTGTCTATGGTTCTCTGAGCCTCGTGGACGAATAGCGAGAGCTGGATTTCACACGACCGTCTATTTCGAAACCCATGCTGATTCCTACAGAGTAGATTTCTAGTCTCCAGAAAAGTCATTATACTCGAACATAATACGTGTTCCAAAATTCTACAACTGATCGACGTTAGAGATATAGGTCTATAGTTCTGCACATCTGTTCGACGTCCCTTCTTGAAAACGGGGATGACCTGTGCCCTTTTCCAATCCTTTGGAACGCTACGCTCTTCTAGAGACCTACGGTACACTGCTGCAAGAAGGGGGGCAAGTTCCTACGCGTACTCTGTGTAAAATCGTACTGGTATCCCATCAGGTCCAGCGGCCTTTCCTCTTTTGAGCGATTTTCTCTAACCCTCTGTCGTCTATTTCGATATCTACCGTTTTGTCATCTGTGCGACAATCTAGAGAAGGAACTACAGTGCAGTCTTCCTCTGTGAAACAGCTTTGGAAAAAGACATTTAGTACTTCGGCCTTTAGTCTGTCATCCTCTGTTTCAGTACCATTTTGGTCACAGAGTGTCTGGACATTTTGTTTTGATCCACCTACCTCTTTGACATAAGACCAAAATTTCTTAGGATTTTCTGCCAACTCTCTATATAGAACTTTACTTTCGAATTCATTGAACGCCTCTCGCACAGCCCTCCTCACACTACATTTCACTTCGCGTAATTTTTGTTTGTCTGCAAGGCTTTGGCTATGTTTATGTTTGCTGTGAAGTTCCCTTTGCTTCCGCAGCAGTTTTCTAACTCGGTTGTTGTACCACGGTGGCTCTTTTCCATGTCTTACGATCTTGCTTGGCACATACTCATCTAACGCATATTGTACGATGGTTTTGAACTTTGTCGACTGATCCTCAACACTATCTGTACTTGAGACAAAACTTTTGTGTTGAGCCATTAGGTACCCTGTAATCTGCTTTTTGTCACTTTTGCTAAACCGAAAAATCTTCCTACCTTTCTTAATATCTCTATGTACGGCTGAAATCATCGATGCAGTAACCGCTTTATGATCGCTGATTCCCTGTTCTGCGGTAACTGTTTCAAATAGTTCGGGTCTGTTTGTCACCAGGAGGTCTAATATGTTATCGCCACGAGTCGGTTCTCTGTTTAACTGCTCAAGATAGTTTTCAGATAAAGTGTTGTGACTTGGCAAGACAGCCAATCGACTGGGAGGAAGCCGAAAGGGCACGCGTTTAACCTCACGCAGGCTGGCGTGAGGTCTGGAAAATGACAAAGTCTTTATAGTAGCAAAAATAGTACGAAGATTCTGGAATACTTAACTTTAATCCATAATTGGTGAACATCGGTCTGACGGTACATGCATCACAAGATAAATAGCAAATGATAACGGCGCCTTGCTAGGTCGTAGCAAATGACGTAGCTGAAGGCTATGCTAACTATCGTCTCGGCAAATGAGAGCGTAATTTGTCAGTGAACCATCGCTAGCAAAGTCGGCTGTACAACTGGGGCGAGTGCTAGGACGTCTCTCTAGACCTGCCGTGTGGCGGCGCTCGGTCTGCAATCACTGATAGTGGCGACACGCGGGTCCGACGTATACTACCGGACCGCGGCCGATTTAAAGGCTACCACTTAGCAAGTGTGGTGTCTGGCGGTGACACCACATAAAGCACTTAAAAAAATTTCACTGGATTCTTTGTCCCTGCCACCCGTTATGAACGTTTGAGTCTCCCAGTCTATATCCGGCAAATTAAAATCTCCACCCAGAACTATAACATGGTGGGGAAATCTAATCGAAATATTTTCCAAATTATCCTTCAGGTGCTCAGCCACAACAGCTGCTGAGCCAGGGGCCCTATAGAGACATCCAGTTACCATGTCTGAGCCTGCTTTAACCGTGACCTTCAGCTAAATTATTTCACATTTCGGATCTCCGTCAATTTCCTTCGATACTATTGCACTTCTTATCGCCATAAACACGCCTCCCCCTTCACTGTCCAGCCTGTCTCTGCGGTATACATTCCAATCTGAGTTTAGGATTTCATTATTGGTTTCAGCCAACTTTCTGTCCCTAGTACTATATGGGCATTGTGACCGTTTATTAATGAGAGCAGTTCTGGGACCTTTCTGTAGACGCTCCTGCAGTTTACTATTAGCACATTAATATTGTTATTCCCTGTTGCGTTTTGCCTACTCCTACCTTGCCGCGTCTCAGGAGGCGTCTTGTCGAGCCTAGGGAGGGAATTCTCTAACCTAAAAAACCCCAATGTGCACTCCACACGTACTCCGCTACTCTTGTAGCCGCTTCCTGCGTGTAGTGCACGCCTGACCTATTCAGGGGGACCCTACATTTCTCCACCCGATAGCGGAGGTCGAGAAATTTGCGCCCCAGATCTCCGCAGAATCGTCTGAGCCTCTGGTTTAAGCCTTCTACTCGGCTCCAAACCAGAGGACTTAAACCTAACTAACCTAAGGACATCACACACAACCATGCCCGAGGCAAGCTTCGAACCTGCGAGCGTAGCAGCAGCGCGGTTCCGACTGAAGCGCCTGGAACCGCTTGGCTACAGCGGCCAGCGACCAAATGTCTGCTTTCGCGTCTCAATCCGAACTGTCTCCTGTGGTGTCTAGGCCAGAACTGTGTGGTGTTTTTTCTTAATTATATTCTGATTAGATTATTATTCTCTTGTGAAGATTCAGAAATCTGTTGTGAGTTTTGCACCACTTCTTGGCGGGAAGAGCAAAGACTTTTTAAAAAACTTAGGTACTGTATGTCTTATTTTATATGTCACCTGAAATCGTTTGCAGAAGGCGTGGCGTTCTCAAGATCAGGAACAGAGTTCGCATTGCCACTTAATTTATTTGTGTCGTGGTCATGTTCGATCATGACCAGATATGAGACATAGCAACTACGAACAGAGAAACCCAAGGAACTGGACAGAGCTGGAAAGTTTCTTCGCTGTACTACACCAACATTAAAAGAAGTTGGATTTAAATCACAAGCGAGGTAAATAGCAATGCGGCTTCTGTCTTAACTACGACGTTTGCCGACATGCAGTCGGTCTCTGGTAGCTGTATGAAAACTATAAAAACACCGTTATTTCTGTTGCTATTAATAGGAGATGGATAGCATAGAAATAGTTGAAGTAATCAGCAAGCACTACTACATTTGAGAGCACAATAACTTATTTAATTAGCTTAGTCAGTATTGCTAACAATAGGCTCCGTACAGTTTCAATTTTCTATCTTTCTAGCTGTTTCTTTAAATAAAGTACCTTAACATCTTCGATATTTCATCTTAGATGCACACATAAATTCTTACATAGCACTGAACAATAGTAATATTTTATAATAACTAATTAGTGATTGCGGACCACGCCATATACGCGTCCGTCGTCTTTAAAAAATATCACGGCTGTGATAACAGAAGAGGATTACAATTCTTCAGCTGCAAAAGATAAACACAAAATATATCTATCGATACAATTTATGAACAATTCGTATTTCGCGCCGTGGCGCGTAAGGTATTCTTTGAAATATCAGGTGGTTGCTACTCAGCGACGATCTAAGAAATTTTTTACACAGATGGGTTTTTGAACCTGCATGGTTAGATTATCGAATTTAAGTTTAATTAAGCTATCGAAACAGATACTAATATTACAAATGTCCACTTTCTCGTCTCCATCAGCACAGTCATCTGTCCTTCCCCGACTGCGTTTACCGCGCGCCGAATATTCTTGCTCAGCAGACTAGGGCAGTTCCCTTTCCTGAAGAAGTCCACCTGATTGGCTAGAGCTTATTCTTTAATCTACATTATTTTACATTTTAACATATATAAGTAATCAAAGCTTGACACTTTCACTTTCTAAATAAAGTAATAATAATATCCATTACATAATAAACGTTAAATTCTTTTCCATAAAACCAACACAATTTCCTTCTTAACTTTGAATGTCACGGCCAGTAGCCTTGCACCAATGTGCTTCCTGATAAATAAATAAAGAACAAAAGAAACTATTATGCACTAAACTTTACAACAAATATTCTATTACCTAATGATTCAGTAAGGTGTCATACTGCCATCGTTCAATGTGTTTTGTGTGTAGGAAATGATGATCTGATGATTAACTTAAAACAACAAAGTTACAGAGTTGATGTTTAAAACATTTGTCTTTTTAATGCCGGACGCGGTGGCCGAGCGGTTCTAGGCGCTTCAGTCCGGAACCGAGCGACTGCTACGGTCGCGGGTTCGAATCCGGCGTCGGGCATGGGTGTGTGTGATGTCCTTAGGTGAGTTAGGTTTAAGTAGTTATAATTTCTAGGGGACTGATGACCTCAGATGTTAAGTCCCATAGTGCTCAGAGCCATTTGAACCATTTTGTCATTTTAATGATGCGTTTCTATATGAAATGTCGATCGTTAAGATCGACCAAAGCGTTCAGATTTTAGCATTCAGGTCTTTGTTACAAAACTTTTGAATTTCACTTTATCAGTAAATCCTAAACGATTAATGATATGAACAATATTCAAGTTTTATTTGGATCACCATAAAAATTTACGGAGGTTGGCAGATTAAAACTACTGTGGCTTCATTCCTTGTATTACTACAGAATTAAAGAGTTTTCATAAATGGTTCCATTTATGGCCGACCTTACGTCCGCCATATTTAACACTGCGACGTCTCCTTGGCCACAAACAGCTTCTACTGGGTTTTCCTATGACGTAGGTTCTCGTCTGTGTCATTCGCACACTACGGCACTTAGGCCTCAATAGCCAATAGACCTGTGAGTTTCCCCACCTCGTGGTGAATCTGCACCCTTTGTGACACGCGGTCCTGAACGACAGGGTTCGTTTCACATTCCTGTAGGCTGACTCTTTCGGCGATATATTTAAATGAGAGAGCAATGCTCGTTACCTCACAAGAGGAGTATTTCTTTTCCTAAGTATGAGCAATATGTTACATTTATTTATGTTCAGTGTCAACTGCCAGAGTCTGCACCATTCATCAGTTCTCTGCAGGTCGTTTTGCAAATTCTTATAACCATCTGCCGTTGCTACTTTGGTACAGACAACTGCATCATAGCCTTAAAGAGCATCCGACGCTTTCTACTAGATCATTTATATATATTGTAAATAGCAACGGTCCTATCACACATGCCTGTGGTACTTCGGATATTATCTTTACATCTGTCGATTTAGCTCCGTTAAGAGCGACGTGTTGAGCTCTATCTGCAAGAAAGTCTTGAATCCAATCGCAGGTCTGCTCCGATACTCCGTAAGCTCGTATTTTTTTCATTAAACAGCAATGCGGGACGATGTTAAATGCCTTAATGAAATCAAGGAAGAAGGCAACAATCTGAGCGCCTTTGTCCACTGCGCTGAGGATCTCATGGAGGAACAGAGCGAACTGAATTTCGCAGGATCTCTGCGGAATCCATGTTGATTTTTATCTCTATATCCGAATCCCTCTCCAGCTACTGCCGGGTCTGGGTGCTGACGAGTCCTCTCCATTTGGCTCGATCCTCCCACCACTTTTCTTCCTCCACTTGCTGCCAGGTCACACCTCTCCTTTCAACAGATATTCTCACTCCCATTTTCCACCGTGTTCTTGGGCGCCCTCTAGGTCTTTTCCGATCCATCTTTAGTTCTTCCATAATTTTGGGGAGTCTCTGCCCATGCATCCTCTTAACATGCCCATACCATACCATTTTTATAGAAAGTCATAATTCTTAACCAAAAAAAAATGTTCCATAATTCTACAACAGATTGACGTGAATGATATAGGTCTATAATTGTGTGGATCTGTCGTACGGCCTTTCTTATAAACGTTAATGACCTGAAACTTCCTGGCAGATTAAAATTGGGTGCCCGACCGAGACTCGAACTCTGGACCTTTCGCCCGGTATCCACAGCTTTACTTCTGCCAGTACCTCGTCTCCTACCTTCCAAACTTTACAGAAGCTCTCCTGCGAACCTTGCAGAACTAGCACTCCTGAAAGAAGGATATTGCGGAGACATGGCTTAGCCACAGCCTGGGGGATGTTTCCAGAATGACCTGCTCTTTTTTCCATTCGTTAGGTACCTTTCATTGCTCAAGCGCTTTAAGGTAAATTACTGCCAGAATGGGAGCAAGTTCAGTCACATAACTTTTATAGAATCTTATAGGTATCTCATCTTCTCATCTGGTCCTGAAGCGTTTCCACTACTAAGCGATTGCAGCTGCTTTTCAGTTCCGCGATCGGTTATCCCAATATCTGCCATTTCGACGTTCGCACGACGATTCAAAGGAGGGACAGTGTTACGATCTTCCGCCGTGAAACAACTTCGGAAGACCGAACTCAGTATTTAGGCCTTCTCTCTGTTATCTTCCGTTTCGGTGCCGGTGTGGTCGCTGAGAGAATGATTAGATGATTTTGACCAACTTACTGATCTTACATACGACCAAAACATGGATAAACCGAATTAAGTGGCATCATGAACCGAACACATGGTGGATTAATTCTGAGTTGCCGTTGTTTCTGTAACTAATTTAGAACGAAAGCCGTAATGAGCCGTTTGATAAGCCCATGGTTGATCTTTTTCGTTTTTGGGATCAACATCTATTACGTCGGTGTCACTCAATATTAAACTGTGCGAAGTAAAATAAGTTTCAATACGTAGCATATTGTAGTACCTTCACTTTCCGTTTCCTTAGTAGTTTATCTATACATTGTTTGTATTATGGTTTCATTCATAATTTGAAAACAAGAGATATTTAAGAAAATATTTATCATTTATCACTTCCCAGCACTCTAGAAACGTTATAGGCGTCCAGGTGTATTTTCACAGCCGAATAAAAGGGCGTGCCGAAAACTAGTGCCCCAGAAATTTTTACCTGGAAACTCGTCCGGCTTTCTAAATAAAAGAAACCTCATTAACATTCTGCATCTTTATTCTTCATTTCTACATACTTGAAGCCGCCTGCCACTATAGTTCCCTTGTTCTGCACACCTATGTCACTCGTTCTCCGAAAGCCAATGAGCATTCAGTACTATTCTGAGCGCTCTGCTGTTGATAATGCGAGCATTAAACGTGATCGTCGCGAATTGTTTAGTGAATTTCTATTCCATTTGTTGCGAATTGTCATCGCTGATGGTAATGGCGAATGATAAATTCTGTAGAAGCACGCGAGAGACATAATTTGTAGGACATATGCTTTCTTCAAGCAGAAAGCACGCACATGCGCATACCGCAACTACGTTTGGAATCGTCAACAATGCAATCGCCATCTGCGCCTCGACAAGCGCGAACTGCCATCGTTCGTGGATCGTACTATAGAAAGCTCTGAACTATAGTGCGTAACGTGGCGCTGTGTAACATAATTATGTCGGTGCGTAAGAAACAGCTTGATGTGATTGAGTTTCGAATTCGAAAAGTCTGTCCGTACGTGGAGCACATTCTCTTTAAGCATGACGGTGGCAGACAACACACGAGCACTGTGATATCTGTGACAATCCAGTGCCTTGGTTTCACTGTCATCCATAATCGTCTATACAGTCCCAACTTGGTCCCATCCTGTTTCGTCTCTTTCCAAAACTTAAAGAGCACCTCCGGGGCCTTTGCTTTGATAGTCATGAAGCTGTACAAGCAGAGGTGAGGCAGCAACTCCGTCAACAAAGTCAGACATCCTACAGTGACAATATTAACAAACTGACTTCTCTATGGAAGAAATGTGTTCGTCGCCATGGAAACTATGTTAAGAAGCAAATATGAAGACATGAAGAATAAATGTGTAGCATGTTAATAACATTTGTTTTATTTAATAAGCCTTAATGGTAATCACATATAAAAAATCGGAGGCACTACTTTTCAGCGCGCCTTCGTACTTAGGAAAATCATAAACTTCTAGGAAACTATTTCAGTTACTACACACATTAAAAAAAAGTTCTGTATCAACCCAGTTCCCAGAACTCCTTAAGATAGACGTAGACTGTGGATATTGTATCACAGTCACAGTCTCTTTGACTGTTCAGAGATGTCACTAAACACACCCAAAGATTTTAATAACCATGCATGAGCAACGCCTTTTAGACGGAGGGGATCCGACAGCCGATCAGTCATCCCACCAGAAAGAAGAAACTCGGCTGGTGTTGTCTGTAGTTCAATGATGCCTAGACGGTCAATACCGCGGTTCGATCGCGTCCTCATTGTTACTTTGTGCCAGGAAGGGCTCTCAGCAAGGGAAGCGTCCAGCCGTCTCGAAGTAAACCAAACCGATGTTGTTCGGACATGGAGGAGACACAGAGAGACAGGAACTGTCGATGACATGCCTCGCTAATGCCACCCAAAGGCTACTACTGCAGTGGAAGACCGCTACCTACGGATTATGTCTCGAAGAAACACTGACAGCAACGCCTCAGAATTGAATAACGCATTTCGTGCACCCACAGGACGTCGTGTTACGACTCAAACTGTGCGCAATAGGCTGCATAGGCTGCATGATGCGCAACTCCACTTCCGACGTCCATGGCGAGGTCCATCTTTGCACCCACGACACCATGCAGCGCGGTAAAGATGGGCCCAACAACATGCCGAATGGACCGCTCAGGATTGGCATCACGTTCTCTTCACCTATGAATGTCGCATATGCCTTCAACCAGAATATCGTCGGAGACGTTTTTGGAGGCAACCCGGTCAGGCTGAACGGCTAGGACACACTGTCCAGCGAGAGCAGCAAGGTCTAGGTTCCCTGCTGTTTTTGGGTGGCATTAAGTGGGCCCGAAGCACGCCGCTGGTGGTCATGGAAGGCGACGTAACGGCTCTACGCACGTGAATGCCATCCTCCGACCGATAGTGCAACCATATCGGCAGCTTATTGGCAAGGCATTCGTCTTCATGGATGACAATTTGCGCCCCCATCTTGCACATCTTGTGAAAGACTTCCTTCAGGATAACGGCATCGCTCGAATAGAGTGACCAGCATGTTGTCCAGACATGAAGCCTATCGAACATGCCTGGGATAGATTGTGAAGGGCTGTTTATGAACGATTTGACCCACCAACCTCTCTGAGGGATTTACGCCGAATCATCGTTGAGGGGTGGGACAATCTGGACCAACTGTGCGTTGATGAACTTGTGAATACAGGCATTCATGAATGCAAGAGGGCGTGCTACTGGGTATTAGAGGTACCGGTGTATACAGCAATCTGGACCAACCACCTCTGAAGGTCTCGCTGTTTGGTGGTACAATACGCAATGTGTGGTTTTCATGAGAAATAAAAAGGGCGGAAATGATGTTTATGTTGATCGCTATTCCAATTTTCTGTACAGGTTCCAGGTGATGCAAAACTTGTTTTGATGTATATATATGCGCACTGTAAATTGGTGCCTCATCCAGGGGAAGGGGGCAATGTGAAGATGGATGGGAAGTGCTCTACCTTTTCGTCGGACGTAGGCTACCGAATGATCTCACAGAGAAAGCAAAATATAAAATAGACATTCGCCTGTGTTTCGCATTTACATGAAAGTAACGGTGGGACACGGAGATAACGGCCAGTTTAATGAGTCTTAGCTTGCACCGTGTTGCTACAAACTTCTTCACTATCTGTATCTACATCTACATCTCTACTTGGAAAGCCTCATAACGGTGTGTGACTAAGAGTACTTTCTGAATCACTGTCATTATTCCCTTTGCCTTTTCTTAAAGCGAATGATTCGTGGGAAGAACGATGGCTGGTAATCCTCTGTGTGAGCTCTAATTTTACTTTCGCGATCTTTTCGCGAGATATACCTGGTGGTTATAATTAAACTTTCCGTATTTAACACGCTATAACACGAAAACTAATTAACGTACGAGGAGCAACCTTTGTAGCATTAATGTCAAGGACGTGGGGAAGAGAAATAATGCAGAATCATTTCAATTGAAACAACTCTTAATGTGCTGCTACGGTACATTATACCATTACATACTGATACAATTACTGCTACATAATGGGCTTAATATGGCACCTACCAGTGTCCAGAAGAGTCTGAAGCTCAGGATTGCATTCTGCACAGCAGAACGAAGCATGTCAGTAGGTATGCTGGCTACCTCTCTTGATATGCTGCTCTTCAGATCACCACAAGTGTGAATGTTCCCCTGGTAAGCCCTGTCCTTCAGGTATCCCCACAACCAGAAATCACAGGGAGTGAGCTCAGGTGATCGTGCCGGCCAAACATTTGGAAACGATCGGCTCATAATCCGATCGTTTCCAAATGTGTTTCGGAGAACCAGGGAACTTTACGAGTTATGGAAGCTGTTGAGCTCAGTGCGTCTCTCTCCTGACGTCGTGTATGGCGTGCTGGCGAAGCATATCGCAATAACGCTGGCCAGTCACACTACACGTTTTTGGTCCTTTAGCGCCAACCTGTTCAAAATAGAATGGGCCTATGAGGAACATAGACGTGAAGCCACACCATACGGTGACACATTCACTATAACAGGAACGTCATGCACAGTGAGTGGATGCGTAGATCCCCCCACTCGGCAATTCTCTGCGTCCACCTCTGCCGTCAGAAAAATAGGAGCTTCGTCTGTCCACAGGATGGTCCAGTGCCAGCTCTCGTCAACTTCAATCCTTGCGAGAAAGTGGACAGGGAAATCAACAAATCATTGTGCATTCTGTGGTGCAAGCTGCTGTGCGATATGGATATTGTACGGATACCATTTGAGAATCGTTCGAAGCACCTTCTGCAGAGTGGACTACGGGATGTTTAAATGTTGTGACATAGCACGCGCACTACCTGACGATCGGGAATTGCGCCCAGCGTTGTCCGCCATAGCAACAGCTACTTCATCAACCACCTGAGGTGCAACCGGTCGTCGGCGTCTTCCCGGAGCTACGCCCAGTTCTCAAGTTGATTCGAACTTCTGAATCACCTTCCGCACAGCAGATGGAGAAAGAGGACCCTTCCGTAATAATTTCAGCCAGCGATATTCCTGAAGTGGAACTGCAACATTACTGTTGTTTTCATAATAGAGCTTCACCACTAACGAATGCCCTGCTCCTTTTGTCCAAGCTCATGTTGTCACGTCAACAAGTGCACTGCGACTAGTCACGTGTATGAGACTACGAATCACGATCACCTGGTGGCCATTGTTGAAATTGGACGGTGGTGCTGTGACGCATGGAAATCAAGCCCCCTACACTCTGCACATTAATGTTACCAATTTTGGTACTCGTACGATGGTGTTACAACGTGCTAAATAGGGAAAGTTTAATTATAACACCCGGTATGTAGGAGAAGCAATATATTGGTTGACTCTTGTAGGAACGTACGCTCACTGATCTTCAACAATAAACCACACAGTGATGCAGAACCCTTCACTTGCAACGTCTCCCACAGGAGTTGGCTGAGCATCTCAGTGATGCTTTCGCCCTTTCTAAATGAATCTCTAACGAACCAAGCTGCTCTTCTTTGGATTTTGCCTACCTCCTCTATCGGTTCTCTCTGGTATGGATCCCAAACTGACAAACTGACCAGCAATACTGAAGTGCTGCGAATTCTCCCAGTGAATCTTAGTGTGTCGTCAGATTTAACATCGATTAGCTGTATGTGGTAGTTCCACTTAATATTGCTCCCAGTTATTCTGTGGGAATAAGTACTTCCAGTGACTGTACTGCAGTCGTGCCATAATACAATAATGGGCCTTTCTGCCAGTGTTTGCATATTGCCTTCTATTTGTTTCGTTGAGAGTCAACCTGCGAATCTCTACACAGAACTTCACCACTCCACAGGTCTTCGTTCGAGTGATACAATCGATTACATTACTGCTGTTTTATACGGGACACTCCGACTGACGTCTGCCAGGTGTTAATATTATAAGATCTCACAGAAACAGATTCGGACTGTACTCTGATCATGACAAGTACAAACCAACATATAAATAACCAACAACTGTATAGAACTTTGTGTGACATGCTAATTTTTAAAATGAACTGGCGTAGTAACCACCCCACGCAGCCTTATGTGTGATCACAAAGATTAAGCCGATGGATAGAATGGGGCAACCAGAAACATAAAGTAAGTTTGTTATGCTACACTGATGATATGGACGTCTGAGAAAATTAACCACAGATCTTGCAAAAAACCGTAATCTTAAGAAAAGCTTTCAAGGTGCACGCAGTAGTGTATGGAATACTGAATTCAGTCATTTTGGACACGGATGCTATAGCGAGTGTCTTATCGTCTAATTTGTTTAAAAAATATGTAAGATTAGTTAATTAGCAACCTACCCTGTACAAAACTGTAAGATTAATGCGGTATTGGAGTGAAGACACGAAATATCACGTGCAGGCGGAAGTGGATGTGAAGTTAGAAAATGGAGTGATAAAATGCCTCTTCATAATCACGACTAAATTACTGTTTGGTCACATGTTTCTTTTTTCTTTTTTTTTACATGAGAACGATGCTATTCTATATATATATATATATATATATATATATATATATATATATATATATATATATATATATATATATATAGGGGGACACGAATCTTGAACATTCATGGCCTGAAAATCACAGTGGATTTGATAAAAATCAAGTTGGAGCATATGATTTGAGAGTATAAAGTTACTTAGGACAAAAACACAGTGTAACAGAGACTGACCTATTCGCTGTGGTCAAGTTGAAGATACAGAATGTTTAGTGAAAGGTAAGTTTGCTGATACAAGAGAACTGAGAGATTTGTTGCTAAGCTATGTCCTTGTATTTATAAGTAAAACTGGCATTATTAAAACACACTACTATAATACGGTAGTCCAGCCTTAGAAATTTAATGTTGCAAAACACAAGCTATTCCTTGGACCAGAGGCCAGCCACGACTGCAGAAATTAAAAAAAAAAAATGCTAGACAGGAGTATCACTGAATCCACTTTATTATTCTAATGCAGTTCCTTGATACCAGTTTTGCAAGGGTTCACTTGGTTCTGGATGCAAGTACAATTAACAAAATCATTGTACCTGTAAGAACACAACCAGAAAACTTGGATGAGCAAGTGCAGAAATTTCATGGGATGAGATATCTTACGAGCATTGATTTACCGATTTCCTGCTGGTATGCGAATCTTCCATTTAAATTTAGGATAGATACAGCCTTTATCTTCCATGAAAGGAGTTGCAGTTTCTTTGTGCTATCGTTTGGTCTCAATGTAATTTCAGGCATATTCATTACTGCAGTAAACGCAGCACTTGGGCCGGAACTACTTGAAAGGGTTATATTATATGTTAACGATATAGTGATAGCCAGTCACGTCTGGGAAGAAAACGTAGACAACAAAGAAAGACGCCTGAAAAATTCTTTGAAGCAGGAGTAACTGCAAACTTAAGGAAATCAAATTTTGTGATGAATGAAATAAAGTTTCTTGGACATATAGTATCTTCTGAAGGTATCATAGCTGACTCAGACAAAATCAGTGCTATAGAACAGTTTCCCTACCCAGCATTAAAAGACAACGTAAGGTGTTTTTTGTTTGTGTTTTTTAACATTTAGACTATACCAAATCAGCATTTAAATAGTACTGTTCTTTTGAACCTGTTGAAGAAAAATGTGCTGTGGGCGTGGACCGATGCGTGTAAGAGAGGTTCTGGTGTCATAAAAGATGTCTTGGGTAACTGAAACGTACTGCACCACCCTGACGTGAACAATAACTTTAGTCTGTCCACTGACGCATCATTTTCTAGTCTCGGAGCTTGCCTGTTTCAAATGAGTATTGAAGACGGAAGTCAGAATGTTTGTGTTATTAGTTTCGCAAGTCGAACCTATCAGAATGCGAACGTGCATACTCAGCCACAGAACTCTACATATTAGCAACAGTATGGGCATCCAAAAGGTGTAATTATTACATCTGGGGGAGGAACCTCAAAGTTAGCTGTGATCATCAAGTTATTTCATCTGCATTTAACGCGCTGGTCACTGTTTATACATGAATATTGTTACAGGCTCATTCATAATTTCGCTAAGTTTAGTATCGGGTGTCCGATGCTCTCACTATTATCTTAATTTGCACGCCGATACCGCAACTGGAGACCCACTTATTGGCGAAAGGCACATTCAGATGACGGTTGGCTGTTGGCGAGTACG
This sequence comes from Schistocerca piceifrons, assembly GCF_021461385.2. Classification (NCBI taxonomy): domain Eukaryota; kingdom Metazoa; phylum Arthropoda; class Insecta; order Orthoptera; family Acrididae; genus Schistocerca; species Schistocerca piceifrons. Next base: position 167,153,353 of record NC_060145.1, read on the forward strand.
GCGAGAAACTTCCGAAAGCAAACACCGTGCAACAGTTCCTGCAACGGTGCAAGCCAGAGGTGTTATGGTCTGGGGAACATTTTCGTGGTATTCCTTTAGTAATCTCGCCATCTGGAAGACACAATGGAGCAAAAGTATGCATCTATCCTTGGGGCCCATCTCTAAACCTACACACAGTTTGTATTTCTTTGGCACCATGACATCTATCAGTAGGACAATGCAACGTGTCAGACATCTCGCTGTGTTCGTGCGTGGTTTGAAGAGCACCAGGAACACTTAACGCCGACCGGGGTGGTCGAGCGATTCTAGGCGCTAGGGTCGCAGGTTCGAATCCTGTCTCGGGCTTCGGTGTATGTGATGTCCTTAGGTTAGTTAGGTTTAAGTAGTTCTAAGTTCTAGGGGACTGATGACCTCAGAAGTTAAGTCCCATAGTGCTCAGAGCCATTTGATCCATTTGAAGACTTAACCGTGCTCCCTTGGCGACCGGAGTCCCCGGATTTAGAACCCAGTCAAGAATCTGTGGGACCACCTCGATCGGTGTTCTCGCGCCGTGGATCCTCAACCGAGCAACCTAGCACCGCTGGGCACAGCACTGGAGTCTACGTGACTCTATGCACACGTCGGTGTCTTCCAGATCCTCATAAAGTCTCTTCCTGCATTTCTCACAGTGATTCGCACTGCAATAGATGGTTGTTTAGGCTTTTGACAGGTGGTCACATTGATGTGACTTGGCAATGACACGAAAATAAGGCCTACTTTCAGTTGTCATATGATACCAATGCAGCCGATGACCAACAATGGGGCATATGTTTGTTAACAGGGAGGGCAGTCGTATATAGGCAAACGACAATCCCTCCCGTATTAATATTAACCAGCGTAATTGCTTTTTCATGTACACAGCACATCGCACCGACCGATATTTGCGATCAGCAGAAGTACCGGCGGGATGGCCAGAATTACATACTCCCTCCATCTTTTATGCTTCTGTTTTCCACTGTCGCATCTCACTTCGGGTCTCAGTAGGCTGAAACTGCAAACCTTCGATCGGATAGCTCGTTAGATTCAGCACCCTCATATGGACCTTTGAGATCGTTCAATACCGTAGCGCAGTAGCAGCAAGAACTGAGATGATGAAAACAAGGACCTGAGTAGGTGACTGCTGTGTGAACCAAGCGCACTGTTTCCACACAAACCATGTTAGCAACAGACGTCTGTTCGGTAGTGGGGGTTTCTTTATGAAGCTACTAGGACGAAATGACATGGTAAAAATGCCGCTGTGACAACAGCGTTTGTTTACGGACGCATGCCGAAAGAAATCGTATCGTAGGAAGAAGAGTGGTAGGAGAGCTCATGTACTTCTCGCAACTAAATCTTAACCCTTATTTCTTTCTTGTTTTCATCCGTCAGATTTGGCGCCTGGAGTAATCATCCTAAATCCGTTGTCACCAAGAAATCACTTTGGGTTTGAAGATGCAGGTCTTGTAGATGTGATATGATTATTTCCTTGTATTTAAATCTACTTATGTGGTAGATAACCGCCGTTCTGTTTTCCCCAGTTACATTAATGTCACCACCAGTCAAAAACCCAAATAACATCCTTTTGCAGCGTCGATCACAAAGACGCTTGAAGGAAGAGAGTCACTGAGGTTCTGGAAGGGATAAAAAGTGACGTAGAGCGATGCTGACTCCAATGTCATGACCAGGTGTGCTATGTTCCTCGACAGAGGGTCCATAGCGCGAAAAGACTGATCGAGTTAGTCCCACGTATTTTCGATTGGGTTTAAATCTGAAGAGCTTGTTGACCAGGGGAGTACGGTAAATGCATCCTGATGCTCTTCAAACTGTGAGTGTATATAGCGGGATGTGTGTCACGATGCACTGTCCTGCTGATAGATGTCGTCGTGCCGAAGAGAAACAAACTGACATACGGTGTGACATCTTGACAGAAGCCGCCATGCCGAGGGAAACCAAACTTCATGTAGGGGTGGACATGGTCCCCAAGGATTGATCCATAGTTGTGTGGATCCACTGTGCTTTCCAGAATGACGAGATTCCCCAGGGAATACCACGAAGAGATTACCCATACCATAATTCTCCACCCAGCGGCCTGGACGACTGTTGCAGGAAGACTGCTTTCAGAAGTTTCAAGCCGTACACGGCAATGGCCGTCTGTCATCTGAGAAAGACACCTGTCGCCATTCAGTGGATGACCAGTTGTGGTACTGGCGTGCAAACTCCAACGTTCGTCAGTGAAGAACAGCTGTCGGCAGGAGTGCATGAACCAAGCTTTTTACTTTCTTGAATGTGTATTTGCTCTAGTAGCACGTTCAAATGGCTCTAAGCACTATGGGACTTAACATCTGAGGTCATCAGTCCCCTCGACTTAGAACTACTTACACCTAACAAACCTAAGGACATCACACACATCCATGCCCGAGGCAGGATTCGAACCTGCGACCTTAGCAGCCTCGAGGTCCCAGACAGAAGCGCCTAGAACCGCTCGGGCACAGCGGCCGGCTTTGTAACACGTTAACGTTCATAACCGGAAACGGAAGGCAGTTATGCTAAATGCATGCTTTTGTAAACCATTTACTTCCGCTTTTACTTTACTTGTATGAAGCTGGAACTCCGAGACCAATGTTTGTTTGCTTGCTGGTATCGGTACTGCTTCTTTTTCGCTACGTTTTCTGCTTTCAACTCTTATGAATAGCATTTTTAGTGTTCTTGTTTGCAAAAAACTTACGTACGTGTTCTTTGTTGTCCTATAAACAAGTGCAGTGAGAAAAGAAGCAAAGCATGCTATAGTATCTTGTGCATGTCAGCAAAGTGAACGATTATTGACATGCCAAAGAAATAGAACTCCACGCACAACAGAGTTCTTGTTTTGTTTCATTGTCAGTGCATTAGTCTCACTATAGTTTACCCATCTTGTCAGTTTGATATATTGGCTATGATGCGCCATTCAGTGTGTGGTGAATAATAGTTACTTAGAGAGCAAAAAAGCGATATAATGTTTTAAACATCTTCCTGCACTGCGGAATGCTATAATGTGTTTAAGGGAACAGTCACAAACGCTGAAGACCCCTTAAAATGGATATTTTGCTTTAACATTTATGTGAGTAATTTTTTAGTAATGTTAGCCTAACATTGTAAGATGTAGGCCTACCTTTCCAACAGTAGCCTATTTGTTTCTTTATTCGGAATATTTCTCACCAGCCACTCTATCAGTTTTTCATGGATAACCAAACATAGCCCAATTAGAAGGTGCGTCTACTTTGATCATCTGCTTGATTTTACTTTTGAATTTCATTTTGAGATTTTCAAAGTTTATAACATGCTTTTTGATATACCAGTACTTAGTTACATAGATTTTGGGTAGAACAACCGGACACAGCGGTCATGTGTGCGTGAGTTTTGTGTATATAATTCTATGAATGTGTATGTGTGCTGTGTCTCCTTTCTGAAGAAGGCTTTCCCTGAAAATTATTGTGAACACTCTTTTCGTTGTGTCTGTCTTGTTCCATGTATCATTCGTAATAATATGTGTTGTGTCCTGCCCACTCGTGTAACATAGGGTGCCTATGAAACCTGCTTTCTCGGGTCGCTAGACAACAATTCAAGCAAATCGTATTGATGAATTTTTATTACAGTGAGATAAATGACAATAGCTTTGAAATACAGAAGTGTCGCAAGAAAAAGGCGACAGACAAATAAGAAGCTTCTTCAGCATATACAGTTCGTAATACAAGTGAAACAATACATTTACTAAGTCGCCGCTCTAGCATTCATAGAACGACTACACTTTAAATCGGCCGCGGCAACGCGGCGCGGCGCTTGTCATCGTCGTGTAGATGGCGCGACCGTTTCGTTGTCGTTAGAGAGCCTGTATAGGGAGAGAGTGGATATATGTTAAGTTGCCCGTGATTGGTTGATTAGCTTTGGCGCCATTTTTCTGCCAAACGTCTCTCGCGCTTCCTATGTTCACCGTGCTTTTGATATGAATTGAAGTTCAGAGGACTTTTGAAAACGATTAAAAGGTATTTGAATTATTGAGAGACTTGTTATGCGTTGTGCTTGCATGTTCGATTTGGTTGTATATCGTTTTTAGTGCGTAATTAGCGCTTGAGATCTTAAATACGAGTTGAAATAATGAAGCGTTTTGTGATGAAGTCGGTAGGCCTACATGTTTGAAGTAAACACGTTAGTAATTGTAAAGTATTGTTTTTGACATCTGTAATTCGTTCTGCCGACATTCGTAAACGATGCCTAGTTGTGGTACATTTGGTTGTTCCAATAGAGGCGAAGGTGGATTTCGCATGTTAGCATTTCCACGCAATGAAGAAAGACGAAAGCAGTTGGCAGTCGAAGTCAACAGAGCTGACATAAATCAAACAGGAGCCTTGTGGAAACCAACGAAGTACTCTTAATTATGCGAAGTAAGTCGTTTTTGCTTTTTACTACATATAAAACACCTTGCAATGTACGTAGTTAAATTTGAAAACAGACCTGTAAATTGGCTGTGTGAAAATTATTATAACACATTATTGTTGAAACATTATTCGTAGTAAATAATTGTAGGTACTCCTGATGACAGTTTTTAATAGGCCTACTTACTGTGGGGTACAAGGGATATGGTAGTTTTCTTGTTATATTTGCTCGTTATTACAGTAGCCTACATTTAACATTACCTGATTTTTGTAATCTTTTTCGTTTGTTATCAACGAGAGGTATTCAGTATATATGAAAGAACGTCGTAAGCAGTTGTATACTTGTGACATGCAAAAAGTTTGAAGATGTGACAAGAAGTACTAATTTTTCTCACACTTTTTGCATGTCACAAGTAAACAACTGCTTACGACTTTCATTCATCTGACGTAATACAGGTACGTTAAATCTTTAGCGTTGTGCACTTCCGATACAAAACAAATGTTATACACTATATTTTTTTATTTACGTTACTTTCATTGCAATATGTCTACTAAACGAACTTTAAAGGAGATAAACGCAAGTAACGAATAATTTTTACAGGCGCTGTATCAAATTTTCCGGTGCTGTACGTAGTAGGCTACTACGAATATATTATATCTGTAAAGAAAGGCATTTAACGAATGATTTCGCCACGTTGTCTTGTGTTTTTGATTCGGTGAGTGTGTACTCCACTACACTACTGGCCATTCAAAAGTCCCTCCCGCAGTTTGGCATAAAAATGGCCGCCGTATCGTCCGGTTGGCCACTCTCCCTATACAGGCTCTCTAGTTGTCGTCCTAGAGAGGGGTCGGTCAGCGTTCTATTGGCTGACGTCACGTCGTCTCACAGCCCTCTCTGCTCTAACGTTCTTGCCCGGTGTGCCGGCGCTTGACGTTACGCCGGAACAAAATGGAACGGGTCATAATATATTGACATCATGTTTTTTGTAAATAAGCGTCCATGCTGACAATTTATCAGTTTAACATTTTTAATTAAAGACAGACACATGTTAGTCAGTAATTTCTATCCATCGCCATTACAAATTACAGTAATAGACAATCTTCTGCAGAATAGGAAGAGTTATCAAAGAGAAACGTTTTCAGTTTGGTTTCGAATTTTACTTTGATGTGTGTCAGACATTTTTTATCTATGGGTAATTGATCAAAACTTCTAGTTGCAGCACTGTGAATTGCTGTTTGTGGTACAAACAACTTCAATGTGGCGTAATCAGTGTCATTTTTTTCTCCTTTTATTGTAATTACCGGTATATACGTCACTGTTCCTTTTGAAATGCATGGGATTACTTACAACAAACTTCACGAGGGAATAACTATACTGTGTAACGGATAGGTGGCTGTCGACACGCCTATCACGTGGCTGGCACAACGAAAAGAGTGTTCACATAAATTTTCAGCCAAAGCCTTCTTCATAAAGGAAACACAGCACACATACAGATTCATACAGACATATACACGAAACTCGCGCACATATAACCGCTGCCTATGTTTATTCTAGCCTAAATCATTTTTAAAGGGAGAGGAAATGTGAACAATGAATAATAATTATTAGTGAGAGGAATTTAGGACATCAGATGCTGCCCCAACAATAGCGCGGTTATGTAGCAGCGTGTTGTTCGGGGACGAAGCCGTTTATACAGTGTGACGTAGATGTCGGAGCGTTTGCGACTTGGAAGGCAATGAAGAACATAGGAAAGGAGAGAAAGAACGGACGCTGAGTAAAGCAAAGCAAATCTCAAGTCAAATGACAGAAATGAAACCATTACAATAAAAGTAAACAGTGCAACAATAATTCGTGTATACAAAAGAAAATATTGCTTGAATTGCTCCACTTACGAATGAAATGCGACTCCTTTGTAAACTTTAGATTACGATCGGATCGATTAGTACAACCGTAAACAAAGCAGGCTGGTAGTTTTGATAAAACAACGTCACGGGGAAGTACACAGCGGTGAACCATGGAAGTATGAATGCGGTGAACCTAATGTTTTGGACTGGTTAAGACGGTGGATTTGGCTTCAAGTTTGTGGCGTAATTAATCTCCCTTCTTTTTTTACCTCCATGGTTATTCCACCAATCATTTCCGTGGAAGTACTCTTCGCAAGGTCACTGTGATTTATCCGTGACCAGATAGAGCGAGACCGAATTAGAAATACGTTTTTCGATGAACATATGGCGCACAGTATTGGCAGTTACTCAAAAACTATTTCCATGATAGTACGAACATCACACAATCAGTCTATTCGTTATTCTTCCTAAGACAGAGTGAGACCTACGGGGAAATAGTAGGCACATTTGCCAACAGATAAAGCGCGGTATTGTCTGTTACTGATATAACTGCCTGATACTGATAACCAGTTATATCGCTAACTCTGCCTACTCAGCAAACGGTTATTTATTCCAGTTAAGTTATTCCTTGCCACCTCTGGAGAGGACTGCACGAATGTATTATAAGAGAGCTGCACAAAATTAATTGTCCGCGTTCTTGGAAAAATAACTTACCTTACGCTCTACAAATTCACATAATCTCCTCCATGTATGCTGTGCATCGCGTCACATCAAGAACATGCATGTGAAAATCACTGGCTACCGGTATGTCGAAGTCAAGATAGGATAGTACTTCGAATATAAGTGCTCTTGCTCAAGCAACAGCTGACTACAGACTGAGATGCAGAATAAACACAAGAACTATTCGTAAGCCCACCTGATAGTACTTTGGTAGCACAATCTGAAATCTTTTTGTGTAAAGCAAAAGCATTAATATTCAATAACAAGTAACTGTTAATATGTTAACTGACAAAAAGAGCTTTAAAAAAACTTTATATACAAAGCATAATCCAAGTTAGAAACCATAGTGATTTGAAAACAACAAATTTGTATAAAAAATTTCAGGGAATTTTTAAAAGACTCCATTCCATTATTAGAACATGTGGTGCATTAATTTGCCAAGTCCAAAATGGTTCAAATATCTATAAGCACTATGGGACTTAACATATGAGGTCATCAGTCCACTAGACTTTGAACTACTTAAACCCAACTAACCTAAGGACATCACACACATCCATGCCCGGGGTAGGATTCGAACCTGCGACCGTAGCGGTCGCGCGGTTCAAGACTGAAGCGACTAGAACTGCTCGGCCACACCGGCTGGCGCTGCCTATTACAGATTCGAAGTTGGTAACCGAAACCGGTTATCGGAGTAAATGCTTTACTAGCGATTTTGACTTTTTGAAGCTTCTCTTCTGAGTTTACTGTCATAAAAGTCTTTTTAGGCTTCCACTGGAAACAATATGCTGTTGTAGATACCGCTGAGATGGAAGAGAAAGTCATCAACCTTTTGCTCAGCGTGCTTCGATACAACGAACGTAACAAGAACTGGGCATTGCAAAGTACCAAATCTCGTACTATTCCTCGTTGGCTTCAACACTCGATAAATCATGCTTTTGCAACAGTTCTTGTAGTAGTTAACCTTTTTTTCACGTGGAGCATACCGACTACCGTCATAATTTGGATTCTACTGTGCACTTGTTCCTTTTCGAATGCGTGGTCGCAGCTGTCAACGTCTCGTCCGCGCAGTGTCCGGATGCGCTCCTAGAAGCGACAGGAAGCTTACGTGTCGCACCTTGCACCCCGTGGCCTGCGGCCCAGGTGCCGCTGGAGACCTTACCCTTTTCCGGCGCTACTGTTATTTTTATTTTTTTTCGCCCGCGAGGGCGAGGGCGGGCGCCAGCTTTGTGCGTCCGGTTATTGTTGGCGCCTGCGACAATGGGCGACCCGCGTGACACCTCCTCTGCTCGCCCGCCTCCTTCCTACCTGCCTGTCACACAATGCCGCCGATGGTTATCGCCGCAGCCCCAGCCGCGGACCACTCGTGCAGCGCCCCTAGCGGCCACCCGTTGAAACAGTCCGATGTACTGACCTCAAGCAAGGTATGTACAGGGTGTCCGAAAAGTCTTTCCCTGATTACATGAAGCTAGAAGTAAGATACAAATATGAAACTTGTGTCGAATTGTTTACAACTATCAAAGTTTTTTTTCTGTTTTAGGTTGCAGTACGTAAGTAGTGGATGAGGTGCAGTGCCCAAGAAGTCATGTTAACCAATCAGGAGAAGGCACTGTGTGTCCTGTGGTACCATGAGACACGATCACCAACGACGGTGCAGAGACACTTCCAGAAAACATTTGGAAGAAATCCACCTGATGTCAAGAGCATTAAAGCCTTATATGAGAGGTTCAAGAACACAGGATCGGTTGCTGACCTTCCGAGGTCTGGTCGACCAAGAACCTCAGCAGACAGGGTGGAAGCTGTAAGGCAGTCTCTTCTGCGAAGTCCGAAGAACTCGGTGCGCAGGGCCTCGCGTGACTTACAGATGCCAAAAAGCTCTCTCTATAACATTTTACACAAACATTTATTGTTTCGTGCATACAAAGTGCAAATCGTTCAGGACTTGTTGCCCAATGACAGTACACGTCGATATAACTTTGCGGTCGAAATACTATCACGTATTGAGGACGATGATGGTTATCTCAGACGAATTGCCTTTTCCGACGAAGTGAACTTTTTTGTCAGTGGAGTAGTGAATCGCCATAATGTGCGTATTTGGGGTTCACAATCCCCTAGCGAGGTCATGGAGTGCACCAGAGGCAGTCCAAAGGTGAATGTTTGGTGCGCGCTATTGCACGATCGAATTATCGGGCCATTCTTCTTCGCTGAGGCTACCATCACATCTGCCGTGTATCTGGACATGTTGCAACTGTATGCTGTTCCTCAGCTGCTTCAGTATCAGCCCGATGTCTTGTTTCAGCAAGACGGTGCAACGCCTCATTGGGGTTTGGACGTCCGTGCCTGTCTCGATAAGACCTTTCCTGGGCGATGGATTGGTCGTGATCGGCCAACGGTTTGGCCTCCACACTCTCCTGACATAGCCCCATTAGACTTCTTCTTATGGGGTTATGTCAAGGACGAGGTCTACCGAACACGTGTACCAGATCATGAAACCCTGCGGCAACTGATAACCACAGTCGTTGAATCGACCCTCCAGTGATGTTGGCTAATGTGTGACGGAAACTGAATATCGCCTAGATGTGCTATGTGCTACCAAGGGTGCTCATGTGGAAGTTTACTGAAGTGTGAAAAAACTTTGATGGTTTGTAGACAATTAGACACCAGTTTCATATTTGTATGTTACTTCTAGCCTCAGTTATCAATTTATATAATCAGGAAGAGACTTTCCGGACACCCTGTATAAATTTATGAGGTAGTCCGATCCTGCCCGATACGCTGCCCTATCCACTACTTGATTAGCCATGTATCAAGAGGTAGCTCATATGTAAAAAAAAAAAAAAAAAAAAAAAAAAAAAACAGTCTGTCAAGTTAGATATGAATGGTATTCTTCCTACCGTCTAATGAAAAGACGATGGTGTCCAAATCTACAATGAGTAGTTTATCGCATTTCTAAAAGTGAGCGCTGTCGCACAATACATTATTCATCGTTAAGTAGTAACACCGCAAACTATGCAGTGAAATTCTCTAATGTTGTCCGAGCTAGTCATAATAACCCGATCAGTTACAATAGCACTCTATTGCTTTTCCAATGAGAAAATAGTTAATGGGTACCGAATTTCTTTTTCTTTTCTTTTCATTCCTTCCATAGCGTACTCACTTTTCTTACAATGCTTCTGATACGAGCCGTCTAGAGTGAAGGTTGCTTTCTTGTTGGTGGACTGTTGTGTAGGTGTCGTAATTTCGCGCTTTCTGCGCTTCTTTGTCGGTCACTATCGACTGTAACCCGACTCGGCGAACGATGTCGGTTCGCGCATATCGAGGCACGGACAGGAATGGCTTTGTAGATGATTCCAAGCGACAGCTGCGTTACGCGCATGCGCGTGCTCTCTGCTTGAGGGAAGCGTATGTCCTGCAAATTATGTCTCTAGCTTGTTTGTCGTGGTGGCGGAGACAGTGCTTTACTGTGTGAATCACCTGCTCATCGTCCTCAAAATGTCTTCCACGAATGCGTCTGTCCTCGCAAATGACAACATCGTCTCGCAGCAACATGTCAATTGGACAGTCGTGAATGGCCTCCACGACCGCTCCAAATCGTGGAGCTCCGCCGAACTAGAGAGCCTGTATAGGGAGAGAGCGGCCAACCGGACGATACGGCGGCCATTTTTCTGCCACACTGCGGGCGGGACTTTTCAATGGCCAGTAGTGGAGTAGTGGAGTGCACACTCACCGAATCAAAAACACAAGACAATATAGCGAAATAATTCGTTAAATGCCTTTCTTTACAGCTATAATATATTCATAGTAGCCTACTACGTACAGCACCGGAAAATTTGATACAGTAGCTGTAAAAATTATTCGTTACTTGCATTTATCTCCTTTAAAGTTCGTCTACTAGACATATTGCAATGAAAGTAACGTAAATAAAAAAAATATAGTGTATAGCATTTGTTTTGTATCGGAAGCGCATAACGCTAACGATTTAAGGTACCTGTATTACGTCAGATGAATGAAAGTCGTGAGCAGTTGTTTACTTGTGACATGCAATAAGTGTGAGACATATTAGTACTTCGTGTAACGTCTTCAAACTCTTTGCATGTCACAAGTAAACAACTGCTTATGACTACCTCTCGTAGATATCAAACGAAAAAGATTACAAAAATCAGGTAATGTTAAATGTAGGCTACTGTAATAACGACCAAATATAACAAGAAAACTACCGTATCCCTTCTACCTCACAGTAAGTAGGCCTATTAAAAACTGTCTTCAAGAGTACCTACAATTATTTACTACGAATAATGTTTCAGCAACCACGACAAAATTAAGACAGAAATCTGGGAAACTTCCTGCCCTAACAGCATTAATGAAATAGTTATAAGACTACAATCAGATTACCTGGAATTACTAACAGTGGCCTGGAAATTTTCAATACAGTACTGTTAAAAAAATCACCTTATGACACTGAACGACGTAATTATGACGTCTGCAGCTTAGCAAAATTCTTACACATTAGATACACAATCCCATTTTAATTCTATGTTTATAAGAATAATGTTTTATAATAATTTTCCCACAGCCAATTTACAGGTCTGTTTTCAAATTTAACTATGTATATTGCAAGTTTTTTTATATGTAGTAAAAAGCAAAAACGACTTCCTTCGCATAGATAAGAGTACTTTACTTCAAACATGTAGGCCTACCGACTTCATTACAAAACGCTTCGTTATTTCAACTCGTATTTAAGATCGCAAACGCTAATTACGTACTAAAAACGATGCACAACTAAACCGAACATGCACGCACAACGCATAACAAGTCTCTCAATAATTCAAATACCTTTTAATCGTTTCCAAAAGTCCTCTGAACTCAACTGAAAAGCACGGCGAACATAGGAAGCGCGAGAGACGTTTGGCGCCATTTTTCTGCCAATGCTAATCAACCAATCACGGGCAACTTCACCTATGGCCACTTTCTCCCTATACAGGTTCTCTACGCCGAACTGCCTTCTGATGACCTCGCCCTCCGTGCCCCGGAACTAACTGAAATTCTGTCGACAGCAGACAGTCCCTAGACGTTACGCAAGCGTTTGTCAATATTCCCCGCAGATTCTTCTCTGCAGTGAGAAAATCAATGATGGCACGTTGCTTGTAACGTACATCACCTACAGACGACATTTCGAAATTGTTCTGCACCTACGCTATCTGTCGGAAGTGGCGGAAACTTTGCGCGCTATTTCAGGACGCTGCAAATAATAGGTACGTTTCGCATTCTTAGCACTGTTTTCAGCCGAGGAAAAAACGCGGTACATTACTTTCCGAGCAACCTTCGTATTTGGAGTGGCGATGAAGATAAATGGGACATTGACTGTGTCTTGTAGCCATTCCCTGCTCCATCGCATTTTGTAGCAAACGGAGCCAATGAAATTGCAACACGAAGCATGGGATATGGTTTACTACTGGAATTCTCGTGCCAAAGGCAAGCAACCTATTTGTAATACCGCGAAAGTTATTCCGAAAGAGATACGGTAGGTAATTTGGGCAGTGTGTCGGGAGTAGCGGCTTTTCCACGCAGTTCCAGGAGCCTTGAGCCTCCCGGCCAGGGGCGCTAAAAGTGGGGGCGTGTCGGGGGGCGGTGGAGGCCGGGCGAGCAGATGAGATCAGCGTGGCGCGGCTCTCCCCCAGAGTGGAGGTGTGACCCGAGATGGCCCCGCTTCCCTTAAGACGGCCGGCCGGTCAGACGGGCCGTGTCGGGGCGGCGGGGTCGCCGTGTCCGACACAAATAGCGACAGGGGCGCCGGCCGGAAATCCCACGCAACACACTCGCCCTGACACTCGGTAGCCCGATGGGTGGAGAAGGACGATTGTTCCGCGTGCCCGCAGGAAGACCTCCTGACAGGGCTGCGACCGCAAACATTTCCCTAGCTGCTGAGTACTTGCCCTCCACCCACTCGACGTGTAGCATTTGGTATTTTGGTGGAAGCAACTGTAGCAGATTAGCAATGGCGCTACGACTGACAATGTTCCCTAGAAAATCACTCACCTGGGGATATTCTGTCACAGGCGTCAGACTTTGTCTCTTCTGCAGGTGCTTCGTAGCCTATTAAGAAATTGGTTTACAAAACGGACAAAAGGGAAGCCACAGACAGTGAATGTCCGAGTACTATTCAGAAATGAACACATAAACTCAGAGGTAGGCCTGTCATAAGTATTCGTAAATTGTTACAGCATACTTCCTGTATGACAAGTCCAATAACACAAGATCACTCACAGACCAGTCTTCAGAATGAAGACCAGTCCTCAGAGAGAGAGAGCACAGAAATGACAGAAATGAAATATTTATTTATTTATTTCTCAAGGAAAGGTCCTTATATAGCAGGTTGTACATTCTGTGATTCTACATGTTGTCTTATACAAATTCAGTTTTATTACTGCTACTTTTTTGTTGAAAATTTTACAAAAAGATAAATATAACAAGTACAAATGCGTATACACAGTTTTGTTTAAACTTGTTGCTGACTTAGATAATGATAACAAATAAGAAACATAATATTCAAATAACTTACGGGTTTGCTGCCGGGTGACGTCGTCGACCACCGCCGACATTTCGACAGGAGCACACCCTGCCATTCTCAAGGCACAACTGCAAGGAGGAAGCAATGTGCAAGGGAATTTAACACCTCGGTTCACAGAGGAGAAACAAGGAAGATACCACACACAGGACAAGTAACCGCAGAGTCAACACACAACCAAAGATAACCAACATCAGAAATATCGAGAGTGACTATTAATCAACAGGTGAGGTAGCACTAATTCTGTCCCTCTGTTTTTTGATGAGAGACAGAGCCGGATTCCAAGCAGCATTTAAACAAAATCCACCATCTCTGTTTATAAGATTGCTTGATAGTTTGATTTCAACAGCTTTCTTAATAACACTATCCCAATAGCTGGACGTGCAAGCCAGAATCTCCGTGTTGTTGTATTCCATAGGATGAGCAGTGCCAAGGCAAGGTTCTGTAATAGCGGATTTGCTCGGCTGTTGTAAGCGTGTGTGACGCTTATGTTCAATACTCCAGTCTTCCACAGTCCTAATTGTTTCACCAATATATGACATGCCACAACTGCAAGGAATACGATAGACACCAGCCTTACGCAAATTAAGATAATCTTTTACGGACGCCAACAGGGCCTTAATCTTAGATGGTGGTCGAAAAAGACATGTCACATCATATTTCCGCAAAATACGGCCAATCCTGTCGGAACTGCTTCCCGCGTAAGGCAAAAAGGCCGTAGATTTACGTGCCACTTCGTTGCTATCGTCACTCACCCGCTGCATAGAAGGCTGATAGCGCAAAGCACGTTTGATCTGCCTCTCAGTATAGCCATTCTGACACAAGGTGACTTCGAGATGTGATAGCTCAGCTGCCAAACTTTCAGGGTCTGAGATAACGTGGGCCCTGTGAACCAAGGTGCGAAGTACTCCTTCACGCTGAGCTGGATGGTGACAACTATCAGCTTGCAGATACAAGTCACTGTGAGTAGGCTTCCTATAAACAGAATGTCCCAACGTACCATCAGTCTTCCTTCTGACCAACACATCAAACAACGGAATGAATCCATTCTTTCCCACATCCATAGTGAACTGAGTATTCGAGTTTATTGAATTCAGGTGTTCCAAAAACCGGTTCGAATTCTTACTACCATGAGACCCAACAACAAAAGTATCGTCTAATATATCTGAAAAAACACGCAGGTTTCATGGTGGCTGACTCCAATGCAGGTTCCTCAAAGTCCTCCATAAACAAATTGGCCACAATAGGTGACAACGTGCTTCCCATTGCAACTCCATCAGTCTGTTCGTAGTACTGACCATTGAATAAAAAGTAAGTGGAAGTCAGCACACGTCGAAACAAATGTCTTAACTCGACACCGACTCCGTCTTCAGGCCACGAGTGGCCTACCGGGACCATCCGACCGCCGTGTCATCCTCAGAAGAGGATGAGGATAGGAGGGGCGTGTGGTCAGCACACCGCTCTCCCAGTCGTTATGATGGTATTCTTGACCGAAGCCGCTACTAGTCGGTCGAGTAGCTCCTCAGTTGGCATCAGAGGCTCAGTGCACCCCGAAAAATGGCAACAGCGCAAGGCGACTGGACGGTCACCCATCCAAGTGCCGGCCACGCCCAACAGCGCTTAACTCCGGTGATTTCACGGGAGCCGGTGTATCCACTGCGGCAAGGCCGTTGCCAACTCGACGCCGAACTTAACCTCAATTAGCTGCAACGAATCAGAGAGAGGAACGCGAGTGAAAAGAGAAACCACATCAAAACTGACTAAAATATCAGTCATTCAAATGCAATCCCTGCAATCGACCTAAGAATCCTGCAGAGTTCTTAATGTGATGTTCACACCAACCTACTAGTGGACTCAACAAACTAGCAAGATGTTTAGCTACACCATATGTCGGAGCACCAATATTAGAAACAACAGGCCTCAACGGGACAGCCTCTTTATGGACCTTAGGGAGGCCATATAATCTACGTGGTACAGCACAGTAAGAATTAAGACTCTTGGTAGTCTCCTGTGACTAAGAACTTTTCTTCAGGAGGTTATTAGTCTTTCTCTCAACACTCTTAGTAGGGTCAGCACCGATTTTGCGATACACCGAATCAGAAAGTAGACACTGCATCTTTTGAATGTAATCGTGCTTGTTCAACAAGACCGTGGCATTTCCCTTGTCCGCAGGTAAAATAACAATATCAGTTTCCATTCTGAGTGAACGTAAAGCAGCCGCCTGAGCTGCTGTAATGTTACACTTGGGTGGACGGGCCCCAGTCAACACACGACAAGCTTCGCTCCTAACCTCTTCCGCAGCCTCGGAAGGTAGTTTATAAACAGCCTGTTCAATAGAACTAATAAAATCAACGATTGGCAAACTCTTAGGCGTCGGTGCGAAATTCAAACCTTTCCCCAGCACAGACAAAGCTGCGTCGTCAAACGTTCTCTCCGTGAGATAGATCACAGAACGTCGAAAATTAAAATTAGAATTAGACACTGAGCCAAGGAAACGTTCAAACTTCGCCGAATGACGTGCAGTTACAGATTGAAATTCCCAGTCAGACTGCGACCAAGGGGCACCGTCCACCCAATCCCAAAAAAATTCAGAAACATTAGACGCCGTCATTAAATGAAGTTTAAATAATTCCTTAGAAATAAAATATAATTGACGGCGAGTATTGTGGATCCTTTCACGAACAAGAGCTAAACCAGCACGTTGCTTGATGCTATTGGCGGCAGGAGAATTAATATGATCCACAACCTTAGCAAACGTTGGAACCACACTATGATTTCGACACATCAATAAAAACGATAATGCACATTCCAACCTTACTCTACTGCTGCGAAGTTTTTCCAACCTCCGCAAGCAACGATACATTTCCTCCCCGTAGAGGTAAACAATGTGAGAGCTTAACTTTTCCCGGCGAACTGAATGTTCAAATACCTTACAGGTGACGTCTTCGACCACCTTCTGTGGTGGCGTCCGTAAGAGATGATCTTGATTTGCGTAAGGCTGGTGTCTATCGTATTCCTTGCAGTTGTGTCATGTCATATATTGGTGAAACAATCAGGACTCTGGAAGACCGGAGTATTGAACATAAGCGTCACACACGCTTACAACAGCCGAGCAAATCCGCTATTACAGAACCTTGCCTTGACACTGCTCATCCTATGGAATACAACACGGAGATTCTGGCTTGCACGTCCAGCTATTGGGAGAGTGTTATTAAGAAAGCTGTTGAAATCAAACTATCGAGCAATCTTATAAACAGAGATGGTGGATTTTGTTTAAATGCTGCTTGGAATCCGGCTCTGTCTCTCATCAAAAAACAGAGGGACAGAATTAGTGCTACCTCACCTGTTGATTAATAGTCACTCTCGATATTTCTGATGTTGGTTATCTTTGGTTGTGTGTTGACTCTGCGGTTACTTGTTCTGTGTGTGGTATCTTCCTTGTTTCTCCCCTGTGAACCGAGGTATTAAATTCCCTTGCACATTGCTTCCTCCTTGCAGTTGTGCCTTGAGAATGGCAGGGTGTGCTCCTGTCGAAATATCGGCGGTGGTCGACGACGTTACCCGGTAGCAAACCCGTAAGTTATTCGAACATTCAATTCGCCGGGAAAAGGTCTCACAAGAAACATAATAGGTTGTGGATGTATTTTAAATTAAAATTAAAATTGTATTTAATGGAATAAACAAGAGATAACAACTTGACTAAGATATTCTGTGACAGTTCCCCTCATACCTTCTGCGTGTATGGTTACATCTGTTGTTTGACTTATATTGATGTACTGATTAGTTGAGTTAATGTGTTTCCGCGCTTAAGGTAACAGCGAAGATTGAGAGCTGATTTAAAATGGAATAGTCACCTGCATCAGTTGCAACGTCTCAGTAACTTCGAACCAGTCACACATGATGCAGCGAAATTTTGGCAACTTGTGGTAAGATTCTATGGGACCAAACTGTTAAAGTCATCGGTCCCTAAGCTTACTCACTACTTAATCTAACTAGGACTCGAACCTCCGTCGAGAGGGGGGGGGGGGGGGCGGGGGGAGGGGGACCGCGCGGACGGTGGTAAGGCGCCCTAGACCGGGCGGCTACCCCGCGCTGCTGCAGCGAAAGAAGAAATTTCACATCTTCAGATAGTGATATTTGCTATGAAGTGTTATAATAAACAGCTACACAGAGCGTTACAGTTTCATATTGATTCGATTTAGTGTTTTAGAACCTTCGCAGAAATGAAATAGCGGGTATCACTATAACCAGAGAAACTAAACATGGGTCGCGCTAACAGCAACAGGGGTCGGCAAAACAGCTTACTAAGCTACATGCCGCCCTGCATTGCTAGTATTTTGCGGTACAGACGTAGCACTAACGCAGTGGCTACCATCGTAATTGCGGAGTGCTTCAGAAACATCACGAGTTGTTCCCAGATGCTTAAACCAGTGCAATTCCCAGGGCAATGGGAAGCATTAGCCATTAAATTGCGATAACTGCCGCACACTGAACTTCGCGATGTTGACTACCCTAGAAGCAGCAATGGAATGGGTCTGTCGATCTGCTCTCCAGGTAGTTTACATACTCGGTCAATGAGCTACAGTGCACCTCCGCGGTACGCGGAAAGGTCCCCGTAGCCAACCTAAAAGGAGTGAGAGGTGGAGCCGTTCCTGCTGGTATGGCCGCCTGAAGTAGTAGAGTTCCGCCCCTCACGTTGGGTGCCCTGAACTGGCGAGAATTTTCAGAAGGCTGGAGAACCGTGCCTCCGCCACCGGGTGGGTCCAACGACGATTTCAAATAACGGCCAGAACAGCAAGGTAAATTTTTTCACCATTTTGGGCGTGTTCTGTATCAATTAAACGGGGTTTAGTAAACTTATCCTGCCCCCTCTAACCGATGGTCCTCTATGTTGAAATCACAACGGTTAGTGCCTGAGGACTTATGAAACTTAATTTAGTGGTATTAATTCAATGATCAAATTTGAAAATTTGTCGTAAGGTCTTACGAGGGCAAACTGTTGAGGTCATCGGTCCCTAAGTTTACGCACTACTTAATTTAACTTAAACTAACTTCCACTAAGGACAATACACACACCCATGCCCTAGGGAGGACTCGAACCTCCGACGGGGGGAGCCGCGCGCACCGTGACAAGGCGCCTCAATGATCAAGTTTTTTGACGAATTGTTAATTAATTATTCGACTGGTCGGAGTTAGGTATCAGTTTACTCGTAATATGCGACTAGAATTATTGTAATAATTTTATTTATCTTTCTTCCTTTGTGGTGAGAACTAGTCTGGACAGAAGCTGTGGTCTTGCAGTGTACTTGACGAAGTCACTGCATTAGAAACGGAGACCAAATAAGGTCGAATAGGGGAAAAACTCACCTAGTCGCCTTTCTTTGTACAGTGGAGTGAGGGACTGGAACGAGCAATATACTAAAAATCCTAGGTGGTGAGCTGTGAGCGTGGGGGTGGGAGAGCCTTTTGAAGGTCACCTTATGTTTCTCTTGAATAACACGAGTCTTCCAATGGACTTTTTTTTTTTTGGCACAAAATGAAACTACATTAAATTTCCTACAAAAAAGAACTCTTCGTGTTTATTCTCTAGGGTTAATAGATCCCGCGAGCCGGCCGCTGTGGCCGAACCGTTCTAGGCGCTTTTATCCTGAACCGCGCGATGGTTACGGTCGCAGGTTCGAATCCTCCCTCGAGCATGGATGTACGTAATGTCCTTAGGTTAGTTAGATTTAAGTAGTTGTAAGTTCTAGACGACTGATGTCCTTAGATGTTATGTCCAATAGTGCTCAGAGCCGGCCGAAGTGGGCGTGCGGTTCTAGGCGCTGCAGTCTGGAACCGCGAGACCGCTGCGGTCGCTGGTTCGAATCCTCCCTCGAGCATGGATGTACGTAATGTCCTTAGGTTAGTTAGATTTAAGTAGTTGTAAGTTCTAGACGACTGATGTCCTTAGATGTTATGTCCAATAGTGCTCAGAGCCGGCCGAAGTGGGCGTGCGGTTCTAGGCGCTGCAGTCTGGAACCGCGAGACCGCTGCGGTCGCTGGTTCGAATCCTGCCTCGGGCGTGGATGTGTGTGTTGTCCTTAGGTTAGTTGGGTTTAAGTAGTTCTAAGTTCTAGGGGACTAATGACCTGAGAAAGTGAGTCCCATAGTGCTCAGAACCATTTGAACCATTTGAGTGCTCAGATCCATTTGAACCATTTAGATTCCGCAGTGCAGGGGATGGAAGAATCGTAGATTATTAAAAATACACGGTCTAGCCTCATTAATGTGACCACCGCCTATGTTCGACGTCGACGTCCAATAACCACTCACAGATGGCTGGTGGCAGCACTAGCAGTGATGGGTATATAAAGCGTGTCGGGGGAGGGGGGGGGGGGGCACGGGGAACAGTGTAGTATGTAGTAGTTGTCGTAATGCGGAAACAGAGTGATTGATTTGACATTCAAAAGGACACGATTGTTGGCTATCTGCCCAAGGGTGGAAGCATTTCCGAAACGGCTAAGTTTGTTCACGTACCGCCGTGTTTAAATTATACCGCGCATAGCAAAATGGCGCTATTCAAAACCGGAGCCGAGGCAACGGTGGTGCAGCAATGGCGATAGGTGAGAGGGGTGAACGATGGCTGCGGAGATGTATAGGGCGAATTGACGAGCAACTACTGAGTAACTGACCCCCAGACGAGTGAAGGGGCTACCATCAGTGTCTCCTCAATGAATGTTCAGCGAACCTTACTGGGTATGGGGCTCCAGAGCAGGCGCCTCGCTCCATACCCACGCTAACTGTTGTTCATCGGCGACGAAGGCTGGAATTTGCACGGCAGTATCGCAGTTGGACGTCCTCGGAGTGGCGACATGAAACCTAGTCACATGAATCACGTGTTATGCTCCATCGGACAGAAATAAAACATGCTGCAACAATATTCATAGGGGTCCAGGCCGGAGGAGGCAGGCCTATGGTCAGGGAAATGTTTACGTGACATTACCTGGCTGATCTCGTCATTCTCGAAGCCACAACGGATCAACACAAGTATGCATCTATCCTTGAGGACTGTATACATCCCTAAATGCGGCTTGTGTTTCCTCGCCAGGATGACATCTACCTACAGGACGTACAGCTCGCAGTGTACGTTCGTGGTTTGAAGAGCACTACGATGAGTCTACCGATCTCCCGCGGCCACCAAACTCCCCGGATCTAACCTCGACGATAATCTGTGGAACCACCTCGATCGGGTTCTTCGCGCCGTGTGTCCTCAACCGGAAACCTAGTGCAGCAGGGGTCGGAATGGTTCCACGTTCCTTGTCGGTACCATCCAAAACCTCATTGATTCTCATCCTGCATGGCTCGGCATGATCCCGCTACAAAAGGTGGTTTTCAGGCTTTTGGCGGCTGGCCATATTAATGTGACTTGACAGTGTAATGCTTTAATGGCATAAAATTAATCAAATAGTTTTTATGCCAGTCTTTGATCACAATATAGAGTCCTTTGACGATGTCCGGTTTCAGTCAGTAATGACCATCTTCAGATCTGTTGTACACCATGTCCTAATGTGCTAAAGCCATAATAGCGTCGTCAAAACATAGAAACACACTCAGCAAAGCATCGTCACGTAGAACTGAAACATGTTGTAACTTCAGTATGTTCTGTACAGTAACGTCAGTTGCAGAATGAATGTGCGTACGATGTGGCCTATTTTACACCATATTTTAGTCCAACGTGACGATGCTTTGCTGAGTGTATTTATATGTTATGACCGGTCTCTTTGTTATTTTATCATTTCAACACTGATCTATAGATATTTCCCTGACAAATACAACTCAAACTTATCCTATTCATTTATGACCAACAATATACAAACGTAACACAATGTGACTGCAAATAATTAACACAAAAGAATGGCCCTGAATTAGAAGAAATCATAACAATAAACCATACATTTGGTAAGTCACTTACCTCACAGAAAATCTTCACGACACGAACTGCAGCAAATACTGCTAGCAGCAACTACAGACAGATAAATAAAACGATTCTAACTACTATAGGCTCTAACTACTAATAGGCATGAGGTTGGCAAAGAAAAGATTTTCTTGCAGAGCAAACAATGTATTTAGCAGATTTTACCTGAATCATGTGACATCCAGTTCCAATAATTATGTAATCGTTAATAATTCCATTTACACTAGCAAATACATCAATCATCATTTTACAACCCATTTCCAACCAACACTAAATCTCCATGACGGGCACACATCCAAACCGTCCGCTCACGCTAACACTTCTCACCTCCATCACTGGTAACTACTAGCTTCTAACTGCGAGATCTTCCAGCCACAGAGTCTCTTACAGAGGGCGCACAGCGCTGTCAGTGATATTAATGCAGTCTATGGCGCTGCCAATGTACAAACATATAAACAGGCTACTTACAATCTATAATATTCTGTCGATGACTGTTAATGCCCTGTTTTCTGTTCATAATTATTTAGAACTTCGTTTCTTCTGTGGATGTTTTAACGTTATTACCTTGTCCTTTAGCGTTAGTTTTCGTATTAAAAATTTTCCTATCGCTTGTGTCATTCATTATTCTAGTTACAAACCAAATACTCGTGCCAATAATCTGCATCCCCGTTCTGCAGGCTCTTCAGCCCAACCTCCTCCATTTCACTTTCACTATTCCTCTATATTCTCTTCCTCACACTTTTCCACCTCTTTCTCCATTTCCCACCACCTCCCATGTAGCCCTTCTCCTGCAATCATCTCTCTCGCTAACAGTCTGTCCCCCATTACCTCCCTTCCATCAATAATCTTCTCAAAACACTTGCTGCTCATCATCCGCTCTCCCATTAACACTCGTCGTCTGCAGCATTCTTTTCCATCTTTTGCTGTCATTAACTTTCTGCGTCTACTATTTTCTTTTCATCTCTCATCAACTTTACTGATACTCTTCATCGACCGCTTTCTTTGCTGTCACGTTGCCTCCCAATACGTATCTCTTATACTTTTCAAATTATTCTCGCTTGTCCTGCCCTATTTGAGTTTTTGAACAAGCAGTTTTCCTGCGTGCTATCAAGCACTGCAACGCGGGGAGCTCTTGCAACCAACATCAGTAGGCTTTCCTCCTTGCTCCATTAGACCGTGAAGCACTGCAGCGCACTGCCTACTATGACTGAGATTAAGATATACCGATTTTGCTGCAGAGATAACAGTCACTATAATATGACTCTTACCGAAGCTCTCATATAGCAGCAGACGGTCTTGAGCCAGATATGACAAACACTTACTAATCTTCATCATTTCATGACGTTTCACCTAAAATTTGTTTTTAGTGGTAATTTAACTACTGATGTTCCGTTAGGCTTGCGCCATCAAGCCCTTAGCTCCCGATATAAACAGCATGAATAGTTAAACACTGTAACCGGAACAAATGAATAAATTTTATTTATAGGATATGAGTAATTGCGGGAGGTGGACCAAAATATAGGATTGTACTAGCCAATGACACTCTTAGCAATCGTCATTCTAGTCTGTTAGTTAGTTGCATTTCCATCGGATCATAATTGTGACCTCGCGCTACGACATGTAACGTGTCAGTTTTACAATTATAGTATGTCTTCTCACTACTACACATACAGAAATTAATTTATGGAGTAAAAGGAGTTGTAACGCAGATATGATCTGTCTCCGTTCGAAATTAGTTTTGTTATCCATTAAATTCTTTATATCACTGTGTACGTGGTCAAAGACTTTTCTGTCTAACTAGCACACTCCTTTCTGTGCCACCCTAAGGTTCAGTAATGGACTGTGTAGCCTACATCATTAGCCCTTCTGGTATTATGCTTTTGAATGATTCTGTTTTTCCAAGCTATGATTGACTGTTAACAGTAAACTTCATAAGGGAGTAAACGAGGACGTTGTGAGAATTACCAGCTGTTTAAAGAGCTGTCTGCAAGAGGCACTGCAGCGTATGTCTCACATTATTATAAGCTTCTTTTAAACGAACATTATCTGTTTAATGTAGTGTTACTCTAGAATATGATGCGATACGAGATAGGCGTTTGAAAATAGGAAAAGTAATTCGAGTTTTTTATGTTTTATCTCAAAAAACATATATCATTTGTAACGCAAAAGTTGCTGCCATTAAGCGTTTGGGAAGATCTGTAACATGTAATTCTAGTTCCGATTCTTGTCAACACAAAAAAAATTTATTGCGCAAGGCCGTGATCAGACTTCGGGTCTGCCTGCAGTGACAGCTAGGCCTTTACCCGCCGTGGCGCTAGGAGGGGGAGAATCGCAAGCCAAACGCCCCCGACACCTTTTATCCCCCCCCCCCCCCCAGCGAATATCCCTGCTACTGATCTAATGGCAGGCTGAGTGACTCTGGGGCTTTTCTAGAGCGATTGGAACAAGGTAAAGTCCTTGTATCTAAGTGGGATTGAACCGAAAATCTCTAGGGCAAGAGTCTAGTGCTTTACCCGCTATATCACGACGGCTACTTATCAATATAAACTAGGAATACTACAGAATATTCATTGTTTACTCTCATGCATTATTTCTAATTATTTGGTCAGGCCTTGTACAATATTGCATGACATATAAACCCGCAGTCCAGTCAAAAATTGATGTCTCCTATTTCTCTTTCTACTACTACTACTACTACTATCGCTTGAGCCTTGTCCCGCAGGTATGCAGGGTCGGCCATGCTTAATCGGATTGGGCATGTTAACGTTAAGGGGTGGCTGGATGCCCCTCCTGCCGCTACCCCGTACTCCCCAGAAAGGAAGTAGTGTATCCCAACTGTCTGCATCTAGTGCAATCCATGGAATAATGAGAATGTGTTCAGATGTCTGCGAGCCATGGAACTGAGGTGGAACGCGGGGACTAGCCCGGTATTCACCCAGCGCGATGTGAAAAACCGCCTAAAACAATATCCAGGCTGGCCAGCATACCGGCCCACGTCGTTAATCCACTGGGCGGATTCGATCCGTGGCCGGCGCGCCTACCCGAGTCCAGGAAGCAGCGCGTTACCGCTATTAGCTACCCTGGCGGGTGATGTCTCCGATTTCTTTTCTCCTTAAATAAAGTTTATTATACGAAAAATTTGAACTCGGCGCTATTCCACAAAGCTCCTTCTCCAATCCGCTGCAGTAGCAACTTGCTGTGTCTACAGATGACAGTACTGCAGTCAGTTGCAAAATGGCAGACACTGATGTTAGTATCAGGCAGCATCCTGTGGTAACATTCCTGAATGCAGAAGTTGAAACACCTATCCGTATTCATGAAAGACTGCAAAATGTGTTGGGTGATGCAACAGTGGATACTGACTCAGTCAGACTATGGGATCGTCGCTGTATCGAAGCTGAAGGGCAAACATCTTTGTCTGACGAAAAGTGGAGCGGCAGGTGGGTTACTGCAATGAATCCACACCTCATTTTAGCGAGTCCATGACATCGTTCGCGGTGCAGATGATTTGTCTCGCATTACCTCCCTCAGGTAAGGCAGCGTGATGACGATTATTCAAGAGATGGTTTGCGCGACTTAGTTACGAAGTATGTTATAGACCAGAATAAAGAGAGGAGAAAAACAATTGCCTCATAACTTGGAGAGAGAGGAGAAATGGGGAAAAGAGTGACTGGAAACGAAACATGGATTCATTTTTTTAATCAGAATGAAAGGGCCTTGAAAGGAGGCTGTCCTATCTGCCATGATGATTTTCGGGAATTTTTCTGCATAGATGTGAATGAAGTTGCGAATTTGATAATAAACACAACCTCTGTAATATCGATATAATCATATTCTTTGTAAGTCTGTCTCTGAGACCGGAGATGTTGGACAAAGTAAGTCTGAGAGTAACAGTAGTAGTGTTTGTTGGACAATCTGGCAGTGTGCCTAGTTTGAAAGGAATGGAAGCTGGCCTGTCACGTAGCGGAGACAGAATTGTTTAAAAAGGTACCATTTTGTAATGTGTTTTGAGGAAAGAAATTGATGAGATTATGTTAACAGAAGATTGATAAGAGCCAATTTTTAAGGTAATACACTTGTTTTATATTTTTGTAACTGTAGTTTCTTATTGTTACAAAAGTGTGTGTACTTAACGTTTGCTGTAGAAATTTTATAGTAAAGCACATGAACTTGTGTGGTAATTGAAACAAGTGTCAAGCAAGGCAACTGTACACAAGTTTCGCCAACTTGTCCAAGTGTGAGAACTTTAGGAGAAAGTGTATTGTTGCCATGGCTTAATGAGGCATTGATATACTTGGAGTCGTTAAGTTTAGTTCCCCACTTTCAATCTTTACTTTCATAGCTCTCCTTGCACACTCGCATTGCATATCGAGAGTTGTGCACTGAGGAGCATTTTATGAAAATTGGCTAGATACGGTTTTGCATTGCACGTCGCAAGTACGGCAAATGAAACTGACAATTGCATCATTATTCCTGAGAGTTACAGGTTGCATGGAAGACAAACGTTCTGTGCACACAGTTATGCCAATAAATTTAATTACCATCAAAGTTCGTGTCCATTGTAAGGCACAGTGATTGTCAGAGTGTTTCTGAGAAGGTGTCAGTATCAGTTCGGGGCTTAATACAAGTAAAATATTTCAGTAAATTGGGATCTTGTGAATTTTCAAGCAGTTTTATAAAGAAGATAATTTATGTATCGTCCCCTTAGAAAAAATAATGAATGATTGTGCTGATAAACCCCTACGTTATTTGATTTTCAAACAGCTCAGCAAACTGAACGTACTCAGACATTCACTAAACTGACACACAATATTTTAAGCGCAACGCAATCTGACTTTCAGTAATCCCTACAAAAGAATGGCCCTGACTAACAATAACCTATACCTTTCATGAATTCTTACCTTAAAAAAATCTTCGTTACTCGAACTACTGCAATACAGCGAGCGCCAATACTGCCAGCTAAATAAAAGATTCTAACTACTGAAGGCACTAACTACTGATAGGCATAGCTAGCAAATGAAAGATTTTAATAGAGAACAAACAATGTATTTACCTTAATAGTGTTCAAAAGTCATAATATATATATCAGTTCATGGCATGCAGTCTTACAAATTTACTGTCTCTGTCCAGATCATCCGCCCTCAAAACTCCGCCATCTCACTCCCCACATCCACCACTGCTGGCGGCTCACCTCCAACTGCGCAACGCTACGGGCTGTTAACAGCCTACTGGCCAACACTACAATAGCCAACAACATTGCAAACCAGCAACAGACTGCACAAAGCACAGCCAGAGATTTTCATACAGAGCGCTACGTGGCGTTACCAATATAAAAACCTAAACAGCCTACTTACATAGCCCCCATGCTCCCCACAACAAATTTTACAAATTGTTTTCTGCAGTGGCTAATAATGATTTGATAAAATTTTTCATAATTACAATAACAAAGGTATCAAATGCACACAGTTGCTGATAAAATGTTGGTCAATAGCTAAAATTTTCTCACAGTCCATAAAGACAGTCCTGATCATTCATCACAGTAAAATTGCAATTTTTTTTGCAAAGTCTGAGCAGTAAAAGAAAATGCACACGGAAGTAGTGGATTTCCATGCAGTCATGAAGAAGTAGTGTCATCCTTCCAACGGAAAGACAGTGCTGATTCTTCACATGCAGACAGATAATGAGCCACAACAGAGCTAACCCACAGCAGAGTCAGTCGAAGTTTTGAAGCATATTAGTAGGTAGGTCATCCCAGAGCAGACCCACTGTATTCCTGGTAGAGAGTATGGCATTGGTGGGCCACCAGAGGTGCAGAGCCACTGCAGTCCTTGTAGAGATAATGGTATTGGCGGCCATCAAAGGTACAGACCCACTGCAGTCCTTGTAGAGACGGCCAGCAGCCATCTGTTGCGACTGTGCAAGTGCACAATCACTATCGAAGCGTCTTGCGGATAATATAGCAAGTCCATAAACCACCACTTGTGCACTCACAAAGTTTTTGGAATTGTCCTTAGAACCAGCAATGCTGTTAACCATTCCCTTGCTGAATAATCAACACACATGCAAACACTAACAGTCCCAACTTCTCATCTATTGTGCATATACTATGACCAACAGAAACGTGTGCAGTGAAATGTAACTTAATTTGAAGAACTGGTGTCTATACAATTATAAATTTACAACATAACAATACAATTACAAAGGCACAAAATACATCATTAAAGAACATAACAATACAGATAACATTTGTAGTAATAGGGGCTTTACAAAAGAATAGAAATAAACATATACATCAGCGTTACAAGAATTATGACTTAAGTAAATACATAAAAGGTCTGAATAACTTTCGAAAGATCAACTTTGCACGTGAGCATTAAAACAAAACAGAATAAATATTGTCTAAACATCTTTACACAGTAAATAACATATTATAGATTCAAACTAAGTTTGAGGATAACAGAATTCCTCATCATGGTGAATGTAGCTGAGTATTAGAAAAATTCTACAACATAAGTCTTATCAGATAAACACATAAAGAGAGGAAGAACACAAATACACAAGGTACTCAGACACATAGTGAAATAACACAAAGGACAGGTCAGGGTTTGTTTTCAGTGTGACATTTGGTACTGCAGTCCAACCCAAAACTTCATTTCATAGATGTTTCATCTTATTTTACTGTTTTTTTATACCTTGTCAATGCATTACTTCCAATTCATCACAACCCATTCTCTTATATAGCCTACCCCCTCTTAAAATAACTTAAATCTACTGAGCTCAGATATATATACTAAGGGACGAGGCAATGCAGCAGCACAAAAAAATTAACACAAACAGCAATGACAAAAAATGCAAATTGGCAAAGCAAGCAGCAATAAATATAAATTAGCAAAGCAAACGCAGCATTATCACTAGTATAAAGCCAATGTGCAGCAAAAAGAAAAACGAATCAGTAGTAAAACTGCCTTAATACAATGTAAAATTCAGTAGAACTATACCTGGCAAACAACAGCAGCAAATGCTATAAATTATACCTAAACATGACGAAGCTCAAGCAGAAACAATATTACAGTAAAATTGGCCATGTTTAATACCTATGTCACATCTTAACACTTGAGTGATGCATCACGAGAACTTACTCTAGCAAACAAGTTATCAAATCGTAAAAAAGTTACTTATCCAATTCCTGTGAAGGGAAATGTCTATTTATCTTCCCTCGTTTTCTTGGAAGTCGATCATAAAATTATTATTTACTGGATCTGTAGGCATAAAACAACTATATTAGTACATCTATTAAATTTTATTTTAACCAATGCTGCAGTGCACCTAGAAACTAGATATTAAACAAAATGAGCAATCTCTCAACTAGAAAGACAATAGATGTAAAATGTATCTCATCGTTTCATTAGTCATTTCAGTAAATATCAGAAAGTGTCGTACTTGCGATGCTTTCTACAAAGAAATGTCAATAGCGCGGATAATGGCCGCCTTTTTTTCTCCACCTGCGCCTCTGAAAGGCACACACTAATGGCTTTTTTTCCAGGTGACTGTCTCTCAGATGGGCCTCCACAGCACATTACGTCAAGGTCATATACCTTCTTTACTGAAATATTTATGGCAGCAGTTTCCACTATAGTGACAGTCTCATATAAAAATAAAAAAATTCAAAGGCTAGAAATTTACATTAGAAGTGTGTAGAAACAAAATCTCATATATAACTGTGTACAAAAAGTTTTGTCAGCATTGTGGTAACTAACATTCACGTATGTAGACACATTTCATGACTCTTAAAGTATGGTTCATGGTTTCCAACATCCTCTTCATAAATCAGAGTCCCTAACCACTACTCGTTATTCCTTACCTTATTACACATAAACATATTCGTCGACACTTCTTCAATATTTCATCATAATAAATACATAGCATAATCAGATTCCTCATAAACATACCTCAACAGCATAATACACATCGTCGTCGTAATAATAACATCAAAACACCTCAGTCAAATCTCAAAAACGTCGTAGCTTTCTGCAATAATGTTAAAACCTAAAAAAAATTCTCTGCTTATTTCAATAGTGCCATCTACCTCAAATGTACTTTAAAAATCATGATCCCATACCAAATACATAATTCAAAGCTCTCATAGTATCACAATGGTTCTGAAAAAATATGAACAGTTCACAAAGTACTGACAAAATACAATTTCATAAGTGTAAAATTATCCAACTGTGTAATTATGTAAACGTGTCACTGACGTAGTGAAAAAATTGTTTGTCTCTCTCAGTTAAATGATCAGATAGCTGTGTAATTTATGTGTTAGAGAAATATGGTACCGATGTGTAAAGTTGTATAAGCAAATACCATATTAGCTAGGGCTCCCTGTGCTTGCCAAACACATGGTACACAAAGTAGGCATGTACCCCCTTGAGGATTAATGTAATTATACCCTCAGGTGTTACAGATTACAGCAATGGAGTGAATGTATCACGGAATACCTTTGTGTCCTTGTAATTCAAAAGTCTTTAAAAATAAGTGTTTTAAGTACAAAATTAATCACGCAAACACGTGTACTGCCACGCTAAATTGTGCATCTTGTTTTAGCATAATCTCTGCCATTACTTAAGGGCAAAAAATGTGCCTAGTGTCTTAATTATTGTCGTCCCTAAGCAAAGTTCTGTGGAAGTCAATGTACTTACCTCGTAATAAACAAAAGCGAAATGCTATGGGTATGGATATCGTAGTTCTTACGTACAGTACCGTGATCAAGAAAGTACTACACTGTAACGTATTGTTGTGCTACGAAAAAGGCTGTCTCATTGTAGCTATACCACAAAAGTTACTACTAAAACATGTTTTACTTTCCAGAAGAATTCACAAAAACTGTGCAGATATAAAACAGATACAGCACAAAAGCAACAATGTAAAATGTGTCACACATTAGTAGCGTCGTGATATAATCGTGCAGCTGTCAAATAAGCTAACCACTGTGTCAACTGGTATCTCTCAGAAAGTATTTTAAATCCAGAATGTATTTTCAAGTAAATCAAAATTTTGCATTACAATGTCATTAGCAATACCGGTATATGTTCTAAGTATGTGAGCCTTACGGTCATTACGTAATCGTGCAACTAACAAGCAAGAATGTACACACACAATAACACTATGTCGTCTCTTCGCTATAACAATGCATTAGTAATTACTGTCTAAATACACTCCTGGAAATGGAAAAAAGAACACATTGACACCGGTGTGTCAGACCCACCATACTTGCTCCGGACACTGCGAGAGGGCTGTACAAGCAATGATCACACGCATGGCACAGCGGACACACCAGGAACCGCGGTGTTGGCCGTCGAATGGCGCTAGCTGCGCAGCATTTGTGCACCGTCGCCGTCAGTGTCAGCCAGTTTGCCGTGGCATACGGAGCTCCATCGCAGTCTTTAACACTGGTAGCATGCCATGACAGCGTGGACGTGAATCGTATGTGCAGTTGACGGACTTTGAGCGAGGGCGTATAGTGGGCATGCGGGAGGCCGGGTGGACGTACCGCCGAATTGCTCAACACGTGGGGCGTGAGGTCTCCACAGTACATCGATGTTGTCGCCAGTGGTCGGCGGACGGTGCACGTGCCCGTCGACCAGGGACCGGACCGCAGCGACGCACGGATGCACGCCAAGACCGTAGGATCCTACGCAGTGCCGTAGGGGACCGCACCGCCACTTCCCAGCAAATTAGGGACACTGTTGCTCCTGGGGTATCGGCGAGGACCATTCGCAACCGTCTCCATGAAGCTGGGCTACGGTCCCGCACACCGTTAGGCCGTCTTCCGCTCACGCCCCAACATCGTGCAGCCCGCCTCCAGTGGTGTCGCGACAGGCGTGAATGGAGGGACGAATGGAGACGTGTCGTCTTCAGCGATGAGAGTCGCTTCTGCCTTGGTGCCAATGATGGTCGTATGCATGTTTGGCCGTGCAGGTGAGCGCCACAATCTGGACTGCATACGACCGAGGCACACAGGGCCAACACCCGGCATCATGGTGTGGAGAGCGATCTCCTACACTGGCCGTACACCACTGGTGATCATCGAGGGGACACTGAATAGTGCACGGTACATCCAAACCGTCATCGAACCCATCGTTCTACCATTCCTAGACCGGCAAGGGAACTTGCTGTTCCAACAGGACAATGCACGTCCGCATGTATCCCGTGCCACCCAACGTGCTCTAGAAGGTGTAAGTCAACTACCCTGGCCAGCAAGATCTCCGGATCTGTTCCCCATTGAGCATGTTTGGGACTGGATGAAGCGTCGTCTCACGCGGTCTGCACGTCCAGCACGAACGCTGGTCCAACTGAGGCGCCAGGTGGAAATGGCGTGGCAAGCCGTTCCACAGGACTACATCCAGCATCTCTACGATCGTCTCCATGGGAGAATAGCAGCCTGCATTGCTGCGAAAGGTGGATATACACTGTACTAGTGCCGACATTGTGCATGCTGTCTATGTGCCTGTGGTTCTGTCAGTGTGATCATGTGATGTATCTGACCCCAGGAATGTGTCAATAAAGTTTCCCCTTCCTGGGACAATGAATTCACGGTGTTCTTATTTCAATTTCCAGGAGTGTACGTTGCCCAGTTTCTTGACTGGATAATTAACTTTAAAACATTGTTGCATGTTAACAGCTTCTAAGTGTGACAAAGCATACTAGTAACGTGAAGTGAAAAGTTTTATGGCAACGACAAAGTTAAAAAGCAGATTATCTTTCAATAAACAGTTTTACATGTGAAATGTGGTGCAATCCTTTACTCTTCCTAGTACGCAGAGTTTCATCTTCAAAGCAATTATCATGTAGTATACGTCGGTAAGGAACGCTAAAATTTTGCTCAAGGTTAACATCTGTGTTATTTTTCTCTGAGCCAGCCGGCGCACGTGGCTGCCTGTGGTGTGAGTCATTGTCTGCTATGTCTTTGTTGGCATGCGTCGTTATTGGGATTTGGAGACCTAACTTCTACAAATTCACCATGTCGAGAGGGCCCAGCCCTGTTTGAATCCCACCAGTTCTGATGAAATTCATGTTCGTCGTTATGATTATATTGTCTATCGTCATGTCGGTAGTTCCTGTAGTTTCTTTCTTGTCGGTTAAGTGGTGGAGAAGTTCTCCCTGAATTATCACTGCACGGTGGACCGTTGGGTCTGAAGTTATTCTGTCTCCCATGATAATAATAGTTCTGGTTGCCATATTGTCTGTTTCTATGATTGTCTCTGTCATATTCATTACTACGGAATTGCGATCTTTCTCTGTAACTATTACTCTGCCAGTAGTTGTCATATGGGTGTTGTCTGTTTTGTTCACAATTAGCGTTGAATGAATAGCCTTGTCGTGTCCAGTTATTATTTCTTTCATCGCAGAATTGTGACGGATGTGACCTGTAATTGTTGTGTTCCTGTTTTCGCGTCCCGTGATTGTCAGTGTCAATTTACAATTCTTGTAAGAGTCCCTGAAAAGCTTCAATGTCGTTTTTGCAACGTCCTGCCAAAATAATATGTCGTAAATATTCTGGCAATTTGATTAATCAAATGCGGATGAGTTCTGAGGGGCTGTATGGGTTTGAAAGATACTGATTCTTATGTAACATGTCTTCGAAATATTTGACAAGACTAGAAAATTCAGATTGTTTGAAGTGTTTCATCATTATGATACTATGTTTTAATCGGTCTTGTGTAGCTTGAGACCAATCTGCTGAGAGGAAGGCATGATAAAATTCTCCTTCACTGACAATCGTGAATGATCGATCACATTCTTACAGCTGGTTCATTCTCTAAGCAGCCACACATAAATTCTAACCTTTGCTCCAATGATCAGTTGGGAGGAAAATAATGAGAGAATTGATGGAGCCATGCTTGTGGATGAATGTCGTTGCCAGAATTCTTAAATGTTTTGAATTTACGTGTAGTAATGAACAACTTATAGTCAAAACCATAATGTCGGCGAGACGCATATCAGTTATTGTTACGTTGTTTCGGCGGTTCAATCTCAAAATTCAGTGCTCCTTGCCAGTTTCATTCATAATTTCCGAAATGCCCTGCGTTATTATTTTGTGGTTGTTCCGTATTTCTAAGTCCCTCTTCCCATATTGGAGCGTGAGTCTCCTCTAAAATATGTAGTTCTTTTATTACCTGTGTCAACTGATCTTGTACTTCCCAGATTTCTCTTTTGTACTGTGTATTGATTTGATTTTGATTTTGTTTGAATATTCTAATTTGTTCATACTCTTCTGTCTCAGTCTTATGTCATTCATTTCATCATCTACCTTTGTGGATAAGTTGGTGAACTGATCAGAAAGTTCAGCTACTTTCTCCGACAGAGAACGTATTTCCTCAGTGTGTTTTTATGAACCAAGTTTCAGAGTGTCCATTTGTGTTGAAATCGTATCTACTGTGTCCTTTAAGTTTTCCTGAGTTTTTGCAAGTTGCGTAACCGAATCGGTAGATGCAACTGAGTCAATTTTAGCTTGCAAGGTGTCGTGATTTTCATAAACAATAGTTTGCAGTTCCTTTATGGCTGCTTCGTGATTCTGTAATGCATTTTCATGGCGCGAAAAAATAGGTTGAAAATGCTCACAAATTTGTGTTTTTACGTCATTACAGACTTTTTGACATTTAGATTCGATTTTAAGTAACTCAGCAGTTAAACCTTCACGTGTTTGTTCAAGCATGGTGTCTAACTTTTGAAGCTGTTGCTGTGACTGTTTTTGATTTTGTTCCATTGCGTCTAACTGTTGCTGTGTTTGTCTCTAGTGTTGTTCCATTGTGTCTAACTGTTGCTGTGTTTGTCTCTGATTTTGTTTCATTTGTTGCATTAATTGCAATAATAATGTATTAGTGTTTGGAATCTGTTCCTCTATGCTTTTCGGCAGTGTATTTGCACTGGCAACATTCACATTTTGACGAGCAGAAAATGTGTCTTGACTTATTTGAGAAAACGGTGAGGACGCAAAACCTGAATCTACAGTATTTGCGAAATTGTGTCCTGTCATTTCGGATTCCTGAGGCGAGCTGTTGCCGACCGATCGATCAATAATGCTTCCCTGTTCACGAATTGTTTCACTGTCTACGCCATTATTTGTCACCCGCTCCATTTCCTTATGCACAATTACCAATTTACTATGTTGAACATTAGTTAATTCATTACACGGTGCTGCTGATACACTGCTATCGTCTTCGCTGTCAATCCTCAGTTTACTTTGGAGCCTAGTATTACATTTTTCACACATAATTGTCACAATGTTTCACATGATAACACAGAAAAGCACAATTGGAAGAGTAAAATAAGAAAACACATTAACATAGCACTGAAAATATTATCTAGTTAGTTGCAAGCGCAGCTGCAAAGTACTTGGTGCAAATCTACATGCATGCCACAACTGTTTTACTGTACAACAATGAAAAACTACAACTACAAAGAAGATTCTCTCTACAATTAAGCGCTAACAATAAACAATATCTACATTAATTACACAAACTACAAAAAAAAAAAAAATCAGAAGATTCCAGTAAGGTATCCTGTCAGGGTCGCCGTATGTAACGTCCCCTTACAAAAATTAATGAATGATTGTGCTGATAAACCCCTGCGTTATTTGATTTTCAAACAGCTGAGCAAAACTGAACGTACTCAGATATTCACTATAGTGACACACAATATTTTTAGCGCAACGCAATCTGACTTTCAGTAATCCCTACAAAAGAATGGCCCTGACTAACAATAACCTATACCTTTCATGAATTCTTACCTCAAAAAAATCTTCGTTACTAGAACTACTGTTATACAGCGAGTGCCAATACTGCTAGCTAAATAAAAGATTCTAACTACTGAAGCCACTAACTACTGATAGGCATAGTTAGCAAATGAAAGATTTTGATATAGAACAAACAATGTAATTACCTTAATAGTGTTCAAAAATCTTTATATATATATATATATATATATATATATATATATATATATATATATATATATCAGTTCATGACATCCAGTCTTACAAATTTACTCTCTGTGTCCAGATCATCCGCTCTCAAAACTCCACCATCTCACCTCCAACTGCGCAACGCTAAGTATTGTTAACATCCAGCTGCCCAACACTACAATAGCAAACAACAATGCATACCAGCCACAGACTGCACACAGCACAGCCAGTGATTCTCATACAGAGCGCTACGTGGCGTTACCAATAAAAAAACCTAAACAGCCTACTTCAAATTGTGTTCATTTTTACGTTCACTGGCTGTGGCAATTGCAGTAACAGTTCTAGTACAGTGATTGTTTGCAAGACTAAAGATAAAGATTAACAATATTCAGGGGCAACAGTTTTAATATGAGTCATCTTCTTTGCTGTCAAGTGGTATATGTAAATTTCATTGAAACTGGATTACTTTCTCGCAGACGAATTTTTTGTTGTACTGGCTAGTCTGGATTTTGCATAGTTCTGTTGCCCTACACAGATTTACATGTTTCGACGTCAAAAGCTATCTTAACATTTTTCAGAGACCAACTTAACACATATGAGAACGAGTTTAAGCATAACAAACTTTGAAACTCACCGAAGACGAAAAAGTTCATAACTCTGTGATACGCAGGGAAAGTATGGGTACAGTAACCTAGAATTCAGAGGATGTGATTATGGTCGACTTTTTGGAGCAAAGATACACAATAAATTCTGTCAGTACGGCAGAACCCTCAAACAGCTTAAAGCACATCTTTAGCGAGTCTGCCCAACAAAAGCTATGATGGATGTACCTGTTTGGAAAACAATGCATGACCAGACAGCTGTCACACCACTGAAGAGATTGTGAAAACTGGATGGTAATTTATGCCTCTCGCATCATCCAACCCTGACCTGGTCAAATCATACATCCATCCGTTTGAATCGCCAAAAGAAACTCATCACAGGAATCACTTTGGAGATGAGGAGGCAGTGGAAACACCATTACGTCAATGGTCTTCGGAAGCAGGGCCGTGCGCTGTACCACAATGGAATGCAAGTCCTTGTCAACATATGGACCAAAACTGTGTAAGTGGAGGAGATCATATTGAAAAGACACAAATTAAGCAGATTAAAATTCAAGGTGAAATGATATCAACGATATGATTCGCTGGTTACATTTATGTCATCGATAAAAGTGAAGAAGAACTGCAGGATCTGTTAAATGGAATGAGCAGTCTAATGAGTACAAAATAGGGATGTAATGAGAAGTAGCAGAAATAAGAACAGCAAGAAACTTAACATCAGAATTGGGGATAACGAAGTAGACAATGTTAAGGAGTCTGATACCCAGGCTACAA
Source organism: Schistocerca piceifrons (assembly GCF_021461385.2). Classification (NCBI taxonomy): domain Eukaryota; kingdom Metazoa; phylum Arthropoda; class Insecta; order Orthoptera; family Acrididae; genus Schistocerca; species Schistocerca piceifrons. The sequence continues at coordinate 167,190,197 of NC_060145.1, forward strand.
AAGAACACATGATGGACGGAGCAAGGAGAATATAGAAAGTAGACTAGCACTAGTAAAAAGGGCATTCCTAGCCAAGAGAAGTCTACTAGTATCGAGATTAGTCCTTTGTTTGAGGAAGAAACTTGTAAGGGTGCTCCTTCTGGAGCGCAGCATTGTATGGTACTGAAACGTGACCTGTGGAAGAACCTGAACAGAAGAGGAACCAACCATTTGAAATGTGGGTGCTACAAAAGAGAGTTGAAAATCGGGTGGACTGATAAAGAATGGAATGATGATGTTCTCCGCAGAATCGTTGAAAAAGGGAATACATGGAAAACATTGAAAAAAAGAGGGGACAGGATACAGGACATCTGAAAAGAGATCAGGGAATAATCTCCTCTGTAGTAGAGGCAGCTGTAGAGGGTAAAAACTATAGAGGAAGACAGAGACTGGAATACATTAAGCACATAATTGAGGTCGTAGGTTGCAAATTCTTCTCTGAGATGAAAATGTTAGCACAGGAGACGAACTAGTGGCGGGCCGCATCAAACCAATCAGAAGGCTGATGACTTGCAACAAAAGAAAGTAAAAAAAGTTAGTGGTGTGGTTTTCAGCCTGTTTAAATCTGCATCTATATGGATACTCTGCAAATCACACTTAAGTGCCTGACAGTGGGTTCATCGAACCACCTTTACAATAATTCTCTATTATTTCACTCCCAAACATCACGCGGAAGAAAGGAACACCTATATCTTTCCGTGCGAGCAATGATTTCCCTTAGTTTATTATGCTGATCTTTTATCCCTACGTAGGTCGGCGTCAAAAAGATATTTCCGTATTTGGAGGATAAAATTGGTACTGAAATATCGTGAGCTTACGCCGCAACGAGAAACACCTTTGTTTTAATGACGTACACCCCAAATCATGTATCTTGTCCGTGACAGCCTCACTCTTATTTCTCTAAAATATGAAACAAGCTACATTCTTTCCACTTTCTTTATGTACTCTCTTAATCCTGTCTGGTAAGGATCCCACACTGCCCAACAGTACCACTGATGATGATGAGCGTTTGGCGTCATTGGCCGGGAGGCCCCTCGCGGGGCAGGTCCGGCCGCCATATCGCAGGTCTTATTACATTCGGCGCCACATTGGGCGACCTGCACGCCGGATGGGGATGAAATGATGATGAACACAACACAACACCCAGTCCCTGAGCGGAGAAAATCTCCGACCCAGCCGGGAATCGAACCCGGGCCCAGAGGACGGCAATCCGTCACGCTGACCACTCAGCTACTGGGGCGGACAACAGTACCACTAAAGAGGACGGACAAGCGTCGTGTAGGCAAACTAGCAGATCTATTGCACCTTCAAGTATTCCGCCAATAAAACACAGTCTTTAGTTCGCCTTCCCCACAACATTTTCTGTGTATTCTTTCCAATTTAAGTCGTTCGCAACTGTAATTGCTAGATATTTAGTTGAATTTACGGCGTTTAGATCTGATTTATTCATCGTGTAACCGAAGTTTAAAATGCTCAAATATATGTGAATTCGTAAGGGACCAAACTGCTGAGGTCATCGATCCCTTGACTTACACACTACTTAAACTAACTTACACTAAGAACAACACACACACACATTCCAGGGGGAAGACTCGAACCTCTGGCGGGAGGGGCCGCGTAGTTCGTGAAGTGGCTGCTCTAACCGCGCGGCACCGTGGTTCAACGAATTCCTTTCGGCACTCATGTAGATGGCCTCACACATTTCATTATTTAGCGTCAGTTTCCAATTGTCGCACCATATAGATACATTTTCTAAGTCGTTTTGCAGTTTGTTTTCATCTTCTAATGACGAAAGTATCATCTGCAAACAACCTAAGACAGCTGCTAAGATTGTCTTCTAAATCGTTTACATAGAAAAGGAGCAGCAGAGGGTCTATAACACTTTCTTGGGTTACTACGAACTATTCCTCCTTGGCAAGAAATCACAAATGCAGTAGATAACTGAGACGATAACCATAACCACGCAATTTGATTGCAAGCTGCTTGTGAGGTACTGTGTTAAAAGCCTTCTAGAAATCTAGAAATACGGAACCAATTTGAAATCCCTTATCGATAGCACTCAGCACTACACGTGAGTAGAGAGCTGGTAGTGTTTCACAAGAACGATGTTTTCTACATCCGTCTCGATTGTGTGTCAACAGGCCGTTCCCTTCCAGGTAATTCAAATGGCTCTGAGCACTATGGGACTTAACATCTGAGGTCATCAGTCCCCTAGAACTTAGAACTACTTAAACCTAACTAACGTAAGACATCACACACATCCATGCCCGAGGCAGGATTCGAACCTGCGACCATAGCGGTAGCGCGGTTCCAGACTGAAGCCCCTAGAACCGTTCGGCCACAGCGGCCGGCTCCAGGTAATTCAAACACAATGTACAGTCTTTGAGTACGGATCGAGCGGTTGCACGTGATTGCTAAGTATGATGCTATTGCATCAGCGTACTCTGAAAGGAACGTAACTGGCATATAGTCTGGACCGGAAGACTTGCTTTTATTAAGTGATGTAAGTTGCTCCACTAGTCTGAGGATTTCTACTTCGAAGTTACTCATGTTGGCAGGTGCTCGTCATTCGCATTCTGTAATATGTACTAGGTCGTCTTGGGTGAAGAAATTTCGGAAGGCTGTGTGTAGAAACTCAGCTTTAGCAGCACTGTCATCAACAGTATTTCCAATGCTATCGCACAGAGAAGACATTGATTCTGCCTTGGCGCTAGCATACTTTACGTACGACCAGAATCTCCTTGGTTTTCCTGCCAGGAGTCGAGACAACGTTCCGTCGGGGGAGCGGTTATAAGCACTTCGTATTGAAGTCCGCGCTAAATTTTGAGCTTCTGTAAAAGATCGCCAGTCTTGGGAATGTTGCGTTCATTGAATATTTGGCCGGCCGTGGTGGACGAGTGGTTCTAGGCCCTGCAGTCCGGAACCGCGCGACTGCTACGGTCGCAGGTTCAAATCCTGCCCCGGGCATGGACGTGTGTGAAGTCCTTAGGTTAGTTAGGTTTAAGTAGTTCTAAGTTCTAGGGGACTGATGACGTGAGCTGTTAAGTCCCATAGTGCTCAGAGCCATTTGAGCCATTTAATATTTGGCTTACTGTTTACGTTGTTTCTGCAACCGCTTTCTGATCCGTTTTGGGTACCAAGGAGAATCATCTCCGTTGTTTGTTAATTTATTTGGTACGAATCTCTCAGTTGCTGTCTATGCTATTTCTTTGAATTCAAGCAACAGCTGGTCTATGCTTACACTGTTAATTTGGAAAGACTAGAAATTGTCTCTCAGGAAGGCGTCAGGCGAATTTATTATTATTTTTTATTTATTTATTTTTTATTTATTATTATTTTTTAATATACATTTTTCGTTTATTTTTGGAGGATTTGGAAGTTGTAGTATTCAGTGTCGCTACGACAACCCTGTGTTCACTTATCCCAATATCCATTTCGATGCTCGTTATTAGCTGAAGACTATTTTTTGCATTTCAGATATCTGACACATTAAAAGTAATAGGAGGCAATACTTTTTGACTGACCTTCGTTCTTTCCCATTCCTAAAGTTTCTTCTAGAAATGTGCTGAACGTCTTCAGAGACACCAAGCGGAACCACTAGCGCTTGTGAAGATGTCCACCGCTGTTCTAAATGGTTCTGAGCACTATGGGACTTAACATCTGAGGATATCAGTCCCCTAGGCTTAGAACTACTTAAACCTATCGTCATCACACACATCCATGCCCGAGGCAGGATTCGAACCTGCGGCCGTAGCAGCAGCGCGTTTCCGGACTGAAGCGCCTAGAACCACGCGGCCACAGCGGCCGGCCCGCCACTGTTCTGGAGGAAACCTTACGAACGGAAAAGTTTCGTGGACCTACCTTAAATCCCAACAAATTTACCAGCTGCTGAGACGTCTAGTCGCGAAAGTCTGTGTAGCTAACACATCGTGTCGCTAAAACATACACTGGATGCATGTACTGCGTTTTATGTCAGTTCAGCGACAGGCCACTCGCAGAGAACTAGATATTAACTTTCAAGAAAATATAATTTGTACTCTTAATTGTTCAAGTTACTCCTTAAGCCACTTCGCGCGCCCGGGTTTCCGGGTTCGATTCCCCGCGGGGTCAGGGATTTTTCTCTGCCTCGTGATGACTGGGTGTTGTGTGATGTCCTTAGGTTAGTTAGGTTTAAGTAGTTCTAAGTTCTAGGGGACTGATGACCATAGATGTTAAGTCCCATAGTGCTCAGAACCACCTTAAGCCACCCGAAAGCTCCTCTCATCTTGCTTTTGCATCGAGTCGTGTAAACGGAGATCATGTAATGTATTGCGAATACATAGAAAGAAGGATCCTTTATTGTATGATTATATGATAGCGGAACAAACACTGGTAGCAGTTACTTCTGTAAATTATCTGGTAGTATGCGTGCGGAACGATTTGAAGTGGAATGATCATATAAAATTAATTGTTGGAAGCAATGATGGAAATAAAAGAAAGGTTCAGGAGTGGAATACAAGGTGAAAGAATATCAATGATACGATTCGCTGATGACATTGCTATCCTGAGTAAAAGTGAAGAAGAATTAAATGATCTGCTGATCGGAATGAACAGTCTAATGAGTGCACAGTATGGTTTGAGAGTAAATCGGAGAAAGACGAAGGTAATGAGAAGTAGTAGAAATGAGAACAGCGAGAAACTTAACATCAGGATTGATGGTCACGAAGTCAATGAAGTTAAGGAATTCTGCTACCTAGGCAGTAAAATAACCAATGACGGACGGAGCAAGGAGGACATCAAAAACAGACTCGCTATGGCAAAAAAAGGCATTTCTGGCCAAGAGAAGTCTACTAATATCAAATACCGGCCTTAATTTGAGGAAGAAATTTCTGAGGATGTACGTCTGGAGTACAGCATTGTATGGTAGTGAAACATGGACTGTGGGAAAACCGGAACAGAAGAGAATCGAAGCATTTGAGATGTAATGCTATAGACGAATGTTGAAAATTAGGTGGACTGATAAGGTAAGGAATGAGGAGGTTCTACGCAGACTCGGAGTGGAAAGGAATATGTGGAAAACACTGATAAGGAGAAGGGACAGGATGATAGGACATCTGCTAAGACATGAGGGTATGACTTCCATGGTACTAGAGGGAGCTGTAGAGGGCAAAAACTGTAGAGGCAGACAGAGATTGGAATACGTCAAGCAAATAATTGAGTACGTTGGTTGCAAGTGCTACTCTGAGATGAAGAGGTTAGCACAGGAAAGGAATTCGTGGCCTGCCGCATCAAACCAGTCAGTAGACTGATGACCCAAAACAAAAAAAACAAAAACAAAAGACGGGTACCAGGTTAAGATTCATTGGGAGAGTCCTTAGAAAATGTAGTCCAGCAACAAAGGAGGTGGCTTACAAAACACTCGTTCGACCTATACTTGAGTATTGCTCATCAGTGTGGGATCCGTACCATATCGGGTTGACGGAGGGAATAGTGAAGATCAAAAGAAAAGCGGCGCGTTTCGTCACAGGGTTATTTGGTGAGTGTGGTAGCGTTACGGAGATGTTTAGCAAACTCAAGTGGCAGACTCTGCAAGAGAGGCGCTCTGCATTGCGGTATAGCTTGCTGTCCAGGTTTCGAGAGGGTGCGTTTCTGGATGAGGTATCGAATATATTGCTTCCCCCAACTTATACCTCGAGAGGAGATCACCAATGTAAAATTAGAGAGATTCGAGCGCGCACGGAGGTTTTCCGACAGTCGTTCTTCCCGCGAACCATCCGCGGCTGGAACAGAAAAGGGAGTTAATGACAGTGGCACGTAAAGTGGCCTCCGCCACACACCGTTGGGTGGTTTGCGGAGTATAAATGTAGATGTCGGGAGGGAAAAATAGAGAATGGTGGGGGTGGGGAGGGGAAACAGTGCACAGTGCTAATTATCCGCCATCTGAATGATCTAAGTAAGAGCGTGTCGTTCTGCGGTGTCACCCGCGGACATTCCTCGGTGCCTACGACAACGCCGCCGTGCCAAGCCCCCGCGGAACCCTGCCAGCCTGGCGAAGGTCAGAATCAGAGCGAGGCGGATATCGCCCGGCGCGCGCTTCAGCTGGCCGGCCAGCCAGCGAGGCAGCCATCAGCATTCGCGTCGCCGCCGCCGCCGCGGACGTGTGATCCATTATTCACCGCTCAAGGCTGCCGCAGCCTCCGCTCCCTGTGCCTTCCCAGTGTTTCGCGCCTCGCTCCGCGTCAAACAAGTGATTACACAGCCATTCCACTCCGCTCACTCCATTAAGGAAGCTAATGGGTCAGCTAGGCGAGTTTGCTATTCAGTTGGCAGATGCCTGTTCGTTCATCTTTCCACTACACCTCAAACCCGAACTGAAATACTTGTTATCAGGGCTGCTGTAGCAGCCACACCACTCTTGCCGCTGGATCTTGGATTCTTTTTCTTCCTCTCAGTAGATACACAGGTATTGCCGGACTGATACAAGGAACCGGTGTTGTTGTTGTTGAAAATCCACGGCCTGACCATCAAAGAAAAAAAAAGTGAAGAATCCGGAAGGGGAGGTGGAAACAAACTAAAACACCATGTGCTCAGTGAGCATGTGATGCCTTTTCAGTTATTACAAAATCGAGTCAAATATACAAAAATATTTGGCAGTATGAGCCAACTAACATTGTACCACCTCTAGCCTGGATGTGTGAACTGATTCGGTTGGGAAGGACGACTTGTGTCATCATACCCTGTACTGAGGCAAGCTGATCTACAACTGTTGTAACTGCTCCTTGATATCCTGGATGCTGGCACTGGGACAGAGCTGATTCCCGAACTGGCCACATATATGTTCTGGCAGGAACAGATCTGAGGATCGCAGTGACCATGAGAATATGTTATCGTTACACAGTTCATAGAGACATGTACCATGTATGGTCGAGCACTGCCCGCTGAAAAATGGTACCACGATAGTGAAAAATGGTACCACGATAATGTCGCATAAGGGACAACAGAGTTCCCTCAGTCACTACCACCCACGGCCTAACGTCATACCTGGAGGCTCCCCACATCATGACGCCACGAGCAACATCGCTGTGGCTTTCCAGACTATTGGGAGAGTGGTGACTCTCCCCACGTCACCGCCATACACTCCAGTGATGTCCATCTGGAGTAGCGCAGAACCGTGACTCATTACAGAGCACACTTCTTCATCAGCAGTCCACGCTTTTCGTTGATAGATCAGTCTCTGCTGCCTGTATTTTGGTGTTAACGGCGGCCTACGTATGGGACAGTAATTCCCTAATCAGCTGCTGCTAGTCTCCGACGCAGCGCATAGCCACGCGGTCTTAGACACCTTGCAACGGTTCTCGCCGCTGCCCTCTCCCCCCCTCCCACCCCCCCACCTCACCTACCCGTCGGAGGTTCGAGTCCTCCCTCAGGCATGGGTGTGTGTGTTATCCTTAGCGTAAGTTAGTTTAAGTTAGATTAAGTAGCGTGTAAGCCTGGGGACAGATGACCTCAGCTGTTTGGTCCCATAGGAACATAGATCTCCAACAAATCGTATGGTATGGTATGATACAGAATTTTGCAAGGAGTTAATTACTAAGAAAAGCAATAAAAAGCTGTGACATACTGTTTTGAAAAAACGACTATTTATAAATATGAATCCAAAAACACCCGAATTACATGGACAACCAAAGCTACATAAAAATTTAATACCGATACGTCCTATAGTAAACTCTCTGATAGTCCCACATACCGCATTAATAAAAAGTTAAATTACTTGCTCAAAAAATACTACACCTATACAAAGAGTTCACAACAAAAAATTCAAGAACTCCAGCAAATATAACAAAATACACAATAATTCCACAGAACGATAAATTTCTTTCCTTTGCCGCCGGCCACGGTGGCCGAGCGGTTCTAGGCGTTTGAGTCCGGAACCGCACGGCTGCTACGCTCGCAGGTCCGAATCCTGCCTCGGGCATGGAAGTGTGTGATGTCCCTAGGTTAGTTATTTTTAAGTAGTTCTCTAGGTTTAAATGGTTCTAAGTTCTAGGGGACTGGTGACCTCAGATGTTAAGTCCCATAGTGCTCAGAGCCATTTGAACCATTTTCCTTTGCCATTATTTCCGGTACGCTGATGATACTCTGCTACTAACACACGGATCCAACACTGACGTATGGTAATTACATAAAACGCTGAATGAACTACACATAAAAATCAAATTCACAATGGAACCTGAAACCAATAAAACAACCAATTTTTTGGGCCAGAAAATCAAAAATAGTGACTATGAGTATAAGTTTGAAATATAAGGAAAACACACAAAGTCAGACAACGTTATTAACGCAGCTCTCGCCACTCGAAAACACAAAAATATGCATACTGTAACACAATGATTAACAGACTAATAAATCTACCTTTAGAACAGCCATACAAGAAGAAGTGACAGTCTTTACTTATGTAGCTCAGCAAAATAACTTCTGCACAAGCATAATGAGGAAACTATACGACAAACGTCTTAAACCTAAATCCACTAAAATCGATATCGATATGAAATTAACGAAAGAAGTATCCACAAAACCAAAGTTCAGATAAATACCCCAAAGTTACATAGTACGAATACCTAACGAACTAAACACATTACTAAAGCACTTAAATTCGGTTACAAAACCAGACAACATCAAAAAACTAATCCATTCCGATAAAGCAAAAGCACCACTACACACATAACCAGACATATATAAAATAAATAGTAAATACTGTAATTAATTCTATATAGGACAGACTGACAGGGACTTCTAAATTAGGTTCAGAGAACACAAGAATTCTCGACACAAACCAATCCACGTTCTTCAACCATTTAAAACAGAAAACCATGAATCTGATCACACAACATACTCAGTGCAAATATTACATCTAACACCAAATGGAATTACAATGAACGTTTTGAAAGAAATCGAAAACTATATACACTCACGGACAGACCTCGATGAAGTATTAAAAGAACAAAAGTACAAAAATTTTTCTAGATAACTTAATTGAAATCATACCTGTCGATTCTGGTTAGTGGTAATAAAATAAAAACACAGATGTATACACACTATAAAAACGAAGCAAGGATTACGAATACCACGCCTTAGATAGTTGCAATTGAATAAACGAATTGTAACCATACATCATTGCTAGATTAGCTGTCAATAATAGCTGTAAAAACCACAACAGTATGCACAAGAGATAAAACACCTAGCTTACATCTGCGAACAAGAGCAGTTAATAGAGATTGAGATAAATATATAAAAACTTGGCTGCTGTTGAAACCGACCTACGCGACAGTAAGATTATAAGACACCGACGGCACCACGGTGCAATATCGAAGTAAGTGCTAGCACACAGTGAAACAAAGTTATTAGTTGTAATGTTACTGTTACTGTAAAAGTAATATGATTGGTCAATCCTAGAATTAACTGATGAAACCTAGGACTTACCATTACGGTGAGGTAGAACTCAGAAATTTCTTATTATATGCATAGATTTCGAACTTTTACCAAGAGACGTTGGTAAATCTTAGGATGTGCCCATACCAACTGATAAAACCGTATTAATTAAAAAAGTCAGCTTAACAATTTTACTAAAATAGTTTGTATTTAGCGTAAATTTATGTATTTTGAACATTCTTGCATTCCATTATGATTGTCATGAGCAATATTACATATTAGTGAAAAATGTTGTAAAAACTGTTAACTTGTGAACGTTAATTTTTGCCGCAAGGCCGACTATTGTGGCATTTCGAATTACATAGTATGGAAGACGATTTACACAAGCATATTTTAGTTGAACACTTTTTTAAGCAATTGCACTTTTTGAACCATTGTCCTCCAACAAAAGATTGTTTGGCAACCACTTCCCGTAGACTAATTTCTTCTCTCGCTTCTTCTTCGATGTTGATAAAATTTTCGTTGCACAGTGTAAATTGGTTCCTAGTGTACAATGACTTCAGTTTACCAGCTTTGGTACCAAGCTGATAAAATTGCTCATCCTGAATATTCATCACTATAGCTATTATAGATTTCGCATCAGTTTTTGCCCTGTCTACATCCGGTACTTAAATTCTCACATTCTGTCCAACTGAAGGTTTTGGAATTTTGTTACATGTTAGAAGTTGTCAGCGTCTCGTCGCGATCATCGGCTGGCGCCAGTGTGTCGTTGTTAACTGTCGTCAAATCCTGTGTCTCTGGTGCTTCCTCACCTGCTACAGCCTCACTTTCTACCTCAGTTCCTACAGTTCCAGAACTAGATTCATTGTCATCAATTCCTTGGCCGCCATTTTCAATTTCCTATGAGTCAGTGGAAGTGGTGTTTAACATTGTTTCCAAGTCTTCTTCAGTGTTTATATTTTTTATTAAATCATGTGGAACAACTGAGGTCGCAATGCCCATTTTCATTGGAACCCCAAATATGGCTTCACATGATGAACATCTGATTTCTTCATGATAAGCTCTATTTTTCATTGCTTGCACAAACGTCAGCCCTTCAGACGATTTTGAAGTTTCTTTTGTTTTCATCCAAGCTGCTAACATATTTTCGATATCTTGATTAGCTCTTCGGCTGATCCCTGAGACTGACTGTGCCTCGGCTTCCCGTGGACTATCTTTATATCACTCCACAACCAACATAAACTTTGACTGACTTGGTATAAAGCTCTACCATTATCATAATGAAGGATACTTGGTACAACAAAGATGGTAAAAATGTCAAAAAAATGAAATGCTGTTTCATCAGCCCTTTTCGAAGTTAGTGCGCGGAATATAACAAATTTTGTCAAATGATCTTGGTATACAAGTATGAACTTTGATTCATGGTCTGGGTTTGCCTGTATGTCGATTAAGTCAATTTGGCATAGTGAATTCATTCCACTATATATGATAGGTTTCACTGCAACACCCCATTTCAACGTTTTCTGCTTTTTATGACATGGTTCTCACAATCTCTAATAAGTAACGATTGATTCAACAGTCACTTCCTTGTACTTACGATTCAATTCCACAATCACCCGTGTTCGGCCGCCATGGACTATAGCATGCAGTACGTTAAACAGTTCATCAAAACGAACGTAATAACGAATTTCTTCTTTTCCAGCAGATACCGGTGCTATGAGTTTCTTTTCACCTCCGATGATGAGAACATCATATCTCTTCAAATGTCTGCAGTTAACAGATCTTTATTGGAAACGATTTTTGCATTTTTCACTTCACTTAACAGAATATTATATTGCTGATCAGTTGCATGAAAATTGTTGTCCTTCTTATTCACTGATTCCCTTAAATTTCGTAAAATCTGTTATGCGTAACATCACTCAGTCTGATGCAGAGCTGTAGAAGAAACGAGTCGCTAAGATGACGGTTAGCACGATTCTCGACACTAACTAAAACTACGCAACGGTGAGCGGACTGGGACATAATTGCCAACAAAGAAATTTATCTGAACAGAAAATTGGCAACAATGAAACTAGTCTGAACCCGCAGGCGGGAGTCTTTGATCCATCTTTTACCAGTTTCCATTAGTAAATCCTAAAGTTCGATATTTATACATATGAGAAATTTCGTACTTTTACCACATCGCGATGGTAAATCTTAGGTTTCACCGGTTAATTCTAGGATTTATCAATTACCTTACTTTTATAGTAACATTACAACTTTTAACAAAGTTTATTTGGTTGGAGATTGCCTTAGACCCACTGCTAATGTAATCGGAATTAACAGTTATAGCAGCATTCTAATAAATTACCGTCTTTTATTTTATTATGTCGTTACAAGATGTGTAGGGGTCACGATGTGCTTGGAGCACAAAATGATGATCCGTATTGTGCTCGTACGTGGTGGCGTGGAACGTTGACACTGAGTTGCATTCGAACATCAGGAAACAGTCACATTCGAATTTCCCACAGATCTGTATACAGCATGATTTGACTATTTGGCCTAATGGAGGCCCACGATGAAACCCCTTTCAAACTCCTACAGTTACTGATAGCGCTAGCTCCTATGACTACACGGCACCCCTGTGTCCCACCTAAGTATGATGCTGTTCAAGTTCCTTGTATTTCCCAACAGGATGCGTAGCAACATTAAATACGAACAATAGTAATGCTCTCTGGTGACCATTCTATCTATCACAGAGAACTGCGAGTCCAATTTTTATAAACCCGCCGATGGTGTACGTGTACAAAATTACACTGACATATGACCATCTCGTCTGGGTGATTCACTTGTTTCATCAGGCAGTGTACAACAATTGGCAAAAAGGAATGCAACAATGACAACAAATAAGAAACAAATGGTGCACACTTTATTTGTTTATTTGTGAAAAGAGTTCTCTATCTCTAATGCCATGAATTTGCACTTGACCAAAAACTAGTGTCAGAATTATTGGGTAAGTGTCAGAAAGTAGTCCTGGCAAAGGCATGGAGATACAATGAGATAGCAACTGGGAAAATAATGCTTAGACAAAGATTTATCATAGAAATCAAATCCTGCATTGCGAAGGACACGCAGGTGCGGATGTAGACTGGTGAGGAGACCACACAGCATTCGAACTTCAATAATCTTTTTGTTTGTGGTACGTGTAGTTCAGAATACAAAACTCAGTAAGCCAAAGCATTTCTAAGCAAACAGTAAAAAATGCTCCAGAAAATCGGTTTTGAAAATTTCCGAGCAACTTTAATTTCCTGAAGTAAGATCGATTTTTCGACAGGCAGGGTGGCTCTGTGGCAGGGAGATCCCCTGCCCTTTGGATGCCTTGGGTTCGAACCCTGGGAAACGCAAATCTTTCAACAAAGATGCGTGTTCTACGAACTTTCCAGTAAAGCAAGCAATATATGAAGGTAGAAAAAGAGGATCGGTAGCGCTCGAGACTGGTAACCGCTAGTCGTCTCGTTTCGATCGTTATGATTTTCAGTTTATTTTTTCATTGAGTTCAAATACCTATGTGATTCAAATATAAAATTCATCAAATACGATAGTTAACACAAATATGTTTGTAATTTTAACGAAAAGTGCAAGCCTTCTTATTTCTAATTACAAAAATGGTTCAAATGGCTCTGAGCACTATGGGATTTAACATCTGAGGTCATCAGTCCCATAGAACTTAGAACTACTTAAACCTAACTAACCTAAGGACGTCACACACATCCATTCCCGGGGCAGAATTCGAACCTGCGACCGTAGCGGTTGCGCGGTTCCAGACTGAAGTGCGTAGAACCGCTCGGCCACATCGAGCGGCTTTCTAATTAAATATCACGCGCAAAAATCCAGTTTTCATGGAAATTCTAAATTCTTAGTTAGCGATCTTTAATGCACGATTGTAAATAAATATGGTTTGAATTAACATGTATTTTACCCTTCACTGTAATAATCATAGAACGTGCATCCACATCTATAAATTTTTCACTGCCAGGATTTGAACCCAGTCCACCAGCTACACAAAGCATCCCAAGCATTCTACCACAGCGGCACGCGGACCGTTGGAGAACAACCATTACAGACGCTTGAAAAGCTTCAAAGACGAGTTAAGAAAAAAGTACGCAACACGAAGGAATTATCCAAATGGGACGGCAGTCGGTAGTGCGACGTACATGTTCAGACAAGCAAATGATTACAGTTTCAGAAAAATTGCATGATTTATTCAACAGAAAGAGCTACACAAATTGAGCAAGTCAATGTCACGTTGGTTCACCTTCGGCCCTTACTCAAGAATTATTCGGCTTGTCGTTGATTGATAGAGTTGTTGGATGTCCTCCTGGCAGATATCGTACCAGACTCTGCCCAACTGGCGCGTTAGACGGTCAGAGTCCGGAGTTGGAGGGACCTGCTCATTATGCTTCAAACGTTCTCTATTGACAAGAGATCTTGCTGACCGAGGGAGGGTTTGGCAAGCACGAAGACAGGCAGCAGAAACTCTCGCCGTATGCGGGTGGACGTTATCTTGCTGAAATGTAAACCGAGGATGGCTTGGCACGAAGTGCAACAAAAATAGCGTAGAGTGTTGCTGACTTACCTCTGCGCCCTAAGGATGCCACTGATGGTTGTCAGGCCGTATGACGGGCGACAGTCAGGTTGGTACCACACCACTGTCCAAGGCGTCTCCAGACAGGTCTGCGATCTGGAACCTCATTGACTGGAGTACGACTTCCTTACGTGATGCGTGCGTTTCGAGCTGAGTCACAACGACCAGCGACGTCTAGTGATCAAAGACTTTTCACCACCATGTCCGGTTCTCTCTCGTAGCCCCAAAAGTGTTGGCGGTGAAGGTTCCTTTCCCGACCAGGATTTGAACCTGCTACCTCCGAATGGAGCACCTCTAGAAAACCTGTGTTAGCGATCTAGGCTATGGAGGCAAGTTTTATCAAGTGAAAATTATGTACAACTGTAAGTAGGCTGTTTCTGTTTTCTTATTGGTAACGCCACGTAGCGCTCTGTATGAAAATCACTGGTTGTGCTGTGTGCAGTCTGTGGCTAGTTTGCATTGTTGTCTGCCATTGTAGTGTTGGGCAGCCGGATGTCAACAGCGCATAGCGTTCGGCAGTTGGAGGTTAGCCGCCAGCAGTGGTGGATGTGGGGAGAGAGATGGCGGAGTTTTGAAATTTGTAAGACTGGATGTCATGAACTGCTATATATATTATGACTATTAAGGTAAATACATCATTTGTTCTCTATCAAAATCTTTCATTTGCTAACTATGCCTATCAGTACTTAGTGCCTTCCGTAGTTTGAGTCTTTTATTTAGCTGGCAGTAGTGGCTTGCTGTATTGCAACAGTTCGAGTAACCAAGATTTTTGTGAGGTAAGCGATATGTGAAACGCATAGGTTAATGTTAGTCAGGGCCATTTTTTTTGTAGGGATTTTTGAAAGTCAGATTGCGTTGCGCTAAAAATATTGTGTGTCAGTATATGCACAGTCATGTACAATTTTTAAAAAGCGGACGTTTCACAACGAAAGGGAAGAAAGAATCCATGTAAGCCTACAGACATATGTATTCTAGAACCCACTATACAGTACATGCCAAAAGACACTTTCCACTGTGCCTTGCATTAGGGATCATCCTCTTTCGTTTCATGAAAGGAGCAAGAAAAGAATTACTGTTTATATTACTACACAGTAAGTACAAATATAATTTGATGGTGTTAAATTAAACCAATTACAGTTAGATTATCTCATGTTGATCTGCACTGAGAAGTCTTTGGAAGTGCACAAACGAGTGTGTTCCTTGAGTGACATGATGTGCAATTACGGAATGGATAAATCAAGGTCTTCTAACATTCAGACAACAGAAATGGTTTTCCTGGTTTATGGCTACGTTTCCAACTGTTTCTCATCATATTTTAAGTTCTTTGATTCTCGTAACTCGAAACTGTATCTCCTATCTTCTCACAACAGAACTTGTATTGCGCATCACTTCACTCAACAGCACAAATACATAATATACTACAACGATTTGTTTATGATGATAGACCCACACGGTCTGAAATGCATCGTATAATTCAGCAAAAGACGAAAATATTTTGACTGAAGGTGTCATTCATATTTTCGTTGTACTGAATACATTAATGTCCAGAAATGCAAAATGTGGCTAAAACTAGATCACATGACTCTGTTCTAACTATTACTAAAATACACTCCTGGAAATTGAAATAAGAACACCGTGAATTCATTGTCCCAGGAAGGGGAAACTTTATTGACACATTCCTGGGGTCAGATACATCACATGATCACACTGACAGAACCACAGGCACATAGACACAGGCAACAGAGCACGCACAATGTCGGCACTAGTACAGTGTATATCCACCTTTCGCAGCAATGCAGGCTGCTATTCTCCCATGGAGACGATCGTAGAGATGCTGGATGTAGTCCTGTGGAACGGCTTGCCATGCCATTTCCACCTGGCGCCTCAGTTGGACCAGCGTTCGTGCTGGACGTGCAGACCGCGTGAGACGACGCTTCATCCAGTCCCAAACATGCTCAATGGGGGACAGATCCGGAGATCTTGCTGGCCAGGGTAGTTGACTTACACCTTCTAGAGCACGTTGGGTGGCACGGGATACATGCGGACGTGCATTGTCCTGTTGGAACAGCAAGTTCCCTTGCCGGTCTAGGAATGGTAGAACGATGGGTTCGATGACGGTTTGGATGTACCGTGCACTATTCAGTGTCCCCTCGACGATCACCAGTGGTGTACGGCCAGTGTAGGAGATCGCTCCCCACACCATGATGCCGGGTGTTGGCCCTGTGTGCCTCGGTCGTATGCAGTCCTGATTGTGGCGCTCACCTGCACGGCGCCAAACACGCTTACGACCATCATTGGCACCAAGGAGGAAGCGACTCTCATCGCTGAAGACGACACGTCTCCATTCGTCCCTCCATTCACGCCTGTCGCGACACCACTGGAGGCGGGCTGCGCGATGTTGGGGCGTGAGCGGAAGACGGCCTAACGGTGTGCGGGACCGTAGCCCAGCTTCATGGAGACGGTTGCGAATGGTCCTCGCCGATACCCCAGGAGCAACAGTGTCCCTAATTTGCTGGGAAGTGGCGGTGCGGTCCCCTACGGCACTGCGTAGGATCCTACGGTCTTGGCGTGCATCCGTGCGTCGCTGTGGTCCGGTCCCAGGTCGACGGGCACGTGCATCTTCCGCCGACCACTGGCGACAACATCGATGTACTGTGGAGACCTCACGCCCCACGTGTTGAGCAATTCGGCGGTACGTCCACTCGGCCTCCCGCATGTCCACTATACGCCCTCGCTCAAAGTCCGTCAACTGCACATACGGTTCACGTCCACGGTGTCGCGGCATGCTACCAGTGTTAAAGACTGCGATGGAGCTCCGTATGCCACGGCAAACTGGCTGACACTGACGGCGGCGGTGCACAAATGCTGCGCAGCTAGCGCCATTCGACGGCCAACACCGCGGTTCCTGGTGTGTCCGCTGTGCCGTGCGTGTGATCATTGCTTGTACAGCCCTCTCGCAGTGTCCGGAGCAAGTATGGTGGGTCTGACACACCGGTGTCAATGTGTTCTTTTTTCCATTTCCAGGAGTGTAGTTTACTTCCTTTCTCAAAATTCCTGCGAGAGTGACTTCGAGTAGAATAAGAAATATTCGTAGATCTCCAGAATGAGATTTTCACTCTGCAGCGAAGTTTCATTCGTAGATCTGGTCCTGAAAAAGAATTCAAAGAATTTTATAAATATGTCTTCGTGATATATTATGCGTCTTCGAGTATCTGCAAATCAGATTTTTCATGACGCCATAACAATTTTCTAAGAGGCAAACAAGTGGGTGACCATTTGCACCGCGGTGGCTACCTTGTACCATTACTTGCAGTTTCCTTTCCTGTTCCACTCGCAAACAGAGCGAGGGAAAAAAAGATTATCTACACGTCTCTTTAGGGGCCCTAATTTCTCTTATATTATCTTCTTGGACCTTATACGAAACGTACGTTGATGGCAACAGAATCGTTCTGTACTCAGTTTCAAATGCCTATTCTCTAAATTTTCTCATTTGAGTTCGCAGAGCGTCTCCATAACACTTGTGTGCTGTTCGAACCTGCCGGTAAGAAATGAAGAAGTCAACTTCTGAACTCCTTCGATGTCTTCATTCAGTCCGACCTGGTGCAGATCCCAAACACTCGGGCAGCACTCAAGAATGGGTCACGCTAGTGTCCTATACGTAGTCTCCTTCACAGCTGAACCACACTTTCCTAAAATTCTCCCAATAAACGAAAGCCGTCCATTCGCCTTCCCTACTAAACTCCTTACATGCTTGTTTCATTTCATATCGCTTTGCAGCGTTAAAGTTCGGTATTTAAGCGACGTGACTGTGTTAAGCGGTACACTACTTATTCCGTGTTAGAATATTACGAGTTTGTTTTCCCTACCCGTCTCTATTAAATTGCATTTTCTACATTTAGAGCTAGCTGCCATTTATCACACCAATTCAAATTTTGTATCCTCCTACGGTCACTCAATGACGACACCTTCCTGTGCATTAAGGCATTATCAACAAACATCCGCAGACTGATGCTCGCCCTGTACGCCAGACCATTTATGTGTACAGAAAATAACAGCTGTCCTATCACACTTCCTTGGTACACCCCTGACGATACCCTTGTCTCCGATGAACACTCGCCGTCGAGGACCAGGTACTGGGTTCTATTTCTTAAAAAGTCCTCGAGTCACTCACATATCCGGGAACCTATTCTGTATTCCCGTACCTTTGTCAAAATCTTCAGTGGAGCACCGTGACAAACGCTTTTCGGAAATCTTGAGATAAGTAATCTGCCTGTTGCCCTTAATCTGCAGATCGTACTACACTACTGGCCATTAAAATTACTACACCACGAAGATGACGTGCTACAGACGCGAAATTTAACCGACAGGAAGAAGATGCTGTGATATGCAAATGATTAGCGTTTCAGAGCATTCACACAAGGTTGGCGCCGGTGGCGACACTTAAACGTGCTGACATGAGGAACGTTTCCAACCGATTTCTCATGCACAAACAGCAGTTGACCGGCATTGCCTGGTGAAACGTTGTTGTGATGCATCGTGTAAGGAGGAGAAATGCCTACCATCACGTTTCCGACTTTGATGAAGGTCAGATTGTAGCCTATCGCGATTGCGGTTTATCTCCGAGACCATGGCTGCGGTTACCCTTGACGCTGCATCACAGAAAGGAGCGCCTGCGATGGTGTACTCAACGACGAACCTGGGTGCACGAATGGCAAAACGCCATTTTTTCGGATGAATCCAGGTTCTGTTTACAGCATCATGATGGTCGCATCCCTGTTTGGCGACATCGCGGTGAACGCACATTGGAAGCGTGTATTCGTCATCGCCATACTGGCGAATCACCCAGCAAGATGGTATCGGGTGCCATTGGTTACACGTCTCGGTCACCTCTTGTTCACATTGACGGCACTTTGAACAGTGGACGTTACATTTCAGATGTTTTACGACCCGTGACTCTACCCTTCCTTCGATCCCTGCGAAACCCTATACGAGGTGCATTCAAGTTCTAAGGCCTCCGATTTTTTCTCTCCGGACTGGAAAGAGATAGAAACATGCGCATTGTTTAAAAATGAGGCCGCGTTCATTGTCAATACGTCCCACAGATGGCAGTACCGTACGGCAGATGGAATTTTACCGCCAGCGGCAAGAATGAGAACTGTTTTAAATAAAATGGCGACGTCTTCCATACTTCAACAGCGTGCAATCATTCGTTTTCTGAATTTGCATGGTGTGCAACCAGTTGAAATTCATCGACAGTTGAAGGAGACATGTGGTGATGGAGTTATGGATGTGTCGAAAGTGCGTTCGTAGGTGCGACAGTTTAATGAAGGCAGAACATCGTGTGACAACAAACCGAAACAACCTCGGGCTCGCACAAGCCGGTCTGATGACATGATCGAGAAAGTGGAGAGAATTGTTTTGGGGGATCGCCGAATGACTGTTGAACAGATCGCCTCCAGAGTTGGCATTTCTGTGGGTTCTGTGCACACAATCCTGCATGACGACCTGAAAGTGCGAAAAGTGTCATCCAGGTGGGTGCCACGAATGCTGACGGACGACCACATGGCTGCCCGTGTGGCATGTTGCCAAGCAATGTTGACGCGCAACGACAGCATGAATGGGACTTTCTTTTCGTCGGTTGTGACAATGGATGAGACGTGGATCCCATTTTTCAATCCAGAAACAAAGTGCCAGTCAGCTCAATGGAAGCACACAGATTCACCTCCACCAAAAAAATTTCGGGTAACCACCAGTGCTGAAAAAATGATGGTGTCCATGTTCTGGAACAGCGAGGGCGTAATCCTTACCCATTGCGTTCCAAAGGGCACTACGGTAACAGGTGCATCCTACGAAAATGTTTTGAAGAACAAATTCCTTCCTGCACTGCAACAAAAACGTCCGGGAAGGGCTGCGCGTGTGCTGTTTCACCAAGACAACGCACCCGCACATCGAGCTAACGTTACGCAACAGTTTCTTCGTGATAACAACTTTGAAGTGATTCCTCATGCTCCCTACTTACCTCACCTGGCTCCTAGTGACTTTTGGCTTTTTCCAACAATGAAAGACACTCTCCGTGGCCGCACATTCACCAGCCGTGCTGCTATTGCCTCAGCGTTTTCCAGTGGTCAAAACAGACTCCTAAAGAAGCCTTCGCCGCTGCCATGGAATCATGGCGTCAGCGTTGTGAAAAATGTGTACGTCTGCAGGGCGATTACGTCGAGAACTAACGCCAGTTTCATCGATTTCGGGTGAGTAGTTAATTAGAAAAAAAATCGGAGGCCTTAGAACTTGAATGCACCTCGTATTTCAGCAGGACACTGACTCAATGCCCAGGCGTATCAAGGCCGTTATTACGGCCAGAGGTGGTTGTTCTGGGTAATGATTTCTCAGGATTAACGCACCCAAATTGCGTGAAAATGTATTCACATGTCAGTTCCAGTATAATATATTTGTCCAATGAATACCTGTTTATGATCTGCATTTTTTCTTGGTGTAGCAATTTTAATGGCCAGTAGTATATATCATGTGAGAAAAGGGTAAGCTGCCTTTCGCGCGAACAATGCTTTCTGAAACCGCGCTCATTCGTGGACAGATACTTTCCCGTCTCAAGGAAATTTATTATATTCGAACTGAGACTGTATTTTCGTCAAATTTTGGAGATAAATATTTATTGCAACACCAGGCTACCAATTATTGTGGAGGATCGTGTAAACGCTGTTGCTGACCTGTAAGTGAGCTGCTACTGGTCTCACGCCGAGGAGCGGTTTCCGCTGAGTCACGGACGGCCTTACGATATTTCAGCAACAGGAGAGTGAGATTTGGACCGTTTTCCGTCAGCCGTCCGGTCTGGAGATGAGCTGGACAGTCAACAGAAGTTCAATCGGGTGACGGCTGTCGGCGCGGCGAGTGCTAAGTAGCGCCGGACAGTCTGACGGCTGCTAGGTGGGGCGCCGATCGGCCAGTCATCGCCCACTTAAGACATCAGCGGCGCGGTAACAATGCACAAAGGGCCGCGGGAATTAGCCCGGTGAATGGCGTGCGCGGTACGGCTGTTAGCGTCCAATTACTGGGGCCCGCGCCCGGGGCGCGCCCGGGGCACGCAGCACGGGTCGCCGGGGCTGATTGGCCGCCATCCACAAACACCTGCTGCGAGCGCGCCCGCTGGCGGTCACAACACGCCACGCACCGCGGGCCACGGCCCGCAGACGCGAGCGCTCCCGCGCTGTCTCCGTGTCACACACCTACTACCCAGTTAGTCTAGTAACATCGTTGCTCTGCTCGACATATGAAATTCGTGGAATGTCAAACGTTCTCAGCGTCAATTCGCACATTTGTAAGAAGAACCAGAAAAAGATGTAGAAAAGATTCGGGTATTGTGGAATGCCGCTTAACATCTGTAAGTACAATTTGCTAATGAATTGATTGAAATGCCCAAAATCAAAAGGAACTGAGACTGGAAGGTCGTCTGTTAATCAAATGGGACTATATGGTTCCAGAGACCTTATCAAGTCTAAAACATCTATGATGTTCATATGCAGAGTGAAGTGAAGAATGAAAATTTGTACCAATGCTGGGATTCGAACCTAGGTCTCCTGCTCATTAGACAGATGCGCTAACCACTACGTCACCTTGGCACAGTGGCATTGCACAACTGCATGGACGACCCTTGCACACCTCCCTCCACCATCCAAATTCCCTTTCATGCCTTAGTCCACTTGTTAACTTGAGGGGGAATACCCAGTGGGCTGATGTGTGAATTTGAAGAGAGAAGGAACGCGAGCTAGAGCAGTCCATTCAGTTGTGCAAAGCCACTGTGCTACACTGACGCTCGTGCCTAGTGAGAAGCGAACCCAGGTTCGAATCCCACCATTGGTAAAAATTCTTATTTGTCATTTCATTGCCGGCCGGAGTGGTCGAGCGGTTCTAGGCGCTACAGTCTGGAGCCGCGAGACCGCTACGGTCGCAGGTTCGAATCCTGCCTCGGGCATGGATGTGTGTGATGTCCTTAGGTTAGTTAGGTTTAAGTAGTTCTAGGGGACTGATCACCTCAGACGTTAAGTCCTATAGTTCTCAGAGCCATTGTTTTTTTGTCATTTCATTCTGCATATATACATTAATTTGATAAATTTTTTCGTCTTCTCCTCGTAATTGTTGTTTTGGTCTGAAAGACCATACGCGTTCTCTACATTCCTCCATCAATCATTTCTGTTCCTGGCTTTCGTGGTCCATTCTCCTTTCCTCAGGTCCATCACCACAGTATCCTTACGGACATCATCCTTCCATCATTTGGATTTGCCGCTCCTTGTGTTTACTGTGTTTGCCTTTAAAATTTTTCGTATATAAGGTCCACGAGTTATGCAAAACACCGTTTTTCCAAGTTCCCAAACATGTTTCAGCGCCTCTATGCCATCATCAGTAAGTTTTTGTTTTATTTAATTCGTAATGTGAACATTTTTACCAAATGATTACAAAATCGTGGATATTTCGTTCAAACAACGATTAGTTTCTTTTTGTTAGTACCTTCACACTCGCCGGCCGCGGTGGTCTAGCGGTTCTAGGCGCGCAGTCCGGAACCGTGCGACTGCTACGGTCGCAGGTTCGAATCCTGCCTCGGGCATGGATGTGTGTGATGTCCTTAGGTTAGTTAGGTTTAAGTAGTTCTAAGTTCTAGGGGACTGATAACCACAGCAGTTGAGTCCCATAGTGCTCAGAACCATTTTGAACCTTCACACTCGGTTTACATCGTTTTTTAGATTTTCTCAAAGACAAGAACATCACAAAACCGACCAGCGACCCAACAGCAAGGTACCAGAAAAACAGTCAATAAGCACTGAAAACCATCAAAAATACGTTCTCAAAAGACCAAGTAAAAAGGATGACACAGAAAAATCCAAAAGCACCCACCGTAAATTCCCTGGCAAAGGTTCACAAGGATAACATCCCACTAAGGCCTGTCATAAACTTCGAAAATGCTCCATCCTACCACCAAGTCCAACCGACACACATTATTAAAAAAAAAAAAAAAAAAACCGTACACTTTTCATAACAACAGGAAGCTGGAAAACTCAAAGGAATTAATCGACATAATCAAGAGCATATGCATACCATACACAGCTACTCTCATATTATTTGACGTCACATCAATGTACACTTGTGTTCCAATAAATGAAAACATCAACATCATCACATAAAGATTAGAACAACAAGGAAACGCACCAGACAAACACATCAATGAAATAATAACCATACTCAAGACCACAACATCACAAAATTATTTGGTGTTCAACAAAGAATTTTATTCTCAACATGAAGGATTGCCAATGGGATCACCAATTAGTGGCCTGTAGAATATGAACTTCGGTTGGTGGTTGAAATTTCGTGCGAAGATACCACCCCAAAGAGAGGTGCCTCTGTTTCAATGATGTCGACCACAAATCCTGTACCATGTCCGTGACACTCTCTCAGCTATTTCTCGATAAAACAAAATATGCTGCTCTTCTTTGAACTATCTCAATATACTACATTAATCCTATCTGGTAAGGATCACACAGCGCGCAGCAGTACTCCGAAAGAGGGCAGACAAGCGTCGTGCAGGCAGTCTCTTTAATAGAGCTGTTGCATCTTCTAAGCGTCCTGCCAACAAAACGCAGTCTTTGGTTCGCCTTCCCCACAACATTCCCTACGTGTTCTATCCAATTTAAGCTGTTCGTAATTGTAATTCCTAGGTATTTAATTAAATTGACTGCCTTTATATTTGACTGACTTATTTCCTATCGTGTAACCTCATTTTAACGGATTCCTTTTTTGCACTTATGTGGATGACACCACTCTTTTAATTATTTAGGGTCAAATGTCAGTTATCGTACCATACACACACCTTATCTAAATCGTTTTCCAATTGGTTTTGATATGCTGATGAATTTAGTAGACGATAAACGACAGCGTCATCTGCAAACAACCTAAGACGGGTGCTCAGATAGTCTTGGTTGGTTGGTTGTTTTGGGGAAGGAGACCAGACAGCGTGGTCATCGGTCTCATCGGATTAGGGAAGGATGGGGAAGGAAGTCGGCCGTGCCCTTTCAGAGGAACCATCCCGGAATTTGCCTGGAGTGGTTTAGGGTTCAAAAAATGGTTCAAATGGCTCTGAGCACTATGGGAATTAACATCTGTGGTCATCAGTCCCCTAGAACTTAGAACTACTTAAACCTAACTAACCTAAGGACATCACACACATCCATGCCCGAGGCAGGATTCGAACCTGCGACCGTAGCAGTCGCGCGGTTCCTGACTGAGCGGGAGTGGTTTAGGGAAATCACGGAAAACCTAAATCAGGACGGGCGGACGCGGGATTGAACCGTCGTCCTCCCGAATGCGAGTCCAGTGTCTAACCATCAGATAGTCTCGTAAATCGTTTGTATAGATAAGGAACAGCAGAGGGCTTACAACACCCTCTTGTGGAATGCCAGTTATTAATTCTGTTTTACTGGATGACTTTACGTCAGCTACTTAGAAACGTGACCTCCCTGACAAAAAATCACGAATGCAGTTTCCCAGCTGAGGCAATATTCATTAATCACGATATTGATTACAATCCGCTTGTGACGTATGGTGTCAAACGCCTTCTGGAAATCTAGAAATACGGAGTGAATCTGAAATCGCTTGTCGATATCATTCAACCCTTCATGCGCCTAAGGGCTAGTTGTGTTTCACAAGAACAATGTTTCCAAAATCCGAGTTGACTTTGTGTCAATAGACAGTTCTCTTCGTGGTAATTCATAATGTTCGAAAACAATATATGTTCCAAAATCCTTCTGCGTATCGACTTTAATGATACGGGCCTGTAATTTAGTGGATTACTCCTATTGCCTTTCTGTAATATTGGTGTGATCTGAGCAACTTTGAGTAAGGATCTTTTGTCGAACGAGTGCCTGTGTATAACTGTTAAGTATGGAGCTACTGTATCACCATACTCTGAAAGGAACCTGATTGGTACACAATCTGGACCGGAAGACTTGCTTTCATTAAATGATTTAAGTTACTCCGCTACTCCGACGATATGTACTTCTAAGTTACTCTTGTTAGCAGCTGCTCGTGATTAAAATTTGGAAATATTTACTTCGTCTTCTTTTGAGAAGGAATTCCAGAAGGCTGTGTTTAGTAACTCTGCTTTAGCAGCACTGTCATCAATAGTATTTCCATTGCTGTCGCGCATAGAAACACTCATTGTGCCTTGCCGCTAGCATACTTTACACACGAGTAGAATTTTATGCATTTTCAACCAGATTTCGAGTCGAAAGTTGTGAAAACTGTTATAAGCATCTCGCATTGAAGTCCGGGTTAAATTTATTTCTTCTGCAAAAGATGGCCAAGCCTGGAGATTTTGCGTTCGTTTAAATCTGGAACGCTTTTCTCGTTGTTTCTGCAACAGTTTTATGACCCGTTTTGTGTACCAAGGTGGATCAGTTCCTTTGTTTATTAATTTATTTGATATAAATCTCTTAATTACTGTGGATACTATTTCTTTGAATTAAAGTACATTTGATCTACACTTACATTGCTAATTTAGAAGGCGTGTAGACTGTCTCTCGGAAAGGTTCAAGCGAATTTTTATCTGCATTTTTGAATGGATATACTTTTCTTTTATTTTTGGTGGATTTGGGAATTACGGTATTCAGTCTGGCTACGATAACACTGTGTTCAGTATTCCATGTCTCCGTTTTGGTGCTCTTTATAAGCTCAGGGTTATTTGTTGCTAAGAGGTCAAGTGTGTTTTCATAACCGTGTACTATACGAGTGGGGTCATGAACTAATTGCTCGAGTAATTTTCAGAGTAACCGTTCAGCACAATTTCGGATAATGTATTATGCGTACCTCCGGATTTAAACATATATTTTCGCCAACATATCGAGGGTAAATTGCGTAACTACTAGTTATAACTGTGTGAGACGGGTACGTATTTGAAATTAGACTTAAGTTTTCTTTGAATCTTTCAGTATATCATCTGAGTTGGCAGGTTGGTAAAAGGATCCAAGTATTATTTTATTACGTTGCCAAGAATGACCCTTACCCATACTAACCCGCAGGTATCTACTTCAATTTCGCTACAAGATAAACTACTCCTAACAGCAAGAAACACGCCATCGCCGACTGTATGAGTGTTCAGCCTACCCTTTCTGAACACCGTTAGGTCCTTCGCAAAAATTGCGGCTGAACTTGTCTCCGGCTTTAGCGAGCTTTCAGTGTGTATAACAATTTGAGCACCAGTGCTTCCTATTAGCGCTTGGAGCTCAGACATATTCCCAACACAGCTACGACAATATGCAGCTGTTATACTGATGGTTCCTAGATCTACGAACTTGCGTTCCAAGAGGAGTCTGACATTATTTCCTCCTGCATAAAAAATGTTCAAATGAGTGAGAATTCCTAAGGGACCAAACTGCTGAGGTCATCAGTCCCTAGAATTCCGAACAACTTAAACTAACTTACGCTAAGAACAACACACACACACCCACGCCCGAGGGGGACTCTAACCTCCAGCGGGAGGGGCCGCGTAGTCTGTGACATTGCACTTCAAACCGGGCGTTCGTTCCGCGCGCCCCTCCTGTATACGTCTCAAGGAAAAGAGACGATCAGTAAATTAGCGAAATAAGATGTCGTACCGTGTTCATCGACAATTATTTTTCCCACGCGACGTTCATTAAAGGAACAGGGAGGGAGAAAGAAACAGTCGTACCAGAAGCACCCACCGCCATATACCGTAAGGTGATTCGAGGAGTATTGATGTAGATATAGAGGGTGATTCCGTGATGATGTTACAAACTTTCACGGATGATAGAGAAGGATAAATTTATCAATATGAGGTTGCTGACTCTGGTCCAGGAAAGACCGAATCCAAAGTTGTACGCAAACATCGTTATAATACCTCTGAAAGTGGACGTCTTCTACTGCAGTCACTTTCCTCTACATATTTTGCGACGAGGCACTGCGGACTAAAACAAAATAAAAAATCCACTGAACATGGGCTTTAAGATGGATACCTTAAGAACTGTGAGCACTTGTTGATCTTTGATACTGTGAAATACATCACTCCACTCTGAAGCCTGTGTTTACTGGACAATTTTTTCCAGTTTCGGTCCACTACACCTCCCAAAACTTTGAAAGCAAAGAGCTTGCGGTAGAAGAAGTCCACTGCCAAAGATATCAGAACGATTTTTGCCTACTACTTTCGAGTGTATCATTTGCGGACCAGTGCCCCTTATTTCAAGTTGATACATTCACCTTTCTCCAACGTCAGTGAAAGCTTGTAACATCATAACGGAGTCACCCGGTAGACGTAGGCTGGTCCTCTGAATCACCCCACCTTAATGCCATTGAAAATACTTGGGAATATTTAGGACAGCAGGGTAAATGTTGCAATCAGTTTCACCGCATTTTGTTAACTCTTCGGGATCTGATCGCTTGTGTGTGCCTTCAGCTGGATTTGGCATACCTGCAGAAAGTTCTGTAATCTCTTCCTGGTCGAGTTAAGACCATTACCAGGGCAGTGGCGTTGTTGCACGGTGCAAGATTCCCTAGCGGTACCAAACTTCTATAAAATTTTATCAGTTTAGCCACGAGTTCGTACAAAGTGCTATAGGTGACGTACTTGTAACCAGTCATGCCTCCCTACCCAACACTGTGATAGCTAAGCCAATCCTTTCCTAGGTTATCTTAATGAATGGGCGTGTAGAATTTCCTCGTACACGTGTTTTGTGAATGTCTCGATGTTGTCTCTCGAAGCAGGTTAGCGAACTGAATTCTTTAGAAGATTCAGGCAGGCGACCTGATTATAAGTGGTCGTGCGGTTAGCTTATTTACTTGAAATTAATCCCAGTATGACATTACGATGCAATCATTGGCGAACAACGCAATACAGTTACAATTAAATACGCTGACAGGATTCATCTCCAAAAGTTAATGAAATCCGAGAGCATGGTAAAACCGACTACGACAGAAGGACAAGCTCCGAGTACCTGCTATCGCTGACTATCGCATAAACACAGTCTACAGATACTTCTTAACGTCGACTGGCGATAATAGCGCACAGCTGAAATCTCTCGCGTACTTCGTAAAACTTCGTAGATATTCGTACATCGTCAGTAGCTTAACAATACTGGAAGTAAGAGCATGTCGTCTCATTAATAAATTGTTCGAAAAAAGCTGCGGCGTTGTCCATCATCAGCGGTATCTTCAGTGTTTTCTATTATCTTCGGTGGTGTCTTCTGATGAAATAAAAAACAATCACAAAGCAGCTATTGTCGAACAATCAATTAATAAAATGGCATATTTACAATTTCTATTAGCTGCAGATCGTCAAATCTAAAAGACATTCCTAACAATATTCTTCTTTTGGAAACCACTTTATTTGATTACATCGCTACGTTAATACAACTACTGGGTTACTAGTTTCGGCGCTATGTACTGCCATCCCCAGGGCCATAAAACGGGTAGTAGTAGGTACTACATACAATGCTTACACCACTTTGTCACATGAGGACTACACAATATACATGAAAAGGTCAATGGCACGTCAGGTGTGCAATGCCTATGTGAGAACCAGCTCCTTACTCGGTGTAGGTTATCTGGCATGTCATTGTAATGCCTCGCCTTTTTATGCATATTTTATAGTCCTCATGTGACAGTGTGATATAAGTAGTGTGTGATGTAACTACAACTGAGCGGTTTTACGGTTCTGAGGATGGCAATACATATTGCCGAAACTAGTAATCCAACAATTGCGTTAACATGTCGATTTTTGCAAAAAAATTGGTTCAAAATTGTTCAAATGTGTGTGAAATCTTATGGGACTTAACTGATAAGGTCATCAGTCCCTAAGCTTACACACTACTTAACCTAAATTATCCTAAGGACAAACACACACACCCATGCCCGAGGGAGGACTCGAACCTCCGCCGGGACCAACCGCACAGTCCATGACTGCAGCGCCCCAGACCGCTCGGCTACTCCTGAGCGGCTAAAAAATTGGTTTTCAGAAGAAGACCACAGTACAAAATTATTGAAAGACTCCTGCAGTGAATGATCATGTCAGATAATTAATAATTCAATTGATTTACTGCTGGTAGTACTGTTGTATCAAAGCTCTGATGTCTCGTGGACCCTTCCTAGTATTTGAGGGTCCGGAAGTGGAATTTAATGACTAATATTTAATGAAGAAAATTCTGAGTTTCAAGTAAGACGGCTTGGGGTTGCCCTACGTATTCACCGTCAAACAATATTTTTATCATGGCTCGCGAACATCTACTCATTTCTGTGAGTAACAACTGCCAAGTTGTTGTGTGCACTGACTGTGGTATATTCCAAACAAGGAACAGGAATTCCGCATCTAGTCGGAAATCCCATCTTCATAATTTTACAGATCTGGAGTTAAGTTACTGAATAGCTAGTTTAATGCGTTTAAACTGAGCCACATTGAATAGTCTTAGTATAAGATTTTAACACGTACAGAATGAGATAATGATCTTGCTATCTACTTGTTGAAATCGCATAGTGACACATGCCTATATCACTCAACTGAAACACGCTGCCGGCCGCGGTGGTCTCGCGGTTAAGGCGCTCAGTGCGGAACCGCGCGACTGCTACGATCGCAGGTTCGAATCCTGCCTCGGGCATGGATGTGTGTGATGTCCTTAGGTTAGTTAGGTTTAAGTAGCTCTAAGTTCTAGGGGACTGATGACCACAGATGTTAAGTCCCATAGTGCTCAGAGCCATTTGAACCATTTTTGAAACACGCTGAAAATACAATGATCAGCCAGAAAATTATGACCACCGACCTACTATCCTTATAAACCTGTCAAGTCGCTAGCAGCGTCACTTGGCACGGTGCATGTAGCATCAGTGAGCGTGTTGTCCGCGTGTAGAATGGGGATTGTGATATTCGCTATTTTTGACTTCATTGAAACAGCAAATACAAGTAGTTAATACTTTCAGCCAGAAGGCAAATACTTGTTTATAAATAATGATTAATGTATAATGAGGCGTCGCATGGCGACGGTGGAATTTTGTAAATAATGTAATTAGTCGTCTTTGGGCGGCAATATAAACAGAAAAATACGGATGGATATGCGATCCTCCACTATTTTGTTCGCTGGAGAACAAATGAAGCCTTGAGCGCTAAAGACTTGTACTGTTTTTCTCGAGTAAGACGGACGCAGATTTGTGGCAGTCTGATCTAATTTTTACTAAATGTATACGAGGTGTGGCTAGAAAAAAACCGGACTAGTACTGGTGAAACAATAAAACGAATGCAATAAGGCTGAAAGTCGCGTGGCCTGTCACATGACTCTCGCTCCGCCTACTGCTCGAGTTTCATCTGCCTCCTGCACTCAGTCTGCCCGTGGCGTCTGTTTTAAGTAGTTGACGTTTTGTCTGTGCGTCGGAAAATGTTGAGTGTACAGAAAGAACAGCGTGTTAACATCAAATTTTGTTTCAAACTAGGAAAATCTGCAAGTGAAACGTTTGTAATGTTACAACAAGTGTACGGCGATGATTGTTTATCGCGAACACAAGTGTTTGAGTGGTTTAAACGAGTTAAAGATGGCCGCGAAGACACCAGTGATGACACTCGCACTGGCAGACCATTGTCAGCAATAACTGATGCAAACATTGAAAAAATCGGTAAACTTGTTCGACAAGATCGCCGTTTAACAATCAGAGCAGTGTCTGAGTTAACAGGAGTTGACAAGGAAAGTGTTTGGCAGATTCTTCATGAAAGTTTCAACATGAACAAAGTGTGTTCAAAAATGGTTCCAAAGTGTCTCACAATTGAACAGAAGGAACGCCGAAGAATGATTTGTTCTGACATCCTGGAAAACATTGAAAGTGATCCCACCTTCTTACAAAATGTTATTACTTGCGATGAATCGTGGTTTTTTACTTACGATCCCGAAACTAAATGCCAATCGATGCATTGGAAAACTTCTGGTTCTCCACGACAAAAAAAAGCACGAATGTCAAAATCGAAATTCAAGGCAATGATGATTGTTTTTTTTGACATCAAATGGATTGTGCACATTGATTGGGTACCAGAGGGACAAACAGTGAATCAGCATTACTACATTAGCGTCCTGGCTACCCTACGTGAGCGAGTACGGAGAAAACGGAACGATTTGTGGAGAAAAAAGTCATGGATCCTTCACCAAGACAATGCCCCAGCTCACAGTGCGTTGTCAGTGAAGACGTTTTTGGCAAAACACAACATTCCCATCTTAGATCATCCACCCTACTCACCTGATTTGGCCCCCTGTGACTTTTTTCTTTTCCCTAAAGTCAAGTCAGCTTTGAAAGGAACTAGATTTGAGACTGTTGAAACAGTAAAAGAAAAAGCGACGGAAGTAATGTATGGACTTACCGAAAATGATCTGCAGCATTGCTATGAACAGTGGAAAATTCGTATGGAGCGGTGTAGAGACCGAGGAGGAGAGTACATTGAAGGAGATAACATGAAATTGTAAATAATTGTAAATAAATGTTTTTTACAACATCAGTCCGGTTTTTTTCTAGCCGCACCTCGTATAAACGTGTTATGTCTAAGTTTGAGTGAAGTGTAAAGAACTGTTATAACTTACCGTGACGACGCACGAGCGACTCAAAGAAGACAATGGCCATATAAAAGAGCGCTCAATGGACATGATACGGACATAAAAATCTACCGTCATTGTAGTACTAAGCTTAAGGTACGATATATGTTTTAGTTTATAATCAATATTTGTTCTGGGAATACTGAATCATTTAGCAGTGCTCATTCCTATCATCTCCTCAGTATTATTTTCATTTTAATTATGCATTTTGTTAATATTATAGACACCAAGATCAGCAGTCCAATGTGCGTGTTACATTGATAAAAAGAAGACTGTTTTTTCGTCTTCTTGCATCAGCTTTAATATTGAATTTCCCTTTTGTGTGATGTTACAGTTGTTTTTGCCCCCTTAAGAACTTTCTGGTCCCTTAGGAAATTGTTTTGTCATAACAATAACTTCACAACCGGGTATGATCGTATCTACAATCATGAAGTAATTAGAAAGACGATAACGAAATTTCTTAACCAATAGCACGCTAGTTGTGACTGCCTCAAGCCACGCGAAACTGCAAGTAAAAACTACTCACATCTGATAATGCCATATTTTATGACAATGGTCAATCCATGATTCTTACGCCAATTGTGATTGATAAAACAGTAAGCTAAATCTCAATTTCCAACTTTCCATTGAATAACAACATCACTTTTATTTTGTAACATCACAGGATGGCCTGCGGTCTGTCAGAGTTTGACCGAGAGCAGATTGTGGTGGCCCGGAGGCTCGGCACGAGCATTTCGGAAACTGAACGACTTGTCGGGTGTTCGAGGAGTGCTGTGGTGAGTGTCTTCACTCCTAGCTAAACGAAGGTGAAACCACGTCGATACGTCGTGGGGTTGGGTAGTTGCCCCTCATTACAGATATCGAACGTAGTAAGCCGTGGAGACTATAAAAACAGGAGATGCGGCGAACTGTGGCGGAACTAGCATTAGACTTTAATCTTGGGCAGAGTACAAGTGTGTCTGAATACACAGTGCACCGAACACTCCTAACACTGAACCTCCGCAGCCGACGACCCATTCATATGTCAATGTTAACACCACGACATCGGCAACTGCGACTGAAATGGATACGTCACCATCGACATTGGGCGGTAGCGCGGTGGCAGAGCGTTGCATGGTCTGAAGAATCCAGATAATTTTTTCGTCATGCCGACGGGAGAGCACAAATCCATTGTCTTCCGGTGGAACAGCTCCTTGACTGATGCACTGCGGGACGGAGACAATCTGTCGGTAGCTCCATTATGGTCTGGGGAACATGCACGTGGCCAACCATTGGTCCAGTGGAGCTCATGCAAGGCACCATGGCAGCCAAGGAGTATCGTACACTGGTACAGACCACGTTCACCCCTTCATGACGATCATGTTTCCCGAGGACAGTGACATTTTTCAGGAAGATAATGCTCATGTCACCTGGCCAGGAGTGTGAAGGAGAATTTCGAGGAACACAGTGGCGAGTTCCAATTGATGTGCTGTTCCCCCGCTCACCAGATCAGAAGCCGATCGAATACATCTGGGATGTGACTGAACGTGGCATCAGAGCTCATCGCCCACCCCCTTCCCCGCTCCCACCCCCCTCCCAGCAATTCACGGGAATTAGGTGGTGACTTGTGGGCACAGATAGGATGCCAACTCCCTCCAGCAATCTACCGAGGCCTCATTGCTTCCATGCTATATGTCAGTGCTGTTATCCGTGCAAAAAGAGGACATACCGGCTACTATGTAGGTGGTCATGACGTTTTGGCTGATCAGAGTAGTTACTCAATAGCAGAAACGTAGGTCTGCAGTAATATACAGACAGGATTTGCGATTGATTGCTGAA
This sequence comes from Schistocerca piceifrons, assembly GCF_021461385.2. Lineage (NCBI taxonomy): Eukaryota > Metazoa > Arthropoda > Insecta > Orthoptera > Acrididae > Schistocerca > Schistocerca piceifrons. The sequence continues at coordinate 167,223,722 of NC_060145.1, forward strand.
TACCTTTTCCTCATTTCGACCCAATACTGCGCGTTGTGTCACCAGTGCAATACGTGAGAGACAGCTTCTTACCCGCTACTGTCGCAGCGAATTACCATGAAACCTCCTCTTCGAAAAATTTTATAAATGGCAGTGCTGGAACACCTCTACGTTATTTGATTTTCAAAAAGCTGATCAAAACTGAATGTACTCAGACACTCACTGAACGGACACACAATATCTTTAGCGCAACGCAATCTGACTTTCAATAAACCCTACAAAAGAATGGCCCAGAGTAACAATAACCTATACCTTTCGTGAATCACTTACCTCACAAAAATCTTCGTTACTCAAACTACTGCAGCACAGCGAGCGCCAATACTGCCAGCTCAATAAAAGATTCTAACTAATGAAGGCACTAAGTACTGATCGGCATAGTTAGCAAATGAAAGATTTTGATAGAGAACAAAAAATGTATTTACCTTAATAATAGTCAAAAGTCATCACACACACACGTATATATATATATATTATTATTATTATTGGTGTTTTGCCCTTAAAGAGCGCATTTGGACTAAACTACATGGCCAGTTCCTTTTGCTGCCTTCCTTGCTGCCCAAACTTCCCTCATTCGCTCGCTGTGTTTCTGTTTCCGGTCCTCTGTCCATGCTTCTTGTCGGCTTCGTGTCTTCGGCTTCATCTTGATTGCCTTTTTGGTTGCCCATATTTCTTTCATCTTCTGGCTGTGATTTTGCTTGCGTTCTTCGGTCCATTTTATGCCTGTTCGTTTGTCGCATTGTATCTCATGTAGTTTACTTTTCTTAATGATGTTTCTGAACTTTATTCTGTCGTTTATTGTGTCTGCTGTTATGTTGAGCTGGTTCAGGTCGTTTTCTACCTCTGCCACCCATTTGTTGTTTCTAGTGGTTACCCAGTCAAAGATCTGTTTGGTCAGCCTGTGTGATGGCATTCTGTATAGGTGTCCATAGAATTGTAGTCTGCGTTTTCTAATCTTTTCTGTGATTGTCTCCGTATGTTTGTACAGTTCCTCTGTAGGTTTTTTGATCCATATTCCATTGTTGTTAGTTGCGCCAAATATTTTCCTAAGTATTTTCCGTTCTACTTTTTCTAATTGTCTGATACGTGTATGCCCTCGGATTAGTGTGGTCTCTGCTGCATATAGTGCCTCGGGGAGCACCACCGTGTCGTAATGGCGTAATTTGGCTTTTTGTGAGATAGACTTCTTGTTGTAATGATTCCACACTACTTTGTATGCCTTGTCCAGTTTAGTCTTTCTTTCTTCATTTGAGTCTCTGTTATGTCCACTCATTTGTAGTGTTTCACCGAGGTATTTGAAGTTTGCTGTTTTGTAAATCGTGCCCTACTTTGTGTTCAGAGATGAGAGTTTCTTTGTGCTCATAAACTGTGTCTTTTCGTAAGAGATCTGTAGTCCAGTTTTGGAAGCGATTTCGTGCAGTTTTTCAATAGCGTCTTTTGTTTCCTTTATACCTTTCGTGACAATCGCCAAATCGTCTGCAAAAGCCAGGCATTTAATCTGTAGGTTTCCTAAGGTTATCCCCTGTTGTGATGTTTCCCATTCTCTTATGACCTTATCTAACACCAGATTGAAAAGGAGAGGTGAGAGGCCATCGCCTTGTCGGACACCTGTGCGAATTTCAAAGGGCTCTGATAGTTCCCCACAGAACTTTACTTTGGAGGTCGTGTTGGTTAAAGTTTGCTCTATGATAGCCCGTGTTTTGTTGTCTACTTTGTATTCTGCTAGAATTTTGAAGAGAGTTTTCCGGTCGATAGAGTCGTACGCCTTTTTGAAGTCAACAAAGGTAATGATCAGGTTCTGTTTGTGTTGTAAAATCATTTTCAGGTTCCAAATTTGTTCCGCACAAGACCGCCCTTTACGGAAGCCTGCTTGGTATTCCCCAATCAAGTGGTCGGTTTGGCATTCTAGTCTGTTCAGTAAAGCTTTAGAGAGGATCTTGTATGTGACCGGTAGTAGGGATATTCCTCTGTAGTTGTTCGGGTCAGTCTTGTCACCTTTTTTGTGTAGTGGGTGTATCAGGGCAGTTTTCCAGTCGTCAGGAATTTTCATGGTCTTCCAGATGTCTTCCAAGATCCTGTGGATGTCTTTGGTGAGTTCTGGGTCTTGTAACTTCCAGATTTCCGCGATGATGCCATCTTCTCCTGGTGCTCTACGATTCTTGAGTGACTTTATTATTTCTTTAACTTCTTCTAGAGTTGGAGGTTCACTATCTGGATTGTATGTGCTCGTTTCTGTCATCATTTCTTCCATGGTGGGGTCCGTGTTGAGCAGTTTTTCAAAGTACTTTGCCAGAATGTCACAATTGTTTTTGGTATTGGTTTCTAGGGTTCCATCCGGTCTTCTGAAGCACAAGTTGGGTGGTTGATATCCAGTCATATTTTCTCTGAACGTTCTGTAGAAGTTTCTTGTATTGTTCTTCATGAAGTCTGATTCGATCTCTGTCAGTCGCCGTTTGTCATACTGTCGTTTTTCACTGCGAATGATTTTGCTTGATTGCTTCTGTGTTTTCAAGAAGTTCATCCAATTCTCTTGGGATTTATGGCAACTAAATTTTTTCCATGCACTGATTCGTTGGTCAATAGCTTGGTCACATGTGTGGTTCCACCAACGGTGTTTCCGTGTTCGTGGTGCTTGTGCTAATTTCATGGCCTCTCGGATTCTTCGTGAAAGTTGTGTCCAGTCTGTCGTTTTCTCCATTTTAATTTTGTGTAATATTTGTGTCTGGTTTAAAGTAACGTATTCTGGATCTGGTCTAACAATTTTGTTCTTCTGGAGCTTTTTCTTGGGCAAAGGACGAATCCTGATCTGTAGTAGGTGGTGGTCTGAGTCGAAGTAGCCTTTACGGGTGTCTATGTTCAAAATTTCTTTTTGTGAGTCTTTCTGCACTATTACGTGGTCGATTTGTAGTTCTTGCTTTCCGCTGGGGAATTTCCATGTGGTAAGTTTTCGTGTTGGTTTCTTGAATTTTGTTGACATAATGGCGAGGTCGTGGCTTTTGCAAAAGTCTATCAGATGTTTTCCGTTTTTGTTGGTGTCCTTGTGTGGAGTATGTTTTCCTGTGATATGTCTGTATATCTTTTCTTTTCCGAGTTTGGCGTTGAAGTCTCCCAGTATTATTTTGACTCTATGTGCAGGAATTTTTCTGATAGTTTCTTCCATTGTCGTCCAGAAGTCATCAATTTCGTCCGGGTTTTTCCTGTTGTAGTCATTAGTTGGTGCATGTGCGTTGATTATTGTGTAGGATTTATTGGCTGATTTCACTGTGATGGTGCTGATTCTTTCGTTTGGTGACGAAAAGTCGATTATGCTGTCCGTGATGGACCTGTGTACTGCAAATCCTGTGCCAAAAAGCCTTAGGTTTTTCAGTTGTCTCGATGGTTTTCCTTTGTATATTCTGAAATTCTCCGTGTTGAAATGGTCTTCGTCTGTGAATCGTGTTTCTTGCAGTGCACATATTTTGATTTGAAATTTTTCGAGAGTGTCTGTCAGTTGTTTCATCTTTCCTGTCTTCATCAGTGTGTTCACGTTGAGTGTGCCGATGTAGTGTTTGCGTTTGGTCTTGAGGGAGTTTGAGAAGCTCCGATTCTTCTCATGATGTCCGTGAGCCCCCGGAATCCGATGCTCACGACAATCCCAGTCTATTGACTGGGGCCCGGGGTAATGAGATTTTTCTCGTTGTACCATCATGATGTTTAGTAGTTGGATGTATGGCATGCTGCCGAGTACAACGTGACTTTCCAGATCAGGAGGTTGGTTGAGGCCGCCACTGACATGTGGAGCAGACGCCTTTTGTAGCCGCCCACTGTGGGAACAGACGCTACTAGTAGTTTTGGTCCGCCCCGAGTATTTCATTTCCTCGGTACCACCTATATCTAGGAGGCATTCCCCTATCCGCCACCTGGGGAGGCGCTCGGTTGCGGGTCTACTAACCGCCCCGAGGTATATATATATATATATATATATATATATATATATATATATATATATATATATATATATATATCAGTTCATCATATCCAGTATTAAAAATTTTCTCTTCCTGATGGACACACGTCCAGATCGTCCGCTCTCAAAATTCTGCCATCTCTCCCCCCACATCCACCACTGCTCGCGGCTCACCTCCAATTGCGCAACGATACGCGCTGTTCACATCCAACTGTCCAACACTACAATAGCAAATATTCCAACAATGCCAACCAGGCACAGACTGCACACAGCACAGTCAGTGATTTTCATACAGAGCGCTACGTGGCGCTACCAACATAAAAACCTAAACAGCCTACTTACACCGATACTGCGCGTCTTGTTACCAGTGCCTACGTGAGAGCCAGCTTCTTACCCGCTGCTGTCGTAGCGAATTACTCCTGCTAGCTGCAGCGTACCGATAAAACGCAAAATTTAGAAAATTCAACGCTGTCCGAAACAACATGATAATCCTAAAGGCGTTAGCGTCACGTTGCCTGTGGCCGACTAATCTTTTGTCTGGTGCATTTTGCTCGAGGACCTCACAGGCCTGTCCAGAATAAATCGGGAACGTAAACATGTCGGCCCGTTAGAGGCGAACTTGTGGGACCGTCAGTGCGGGCCACGTGTTCCCTCCACCGGAAGGACAGCGGCGGGCGACGACGTCGGCCGCGGTGGCGAAAAAGTGTCGGCTGTAACGGTAATCGCCAGCCGTAAAATTAACGTGGAAACTAATTAATGCGCGTAATAAGTCGGACGCAGGCTGCTCGGAGCGCGTCCGGGGCCGAGGTGGGCCTGGACGGACGGGGCGTGCCTGGCGCGGAGGCCGCGTCTGCTTTATGGAGCTCCGGGAACGGCAATTTGCAGTCCGCCGCTTTGATAACATCTCCATTTACATGTTTCAGAAAAATCCGGAGACCCATTGAGAGCGGCCGGCGGCCGGGTGAAGGTAACGGGACGCGGTGCTACTGTGTAGCAGCCTGATGGTAACGGCCGGTAATCTGGTGCAAAGTATCGTCCGCCGATAGAACCAGGAAGACGCGAACGCTCCACCACCGGCTCCTGTCCGGGATTAACGGAAGCCGCTGGCAAAAAACCTAGGCGGGGCTCGTCCCTCAATTGGAAAGCGGATTATCAAATTTAAAAAGCGCTAATGCAGTGCGTTGCAACGAGGGCGTCTTGAGAAAACACTTCGTGTGCAGATGTTATGGACTGCTACGATCTTAGACTACAGGGTGTTTCGCCGGCCGGTGTGGCCGAGCCATTCTAGGCACTACAGTCTGGAACGGCGCGACTGCTACGGTCGCAGGTTCCAATCCTGCCTCAAGTATGGATGTGTATGATGTCCTTAGGTTAGTTAGGTTTGAGTAGTTCTAAGTTCTAGGGGACTGATGACCTCAGATGTTGAGTCCCATACTGCTCACAGCCATTTGAACCATTTTGAACAGGGTGTTTCAGGTACGTCTTACTCGCTTTCCCCATCACATCGTCCGCTATTACACACTTGTTGGTGTTGTTGTGGTCTTCAGTCCTGAGACTGGCTTTATGCAGCTCACCATGCTACTCTATCCTGTGCAAGCTTCTTCATCGCACACTACTTACTGCAACCTACATCCTTCTGAATCATCTTAGTATATTCATATCTTGGTCTCCCTCTACGTTTTTTTCCCTCCACACTGCCGTCCAATGCTAAATCGGTGATCCCTTGATGCCTCAGAACATGCCCTACCAACCGGTTCCTTCTTCTTGTCAAGCTGTGCCACAAACTCCTTTTCTCCCCAATTCTGTTCAATACCTCCTCATTAGTTATTTGATCTACCCACCTAATCTTCAGCATTCTTCTGTAGCACCACATTTCGAAAGCTTCTATTCTCTTCTTGTCCAAACACACTGAAGAGTCAAAACATTATGACGACTGCCCACCGCATGGTTGAATGCCTCCTGGTAGTACTGCGGCTACGTGACGCATTAAGGAAAGAACGTAAGCGGAAAAGAGACGAATGGGCAGTCGCTACAGCGAAGATACGGTTCACAAGTGCAGAAATCTACTGATATAAGAGGTTTTGACAAAGGGCACATAGTGTTGCTGCGGCTGGAAACGAGGGGAGTTTTATGGTACCATTGCTTTTCACAATATACATAAATGACCTAGTAGATAGTGTCGGAAGTTCCATGCGGCATTTCGCGTATGATGCTGTAGTATACAGAGAAGTTGCAGCACTAGAAAATTGGAGCGAAATACAGGAAGAGCTGCAGCGGATAGGCTCTTGGTGGAGGGAGTGGCAACTGACCCTTAACATTGACAAATGTAATGTATTGCGAATACATAGAAAGAAGGATCCTTTACTGTATGATTGTATGATAGCGGAACAAACACTGGTAGCAGTTACTTCCGTAAAATATCTGGGAGTATGCATACAGAAAGATTTGAAGTGGAATGATCATATAAAATTAACTGTTGGTAAGGCGGTTGAGATTCGTTGGGAGAGTCCTTAGAAAATGTAGTCCATCAACAAAGGAGGTGGCTTACAAGACACTCGTTCGACCTATACTTGAGTATTTCTCATCATTGTGGGATCCGTACCAGGTCGGGTTGACAGAGGAGATAGAGAAAATCCAAAGAAGCGCGGCGCGTTTCGTCACAGGATTATTTGGTAAGCGTGATAGCGTTAAGGAGATGCTTAGCAAACTCAAGTGGCAGACTGTGCAAGAGAGACGCTCTGCATCGCGGTGTAGCTTCGAGAGGGTGTGTTTCTGGATGAGGTATCGTATATATTACTTCCCGCTACTTATACCTCCCGAGGAGATCACGAATGTAAGAGAGATTCGAGCGCGCACGGAGGCTTTCCGGCAGTCGTTCCTCCCGCGAACCATAGGCGACTGGATCAGGAAAGGGAGGTAATGACAGTGGCACGTAAAGTGCCCTCCGCCACACACCGTTGTGTGGCTTACGGAGCATAAATGTACATTTAGAATCTCTGCAACGGCGAAACTATTCGGCTGTTGGCGTACTACTGTCGTGGTCAGATACGTAGTGTGGTTGAAGGATGGTGGAATAACGCCGTGTGGTACTGGATGTCCACGTCTCATCGCAAAACGTAGATGTCGGAGGATCCAACACTGTGTAATACAGGATAGGCACCGATCTGTGGCAGATCTGACAATGATGGCGTAGGTACAAGTGTTTCAGAGCACACCGTTCAAAGGTCGTTATTGACCATGTTGAAGGTACTATTGTTGCTAGTGGACGGGAGATTTTGGAAGAAGTAGGAGGAGCTGAAATTCCACAAAGTAAAGATGAGAAGGGACAGAGGAGAAAGAAGTGTCCAGTCAGAGAAGTGCGTTATGTCGCGTCGTCATTAAGAAATCAGTTGACAGAGAAGTTGAGTCATTTAAACGCTACGGAGAAAAATGTGTTGCAGCCGGTGTTAGAGAGGATTTATCTTGGTTGTTTGAAGAGAGGCAGTTTCTACCGGCCACGGATTTGGTTCAGCACGATATTCCGACCGGTGGAGCACGGCCGATTGCTCAAAAACCATATCTTACACCGTATCATTTGCAATCCGTAGTCGAAGATACGATTCGGCAGCAATTAGCTGCAGGAATCATTCAGCCCTCCTCAACTTCGTGGGCGTCCCCCGTGATCGTCGCAACGAAAAATTCAGTAAATCGAGAGAAAGTCTATCGTCAATGTAGTCGATATGCGGGCAGTGAATCGACAAACTACCACAAATGCGTATCTGTTCCAGCGCATTGACGAAACATTAGACCGACTAGGCAACTGCAAGTATTTCACCACTCTTGACTTACGCTCTGGATACCATCAAATCCCTGTTGCACCCCAGGACCGCTATAAAACTGCTTTTGTTGTACCTACAGGATTACATGAATTTGTAAGAATGAACTTTGGTCTGAGGAAAGACCCGCGACATATGAAACATTTGCAGATTTGTTGTTACGCGGATTGAAACAAACAACATGCTTGGTATATTTAGATGACATTATTCTTATTTCTGAAACCATCAAAGAACAAGCAGAAGTGTTGAAGGATGTTTTGGGAGGTTTGAAAGGAGCTCACTTGAGTGTGAAATTGAAAAAGTGTGCCTTTGCCCAATCGCAGGTACAATACGAGGGGTGTTTTTTAAGTAAGTACCGTTTTGAGGTTTAAAAAAATATTTTTACATGAAAGCCTGTATCTTAATCTACTTTTCTACATAATTTCTGTCAATATTGAGGCACTTGTCATTACGTTGTACCAGTTTTTGAATACCCTCCACATAGAAGTCTGCTGCATGACTTGTTAACCATTGCATCACCACTGTTTTGACTTCTTCATCGTCTTGAAGATGCTGACCACCCAGGTGTTTCTTCAAGTGCAGGCGCAAGATCGAGGCTGTTCGGAGGATGATCTAGAGTTTCCCATCGAAAAGATGTGATGAGAGCGTTGGTCTGATTCACCACATGCGGACGGGTATTGTCTTGCAGCAAAACGATGTCCTTGCTCAACTTGCCACGTCTTTTGTTCTGAATTGAAGGGCGCAGATTGTGCAATGTCTTACAGTAAGCTGCTGCGTTGATTGTCTCATTACAAGGCATAAATTCCACAAGCAATACTCCTATTCTGTCCTAATAAACTGTGCACATGATTTTCTGGGCAGAAATTGTTTGCTTAAACTTCACTTTTCTGGGTGAATCTGAATGCCGCCATTCCATGGACTGGTGTGATCCAGGCCACCCATGTTTCATCGCCCATAACAATTTGGCTTAAGAAATCATCACCGTCATTGTGGTACCGCTCAAGGAATGTCCATACACTGTCTAAGCATTTGCTTTTGTGCATATCTGTGAATATTTTTGGTACCCAACACGTGCACAATTTTCGGTAATTCACGTGCTCAGTCACAATGCCATACAAAACACTACAAGACACATTAGGAAAGTCATCCTGCAAGGAGGAAATCGTAAAGCGTCTGTTTTCTCTCACCTTATTGTCCACTTCCTGCACCAAACTTTCATTAACAACCAAAGGGCGTCCACTCAGTTGTTCATCATGCACATTTGTGCGGCCATCTTTAAATGCTCTCACCCACTTTCTTACCATTCCCTCGCTCATAATGTTTTTTTTTCCGTAAACTGCACGGATCTCACGATGAATATCGATCGCTTTTGGGCCTTTAGCACTAAGAAATCTTATAACAGCCCGTACTTCACAGTCGGCGGGACTCACGATTATCGGAGGCATCTACAACACGCAGTACACAACGCAGACAAGGAAGAATCAGACTGTAATGGCGTCAGTGCGTAGACAACAGATGTAGGTACCCAGTGTGCATGCGCAGAACGCCGACTGCAGCGCTGCGGCCGCGGTGTGGTGAAACGGTACTTACTTAATAAAACACGCCTCGTATTTGGGACATATAATAAGTGAAGAAGGTGACAAACCGAATCCCCGTTTCAACACAGCAGTTAAGGAATTTCCAACACCAACAAATATCAAAGAATTACAGTCATATTTGGACCTTGACAATTATTACAGATGTTTTGTGTACAATTATGCTACCATTGCTAAGACCCTGACTAGATTATAGAGAAAAGGAGCTAGTTTTATCTGGACCAAGGAATGTGATGAAGCAATGCGACAAATCCAACATGTTTTAACTACAGCCCCTGTACTAGCGTATGCTGTAGGAGCCATCCTGTCACAAGAAATTGATGGAGAAGAACGACCTATTGGTTACACGTCTCAGCAGCTTAACAAACCAGAGTTAAATTACACAACAGCTAAATGTTCTTGTGTTGCTCCAACGACGTTGTCAGTTGTGATTGTAGTGGGCAAAGCACTCCTTCTTCAGGCCATGAGTGGCCTACCGGGACCATACGACCGCCGTGTCATCCTCAAGGAGGATGCGGATAGGAGGGGCGTGGGGTCAGCACACCGCTCTCCCAGTCGTTATGATGGTATTCTTGACCGAAGCCGCTACTATTTGATCAAGTAGCTCCTCAATTGGCATCACGAGGCTGAGTGCACTCCGAAAAATGGCAACAGCGCATGGTGGCCTGGATGGTCACCCATCCAAGTGCTGACCACGCCCGACAGCGCTTAACTTCAGTGATCTGACGGGAACCGGTGTATCCACTGCGGCAAGGCCGTTGCCCAGTGGGCAAAGCATCAGTGAATTTTCACCGTGGCTCAATAGAAACGTGTCGCCTACCGAATGAATCGCATTTCTTGTTACACCAGGTCGATGGTTGGGTTCTTACAAGCAGTCATCCAGGGGAATGCTGTGGGGTACATTGAGTTTGGCTCCACGGGACCTATGGTAGCACTCGAAGACAGCACGACAGCAGTGAACTATGTGAACATTATGTCGGGCCACCTGCGTCCTTTCATGGCTGAAGTCTTCTCTGACGGTGATGACATGTTCCAGCAGCTTAACTCTTCTCGCTACAAGGCAAGGGTCGGGCTGCAGGTTTGAGGACGATGACCGTGAACTCACATTGATGTCTTAGCCAGAAAAATGCGCCTGGTCTGTAACCCTGGAACACGTATCGGTTGCCAGCTGCTTGCTCACAAACCAACGTCCCGTAAGTTGCTGTAATTTAGTGACGTGCGACTAGACATCTGGTGCCACATACTTCTGGAAACCTATCAAGGACTTGTAGAATCCATGCAAAGCGGAATCGCCGCTGTACTGTGTTTGCAAAGTGGACGAACAAGCAGTTAAACGGGTGGTCATCTGATCGGTGTATGTTGCGACGAACGGTAGCTTGGTCTGATGTGGAAAAATGCAAATAAATGTGGATGAGTAAACGTCTGAGACGGAGAAATGTATGCGATCCCTCCCAAGGTCAAAGGTAGGCCCAACATAAAACACTTTGATTGTTTATTATCTGAACGGCCATAGCCTGTATCCGAAAGGCCTTGACCAAAAAGCGCTAGTGGTGACCTATAGGGACAGCTGAACACGTAGCCTCTGACTGCCCAGATCTCGCACGAGTTATCTCCGATAAGAGATAGCTGTTAGCGACAAACGACTTGTCGGATATTCTTCATGACTCTCAAAAGTTTTAAGTGTTCCATAAGCTAGTTAATAAATTTCTAAACATGAGTACCAAGAGCACGTAGAAAATTATAGGCGATCTTAACATCTAGAAAGGCCTCACATATCATAAAAGTGCTGCGATATGTTGGAAGCCAAAATGTAGCCAATGCATAGAAATAATGTTGCGAGAAACTACCGAAAAGCCCGTCTTAACTCGGAAAGCAACACGCTCTACAGATTGGTCAAATTGAAACAAGTGATAGTGGGCCCACAACTTATTATATTCAAATACAGAACCACAGATCGGAAATGCATATTTGATTTGTTATGCACGTACACAGAATACACTGCGTAACAACAACACAGCCCGTAGTAACCTTCAAAGCGAGGTGCGGCGTTCCTGCGAAATATAATGCCATAGTTTTTGGAGACTACCCATTTTTCTCTGCCAAATGATGTGGTTTCAACATGGCAGTGCATCGGGCCACTTCGATGTTCATGTCCTCAAGCATCTGAACAACACGTACCCTCATCGTTGGAATTGAAAGGGGAGGTCCTGTCCCATGGCCAGAGCAATCGCCGGACCGCACATCTCTGGACTCATTCCTCTGGGGTTACGTCCAGACGTTGGTGTAGGAAACCCCCGTAGAAACGAATGAAAATCTACTTGCTAGGGTCCAAGCTGCCTGTCACCTGGTGCGGCAGGCACCAGGGATCTCTGAGAGAGTGCGCAGAACTTGAAGCGGCGTTGCCATGCATGCACTGCGGCTAGCGCTTAGTATGACCTACGTTGTTATGAGGCGTACGCTGTGTAAGATAGTAATATGCATTTAAGACCACTGATCACCTGTACTAAAATTTGCTACTACACGAATTGCGTCCCGTATTAGATCTTTTTCTGGTCTTCACTGACTAGGCTTATTACGACATCGGCTTAGCTGTGCACTTACAGTTTGTAAAACTGTTACGTAAATTTTTGTGAATTTTAACAGAATAAAATCAACAACTAAAAAATTCGTTTTCGTTTCATTACCCTTACCGGTACGTTTAAGGCGAGGTACCGGTGAAATTTCAAGCCAGTCATAAAAAGTTGTAGGATGTTGAAAATTTATTTCATATGATATCTTGGCATGCTGAATTCAGTGGGTAAAATAAGTTTACTAAACAAATTTTTTCATACTTTCTGATTTTTGAGTTTTGAAAAAAAAAAATCGATATTTTTTTCAAACCCATACGTGTAGTTGTTCGCTGTCACGGAATGTATTCACAAAAAGTTTGAGCCAAAAATGCTTAAAATTGGCGTTTTTTATTGTGATCATTTTGATTTTTTTCCAAAATGTTGAAGAATAGTATATTTTCTATCGGTAGGTAGGTACATATGGTGCAGAAATTTAATTGAAACATTGATTTTATATGAAAATGTCTGTGTGTGTGCATAAACTGTAAGTCATCCGTAATCGTGCACGTATATGTGCCTAATCTCTAAGTACCTTCGATAGCGACGTAAATAAATAATAGTATGTATAGTTCACATTTCTTTCTTCTACTTCCAGACATGTGGATTTACGTTCGCGGAGAACTCAACTACGAACTGGAAAGTAGGTATTTGTAAAGGTTTCTGGTCCAGGATGAGTGGCGGCGGTGTGTGAGGTTCTTAGGGAGAGTACATGGTCAACAATCTAACACAGTGCAGTTACTTTAGTTTA